>NC_140934.1:27043019-27593019 GCF_014529385.1 Adiantum capillus-veneris | reverse complement strand
GGATGAAAAAAAAAAAGCTCGCTTCGCTGAGCTCGCTCCTTAACCATCCCGAGCAATTCTAAAGGTAGCAATCCAAATGATCAGGAATGTAGAAGAGCAACTGCACTACCATCCAAGCCAAGCTCTGGGTGACTCCGTATGTAGTCGCGCATTGATGCCTGATCTCTCGCATCTCGCAGGTAAACTCTCTAAGAGAGTCCAAATCATTGAAGGCCCACTCCAGTCTATGATCTAAGCAATGAACCTATCCTAGAAGAGATCCAAGATCCTCTCCCTAAGTCCATGTAGATGCTCCTTTGTAAGAAAGTGATATGATGTGTCGAGGTCGAGTGGTAAGTGTCTGTCCACCCAAGATGGTGGTGTCTTCTATGGAAATGTAGGAATCCCATATGCCATGAGCATGGCCATATCTCGTGTGAGCTCCTCTAATGAGCGCATAGGTGTGTCCATAGAAAACCACAAGTCACCACCCCCTCTGGAGTGCACAATTGCTGAAGGATGGCTGGAATGAATGGATATCCCAAGGATCGTGCGCTCGTAGATGATCAAGCCGAAGTCAAAGATACTGTGTATTGCAGCAGTCACTGAGAGACCGCATAGACCACCACCGGATGGTGTCCTGGCAGGAGGTAACTTCATCCTCCGTGAAAAAAACAAGCCATGTGGCTACTGCCTACCCAAAAACACAACTGCGAGGTGATGAAAACACTATTGTCCAGTGATTTTCAGCGTGCTCGTACACTCCCGGCATGGTCCGGAGCGATGCTGAGGGTCTGGGGAGGGTGGGGAATCAAAGTAGCAACCCAAGGCGGGCTGAAAACAGAGAAAACAACAGTGTAGAATGGATAAAATCTTTAGCAAATGATGAGAAATGAGGACGACAATGCATCGGATGCAAGGTCAGGTGGGGCAGGCAAGATCCATGGAGGGTGTGGCCAAGCGCTCCCCTCCTCTGCTGAAAACACAATAGCCTGCCAAAAACCCAGCTGCTGGCTAAAAACGTAGATGCTCCCAAAAACGCAGGTGGAGGGAGGGGTTTTTCGACAAGGAAAGTGCCCGCCAAGAGGTGATCACCACCAAGGGAGAGCAAAAACGTAAGTAGTCTCCAAGAATGCTAGGGCTTTTTGTTGCCCAAAATGAAGATGGGCTGAAAATGCAGGCTCTTCGCGATGGAACACTACTGTAGGTTGAGCGCTGGACTCTCCTTACAAAAACGATGGCTAATCTTCTTCATGGGAGGAGTATTTAATGCGGAAGGTACGCCCTGACCATGGAGAGCCTGAGCTCTGATACCATGTGAGAGTGCACGTGTGCGAAAGCGAGAGAGAGAGAGAGAGAGAGAGAGAGAGAGAAGAAGAAGAAGAAGAAGAAGAAGAAGAAGAAGAAGAAGAAAACGAAGAGAGTTTTAACGTCGTAGGAAACTATCCCAAGAGACCTTAGAGAGAGAGAGAGAGAGAGAGAGAGAGAGAGAGAGAGAGAGAGAGAGAGAGAGAGAGAGAGAGAGAGAGTAGACACAAACACTAGTGTGTAGGGAAGAGGGGGCGATAAGTCCCCCATGACTACCAAAACAAAAGGCCCATACAATGATCATATGATATAGGTGGGTACCCCCCTGGCCTCACATATATAGGGGTCCAAGGGGAGGTCGAGCATGCAGAGGAATGCCCCCATGACCCAACATGGAAAAAATAAGTGTGAGTAGGGTGCGTGGACAAAACAGAGGCGGCTGGCCTAGAAGTGGGCGATCGAACAATACAGCCTATATGTGTATGCATGGGTGGCCAACCCGGAGGCACACTAGCCGTACATGCATGCCCTAGACCTGCAAAGCAGCAGAGTGGCGTAAGTCTAATAACAACTTGTCCCATTCATTGAGATTTGGGTGGTGGTAGATGTTCTGCTTTTTGGGGGGGGGGGGGGGGGGCTTGGGGAAATTTCCCATTGCTTTGCCTCTTGGCTAGCTAGTATCAAGCAAAAGCTAAGAGTCAAAGAAATATTGAAGGAACAAAATACAAATGTCATAATAATATTGGATGCTTCGAATACGTAGTTTGGGTTTAATTAAGTATGATTCTAGCAAATGGATCATCTCTCAAGCTTCCTCCTGTCTTAACTCATGACATCAAAAAAGCTCATAAAAAGGTGATCTATATGATAGCTATAAGAATTTGATTGTCTAGGAGCTTAGTGATAGATTTGCTATCACATTTTTGGGTATCCAAACTGGCCCTTTTCTTAGAGGGCCACAATGGCCCACAACACGAAGGTTAGCCATGCGCCCTCTTTTGTTTATGCCTAGACTTAGCAGGCCTCTCTAACTTGATGCCATGTGGAAGCTTTTGTTTGGATAGAAAACAATGCAAGTGGAAGTTCCAGAACATGAAAACTCTTATTATTTGGTATGTCCTCAATGTAATCATTCATAGGAGCGCGATATGTAGGCTGGAGAGATGAACATGGGCCAATGCTGTTACTAGTGCATGCAGAATAGCTACCGCATCTTGCGAAAAAAAGGGGGGCGGAGAACTTTGAGAAAGAGGTTGGTTTCCTCCGTCTCCATGTGAACTCAGCCTAAGACGTCTGTCAATGCCCATTAGGCTTATGATGTTGTGGAAAGTGAAAGCTTCGATGACATATATTCTCATGACATGCTCACGTATGACATATATATTCAAATGTACAAAACACATTCTCAGGGCTGTGAGCTTGGATTTGACTGTAGGCCTAAGGTTAGAATCTCTCTCCCCCTGCTCGACTCTCTCCGCGTTTATCGCAAGCTTTTCTGCTGCCATCAACTCTAACCATTCTCGATGATTGAAGATGCCTCCTTCATACGGAATGAGACCTTACAAAGATGATGGTGGAGTGCTCATTTGGCAAACACACAGGTAGTTTTTCAAGAAGTTTTGTGGTTTAGAGCCGGGTCGCTCGAGCATGTGAAGCATGCGCCTGACATAATCTTACACTTGATTGTCAGGGAACAAAGATTGTTGTAAAGCAAGCACTGCAGCATGCATTTGGCATAATTCTGCCGAGCAGGCAAGCGCTGCATTTCACCGTATCCTTGATGGTGTTCTGCAGTTTGCACCAGGGAAAAAAACCTAGAAGGCGAGCGCAGGAAACACAGCATAACACGCAGGCACCGGTTCGCCAAAACGACAAGGTGCTCTCCTTTTTCTTTCTTCACTTGTAAAGACCATGCTTGTACCCAATTCTCATTTTTTCTCCATCGACCTTCGAACAACGAAAGCAGGGTGAATGCAAAGAAGTTACCAGAACCAAAAGACCAGCGTGCCACATAAGCCTCTAGATTGTCTGTCTTGACTCGATTTTGATGTTTCTCTGTCACAGTGTTAGACCTTCATATCATTGTGTGTGTGTGTGTGTGTGTGTGCACGCATTTATCTTGCCTCAATTTTGATGTTTCTCAGTCAGAGTGTTAGACCTTCATATCAATGTGTGTGTTCGTGCGCACACACGCATGCGTGCACACACATGTGAGAAAGCTCGCGTGCATACACGAGCTTTTCGCCTCTTCTTTTTGATATGGTTGGGGATCCGGGTGTCGTTGAGCATGTGGATGCCTCTCTCAACACACCAGGGTGCCACTTGTGTGGCAAGGCATGGGCAATCATAGTTGAGAACCCGCGGGGCATAGACATTCACCAAGCCAATAGTCTTGCCATAAAAGCGTAGCATGAGCGTTTGAGCCCGTCCAAGCACGATGACTCCACTATCCACAATGGCATGCCACCAAGAATCCACAATGGAAATACATATGCCACCCTTGGCTCCTATGGAACCAAACACAACAGACCAAAAAGTCTCTTATCAACTCCAAAGCAAATGTTGGCAACACCGAATGCAACCCTCACAAGAGGATACTCCCTTATCATCAAAGCATCAATGCAACCACCAACCAAGCATCTTTGAAGCTTCTGCCTCAAATGTACCCAATATTGTGTATAATGAGGTTCATCAAATCCCTTCCATGAGATGATTCTCATTGGGAGCTTGGGAAGACTAAGGTTGCTACAACAACAAAGTACGCAATCTTTACGAGTGGCTTGCATCGGGACCAATCTGTGGCTATGAGTGATTGCAAGATTGCGATAGTCCTGTGATACGACAACTATCCCATCATAGCCAACGTCCCCTTGGTGACATGCCATGTCTTTGCCTCGTGTCAAGACTCCTCATATATACATACATAGTAGGAGGCAATCTTCGTGAACTTTCTAATGAACTGCTTGTAATACAAGCACAAACCCAAAAAGCTTTGAACTTCATCACATTCTTCAGTTTTGGCCAATTTTGAACGGTCTCTATCTTGGACGGGTCCATCTGTGAGGGTAAAGGAAAGTTTGATAAACCTAAACTCACATTTAATAAGAAGGTTTCTCAAGGAATTGTAGGGGTCAATTAAGTGAAGAACATGCATTGTATGCAAAGGAACGTAGGTGTTTCCGTTGTCAAAGGATCGCCTTAAGGAAGAATCCAAAAATAAACCCGCTACTGCTTCAACTTCTAGCCCTACCCCTCAAGTGAATGCTATGAGCGTGGTAGAGAAAGAAGCTACGCAGGAGGAGATGAGGAACTTCTAAAATGCTATCGACATGTTCATGGTCAAAGGGTCATTGTGTGGTTTGATTTTGGAAGTTGTGAAGATCTCATTAGTGAGTCTCTTGTGAAACGTCAACATCTTCAGCCTTCCCCTGTTCCCACTGTTTTGGTGCAGGGGTTCTCTAAAGGTGTGGACGCTTTGATATCTCAAGATTGTAATGATGTCAAATTGGTTATTCAACAAAAACAATTCACTCATCGTTTTGTAGTCTCTAATCTTGCAGGATGTGATATTTTGATGCGATGGGCAAATATTCTCTCTTTGTTCCACTTCCAGATTATACATGTGGAAGGCAAGAAGAATGTTGTGGCTGATGCGTTATCGAGAAAGCCACAAATTTTAGCTGTGTCAATTCCTTATCATCATGAGCTTGATGACATGAAGGACCAATATGCCACAGATGAAGATTTCACAAGGATTTTTGAATAGTTGCAAGAAGGGCAACGTCATGAGCACTACCTCCCCAGAGACGATATTATGATGATGCATGGCAGACTTTGTGTCACTAGGCCATTGCGACATAAGGTCATGGTAGAAAGTCATGTCCCACCGTATGCAGGGCATTCTGGTATTGATGCGACAATTATAGCGGTAGAGACATTCTTTTATTGGCCTAACCTTAGGAGAGATATGGAGGCCTTTGTGCGAGCATGTGTGATTTGCCAAAAGGTCAAGTTTGACAGGCAAAAGGTACCAGGGTTGTTACAGCCACTGCTGATTCTGGATAAGCCATGGGAAAGTATTGCTATGGATTTTATCTTTGATCTTCCAAGAACACCAACAGGGAATAATGGTATATGGACCATTATATGCAGGTTCAGCAAGCAAGCCCATTTTATCTTTGTGAGGAAGAAGATAAAATCTGATCAGATGGCACGGTTGTTCATGTACAATGTGTTCAAGTACCATGGTATGCCATAATTGATTGTCAGTGATCGTGATCCTTGCACGACAAGTTTGTTTTGGAGAGGATTGTTTGAGAACATGGGCACTATGCTCAAGTTCTCGTCTTCATTTCATCCACAAATTGATGGACAGTTAGAAGAGGCTAATTCTACTGTCTTGGACTTGCTGAAGTGTTATGTGTTAGATAATAAAGGCAAGTGGGAACAGTATTTGCCTATGCTTGAGTACGCGTACAACAATACGGTGCATTCGTCAACTGGCAAGGCACCTTTTGAGATTGTTGAAGGTAGCAAGAAAGTTCCTCCCATTTTGCATACAAAGGACAAGATCTTTGAGGTAGATCGGTATGTCAAGAACATGGATGAAATGTATAAGAAAATTAAAGTTGCCCTAGAGAAGACTCAAGCAAAACAAAAAAGGATTGCTGATCGTTACCGTCGTGAACTGTTGTTTTCACCTGGTGATTGGGTACTTTTGCGATTTGAAAAGGAAAGATTGAAGAAAATGAAGGGCAAGGAACGGTTGTTTCCAAAGCTCAGCATGCGTTACTATGGGCCTTTTCAAGTGCTTTATAAGATCAACGATGTTGCTTATAGACTGAAATTGCATGACGCTTGGAAGATTTATAATGCGTTTCACACGAGTCTTCTAAGATCCTTCGTGGGTTATGTGCCAGAAGATATGTTAAATGAGGACCAGCCAGAAGTTGAGGAACTTGATGAAATTTTAGTTTTGAGTAGATTTTGTAGACATGTAGTAGTGTTAGTGTGTATACGCGCTTCACCAGGGACACTTTTCTCCCACTGGGTTTTTCTCCCTGGACATCCGGTGTGAAAGGACACCTTATCTCTTAGGGTTTCATATAAGCTTTGTAGCTCTGAGTTTGTATATACTCTATTATTCTAATACAGAGAGAGAGAGACTACAGAGATCTCGTACGCAAGCTTTGTGTCTTCTCCTTCTCCATCTTCTTCCTACTCTGAGTTGCTATCTTCCTTCTGTTTCGTGTTTCATCATCTTCAACAATTGGTATCAGAGCTTGGTGATTTCCAGAGCCTCTACTTGCGTTTTCGTGTCCGCGCGCGCAATCGCGGTTTTTAGGCAGTTTTCGAAAAATTTGCTCGTGGGAGTATCCTCGACGTTCCGAGAGTATTCTGATCAGGCGACTTGGGGTTTTACCCCCCTTTCGAAGCCGTTCGAGCCCTCAGAATTTTGTTCCGAGCAGCGTAGCAGAAGTTACTTTTCGGAGGCGTTTAGATCAAGAGGGTGTGCTTTTTGACAGATTTTCTTCAGGTAAACAGTTCTTTTGGGAAGCAGCTTGTCTTAGCTTTGTGCTGAGATTTTGTGTAGAGTTTTGCTTGCATTGGAGAAGAGATTTGTGAATCTCTTGGAGGTTCTTTTGCTCTCTTGTGTGCATCCACAGTATGGCTCAATCTACGGAGAAAGAGATTTTTGGTGCGTTTACATCCGAAGACAAATTGGATGGTACCAACTATTCTCTTTGGTCTTTTATGGCCAAAAATGTTTTGGTTGGTAAAGGATTGTGGGATTATGTATCTGGAGATGAAGTTCGTCTAGTTAGCATTGCACCTGCCACGCCTGGTCGTGGTGCAGCTGTTGGTGCAGGACCCTCACAAGTCACTCCAGAGCAAAAGAGATGGGATACTAAAGATGCACAAGCTATGGCTGTGATTGCCTTAACCATAAAGAGGACAATCACACCACATATCAGATCTTGGAGAACTTCTGAGGATGCTTGGAACACTCTGCAAGCTATGTTTGGAGGAAGAAACGCTGCCAGAATAGAGTTTTTGAAGAAACAACTTGACAAAATAACAGATGGACGAAGGTGACGATATCGTCGAGCATCTTACAAAAATCAGGGATCTTAAAGAGCAATTGCTTAGCATTGATGAAGTGATTCCAGAGAAGGACTTGGTTTCCAAAACACTCAGTTTACTACCACCATCTTATTTGACTTTTCAGACTTCTTTGACTCTGTCTTTGCGAGCTAATCCTGAGCCTCTTCATTTTGAAGAGTTAGTAGCTTTGCTATTGCAGAAGGATCAATCACGTAAGAACAAGTCTTTACAGGTGGATGGTATGGATCATGCTCTTGTTGTACATAACAAAAACAAGGGTAAAGAGAGTGCTCATCACTCCAAGTCTGGTGCAGGACAGTCTTCAGAGAAGTCTAAAGGTGATTCCGACGAGTCCAAGAAGAAAGGTAAATGTCACTACTGCAAGAAACCTGGTCACTACATTAGTGAGTGTAAAAAGCGAATTGCTAAAGAAAAGAAGAAAGAGTCAAGTTTGGTTGTTTCAGCTTCTGGTGATTCTTCTACAGCTAAAGAAGAGTCTGCAAACTTTGTGCAGGATTCTTATGCTTTTGTAGTATGTTTATATTTTTTTGCTTACAGTGTTGACGAGACACAAATGATTTGATACTTTGATAGTGGTGCATCCAGGTATATTACTTCAAGGAAGGATTTGTTTTGTTCATTGGATGCAGCTCCAGCAGGAAAGAAGGTGACATGTGCAAATAATGCTTCTTATCCAATCAAAGGCGTTGGTAAGATTTTGATTACCATTTCAGATGGTTCAGATTTATGCTTGCCAGATGTCTTATATGTTCCAGGGATCAAGAAGAATTTGTTGTCTATATCCTCTCTTGCAAAAATTGGTCTTCGGGTCATTTTTGAGGATGACAGATGTGTTGTACGAGATCGAGAGAATGGTTATTCTCTTATCACTACAGGTACGTTGGAAAATGGACTATTTGTGCTAAATCGTTATGAAAAGCAGATTCAGGTATGTATTGCAGAAACAAAAACTCAGGCCATGCAGGATGCTGAGTTGTGGCATGCTAGATTTGGGCATGTTAGTTATGGCAGTTTGATGACTTTACAACGTCATAATATGGTGCATGATTTGTCTTTATTGGAGATGCCACCAAGACATGTATGTGAAGGTTGCGTTCTTGGAAAGATGCACAGATTTGCATTTTCGCAGGATGGTTCAGTTAGAGGGACACGAAAGTTGCAGCTTGTACACAGTGATGTATGTGGTCCTATGAGGACGCCATCTATAGGAAACAACCTTTATTTTGTGACCTTCATTGATGACTTTTCTAGGTTTTGTTGGGTGTATCCACTCAAAGCAAAGTCAGATGTGTTTGCAGTTTTTCAACATTATGTTGCCATGGTTGAAAATGAAACAGGTTGCAAAGTACAGACTCTTCGTACCGATCGAGGAGGTGAATACATGTCAGGTGCATTTAAGGATTTTTTGGGAAAGAAAGGCATTAAACAACAATGCACTATGCCATACACACCACAACAGAATGGTGTTGCAGAAAGGAAGAACAGGTCTTTAATGGAGACAGCTAGATGTATGCTCAAGGCTAAGAGTTTGCCTCATAAGCTATGGATGGAGGCAGTTGCTTGTGCAGCACATGTTTTGAACAGGTGTCCTACTCGTGCCTTGAAGACCATTACTCCATATGAAGCTTGGTATGACAGAAAACCTTCAGTCAGTTATCTTCGTGTTTTTGGTTGTTTTGCTTATGCTCACATCCCTCAACAGTTACGTGGGAAACTTGATGATAAGGTAATCAAATGTATATTTGTGGGGTACAGTAGTGGAAGTAAAGGTTATAGACTTTACAATCCTACTACAAACAAGATTTTTGAAAGTCGTGATGTAATTTTTGCAGAAACTACTGTTCAACCTATGGTTGCTTTTGATGTACCTCATATGCAGACACATGATGTATTTGAAGGCTTACTTCCTTCTTTTGTGGAGAATCAAGAATCACAACAGGTTGATAATCTTGATCAATCTTTTGATCAGCATGTGACACCTCATGATGTAGAGGAAATTGTGCGTGAAGAGCAAGAAGTTCTCAAGGAAGAAAGAACCTTGCCTAAATGGGTTCAGAAAACTTTGCAGGATAGCAAGTTGGATGCACCGTTGCCACGAAAAACACGTGTTGGTACTACTTTTTGTAGAGAGCAAGTAGATTTGGCTTGCTTTAGCACTCTTTGTGATGCAGATGAGCACTCTTTGTGATGTAGATGAGCCTGATTCATTTGAACAAGCTTTAGAGTGTGTTCAGTGGAAAGATGCTATGCAACAAGAAATTGATTCTATTCATAAGAATCATACATGGGATCTAGTGGACTTGCCTACAGGTAAAAAGCCTATTGGTACAAAGTGGGTTTTTAAGGTAAAAAGGAAACAAGATGGTACTGTTGACAGGTACAAAGCAAGGCTTGTGGCAAAAGGCTATGTACAACAGAAAGACATAGATTATGATGAAACCTTTGCTCCTACTTCTCGTGCGTCCACAGTTAGATCACTAGTTGCAATTGCTGCTCATCATGGTTGGAAAGTGTATCAGTTGGATATCAAAACTGCTTTTTTGAATTGTGATTTGTAGGAAGAAGTTTATGTAAGTCAACCAAGTGGTTTTGTTGTAAAAGGTCAAGAGCAAAAGGTATATAGATTGCGTAAAGCTTTGTATGGTCTCAAACAGGCTCCAAGAGCATGGTATGAGAAGATACATACTTATTTGATTGGCCAGGGATTTCAGAATAGTCCAACAGAAAGTACTTTGTATGTCAAAAAGAGAGATGGAGTTCTCATTATGCTAACACTTTATGTGGATGATATGCTTCTTACAGGCAATACTGCAGATGAAATTGAAGCGTTTAAAGATGCTTTGAGAAAAACCTTTGAGATGTTTGATCTTGGTTTGCTACATTATTACTCGGGTATTCAGTTTGTGCAATCAGAGGATGGCATATACATGTTGCAGGCAAAATATTTGCATAAAATTTTGGACAAGTTTGGTATGCAAAATTGTAAACCAATCTCTACACCTGTAGAAACTGGATCAAAGTTGAGCATGCACGATGCTGGAGAACCTTTTGATGTACATACTTATGTAGCAGCCGTTGGTTGCTTGATATATTTGGCAGGCAACACTCGTCCAGACATTCAATTTGGGGTTTCACAAGCAAGCAGATTTATGCACAGCCCAGGTATGCATCATTGGCAGGCTGTGAAGCGCATACTTCATTACCTTTCAGGTACCCCTAATCTTTCCATGTTCTTTCCAAGGGGGGATATGTATGGAAAGCACAGTTCTATGCAGCTTCTTGGTTACAGCGATTCAGATTGGGTTGGTGATTTTGACACACGACATTCCACAAGTGGCAATTGTTTTTTCTTGGGAAATGCATGTATATCTTGGCTAAGCAAGAAGCAACCCATAGTGGCTACATCAACTTGTGAAGCTGAGTACAGGGCAGCTTTCACGGCAACAGTTGATTGTGTATGGATACGCAGGTTATTGACAGATCTTTGTGAGTGTCAATAGGCACCCACTACCATTTTCACTGACAGTCAAAGTGCTATGGCAGTTGCAAGGAATCCAGTATTTCATGCAAGAACAAAGCACATAGAGGTTCACTACCACTATGTCAGGGAAAGGCTACATGCAGGGGAGATCACACTAACTTACTGTCCTACACAGGATAACATTGCAGATCTATTTACGAAGGCGTTATTACGAGAAAAGTTTGAAGCTTTCCGAAAAGCTTTGGGCTTACTCTTATACACATGATGATCTGCTACCTTGTACGGATTCACACTATCACTACAGGGGGGATTTGTAGACATGTAGTAGTGTTAGTGTGTGTACGCGCTTCACCAGGGGCACTTTTCTCTCACTGGGTTTTTCCCCCTGGACATCCGGTGTGAAAGGACACCTTATCTCTTAGGGTTTCATATAAGCTTTGTAGCTCTGAGTTTGTATATACTCTATTATTCTAATACAGAGAGAGACTACAGAGATCTCGTACGCAAGCTCTGTGTCTTCTCCTTCTCCATCTTCTTCCTACTCTGAGTTGCTATCTTCCTTTTGTTTCCTGTTTCATCATCTTCAACAGATTTGGCACATAAGGAAAGAAAAGTCAAGGGACAAATTGCAAGGCGCTGCTTGGTGAAGTTCAAGAACTACCTATGGATACAAAGTGGATAGAAGAGCATGAATCGTCAAGAGTCACCAAATGTATTGCAGCTTTACCTTGAAGCCTTTGGGTTACAGCCTACGTATGCCCCAACCCAATGTGCGCGAAGGAGGGATAATGATAGAGCTAGTACATCAAATGTACCTATGGATTGAGTGTAATAGCAGTGTGCATCGATCTTTAAATGTTAAATGTACAATGTTCACTTCTATCATAGATGGAAATAACAAAAGTATGAAGGTCTTATTAAGTCATTTGTATCTATGTCTTATCATCTTTCTTGCGTATACATGCGATGATAAAAGAGTGCTAACAACACAAGATCATCAATGGCATGTATTTATGGTATGCAATCGAGGACGTTTGCGATTTCAAGAGAGGGGTATGTCACGAGGACGTCGCAATTGCTAACCTTAGTTGTTGGTTTCTTTCCGATGATTTTTGTTTAATTTTTGAGACCCTCTTTTTGAAGTTGCAAATGGTCAGACATTGTATGGCCAGTGTGAAACGGTAGTTTCACTCGCAGCCGGAAAATTGGTCGCCACTGGAATTTGAGTAGTAAAAGGGTGTCTAGGTTTAGTTCAAAGTCATCTAGGTTCCCTCGCCACACTTAATAAATTGGTGGATACTAGGAAATTAACTCCATAGAGGCACATTGACAAGGTGGGATCACCCAAAGAAAATCACCCGAGAATTGGGCTACATTGCATTTTTGGATGTGGTCCCAGTGGTGAAAGATGGTCAGATGACCAATGAGAGTCCAATGGAAGCATCTCCTAAAATTTAGGGAACTTCTATTTTGGGCCACGAAATCTGTTCGTGTCATGAGCTTTAGAATGACAAGGGGAACATTTTATTACTCTATTGCAAAGTCAACTGATGCACCAGTTGAGAGATTTTTAAGCGGGAAGCCCAATGCGGGGAAATTGCATGCATGAGTGCCAAGTGGCACTTTTTGGCCAATTTACTAAAAATGTGCAGAGGGGTCGAGTAGAAATTAGCAAGGGGACGCATTTTTCATTTCTTGTCACAAGTTGTGAGCTGTTGTGTGCAAGCTTTCCCTCTCATGTACAATGTAGTGCAAGAAGTGATGTTCTACACACTCTACACTGCTCTCTCTCTCTCTCTCTCTCTCTCTCTCTCTCTCTCCCCTACGTGCAGTAACGTGATGTCCCACAAGAGGGCTCTTCATTTGATCTATGTACAATTGTGTGGTCTTATGCTTCTGTGTCGAGGCAAGAGCCTCTTTGAGCAGGAATAGGAGTAGCTAACTGCTACTCCAAAAGCAGGCACCAGTGAGGGTGATAACCTCACCTTACATGTTCATTTCTAGCGCTGGTTATGTGCTGTTTTTGGATCGTTTTGCAGTCGTATGGATGCCAGAAGCATTGGAAACAGTGCCCCACTGTTAGAGGACAGTTGGGGACTGTTTAGGGTTGAAAACAGGGTAAAAACTAGTAAATATAGCGAGCTGTAATTGCTGTTTTTGGGTTGAAAACAGAGGGTTTATGTCTTTGGAAGGGAGTTCCAGCAAGGGGATTTGTTCAGGGTGAGTTTTGGGGCCGTTATGTTGCCAAAATTTTGCTGGAACAGGTGCGATCTAGTTGGATAGATGAAGATTCCCAAGACTCCAGTTTTGTAACTTTACCCTGTAAAGGAATAAAGAAATACCGAAAGTGGCGCCAATTTTTGGGGCCTACAAGTTGTCGGTGTCTGCTCGGAGCATTCTAGCTTCCGAGCTGTGTGTGCTTTGAAGTGTTAATGCTCGTCACAGGTTCCTTCTGCAAGGTTTCTCTGTGTGTTAAAGCTTAAAGTAAAGTTTTGGGTGAAAGCCAAAGTCTCATGCCGGTTTCATGTGTTGTGAAAAAATATTGTCGCCAATGGCTAACATCAAAAGTTAACCAACCCTCCAGGCGCATTGGAGAGGGGAGAGATCAATACTAGCATCACAAAGGGAACAAAGTTCTTACGTCGGAGTGCTCAGCAAGAGTACCTGGCTTCGCGATCGTTGTGGAGCAGAAGGGCATCCAATCCCGGCTGACTAAGAAGGGGTTGAGGGAAGGTGTGTGAGAAGCAGTTGGGCTTAGTAGGTTGGAGGTTGAGTGTAGATGATAGTTGGATGTGGAGGAGAGGAAGCCGTTGTTGGGGTGGAAGTGAACTGCTCGAACTAGAGGGGGCTTAGAGGGCTTGGGCACATCCTGCATGGTCTGCTCTTGGCGCATCAAGAGGTTAAAAGAGGTTCCTACTGGAAGTTGGAACCATTGCTGATATGAGTGCCTGCCAACTTGTAGCAATGTTGCCCTGTCTGCGTCCATGGGTTGGCAAGGGAGTGCATAGCCGAGGTAAAAGAGCATGGTTCGGCTAAAGAAGTTTCCTGTGGCTGCATCTTACGACTCAGCGCTCGAGCCTGGCACTGTTGAGCTTGATGAGGTTTCCATGGAGGAAAAGCCTTTAATAGATGCTGCAGTTAACGGCAAAGATAAAACATGTTATAGAGAAGTGGGAGCATCCTAGATCCACCACTTGGCTCTTCTAGATTCACCAGCTAGTCATGCTAAACATGTTGGAGAGACATGAGAGCATTCTAGACAACCACTCATACAATTTAAACATGGTATTGAAAAGTAAGAGCATCATAGATCCAACTCTTGTTCAATCTATAACCATGTAATGAGTGAATATGCTGTTGTTTGCGGGGAAGAGTTCGGGAGAGCACTTAAGAAATAAAGAACGAACGTGGAGGAGGAGACAAAAGAAGGGATGAGGAAGCATGTGTTTGAAAGTACATCTGAGTGAATGAAAGGCAGGAGAGCTGCTCGAGAAGAGGGCCCTGAAATGTGCGTGTGCATGTGTAGGCAAGGTAGAAGGCTAAGGGACACAGCTGCACAGCTCTAATTGTGCCATGTTTTACTGGCTGGCAGCCGGGGCAGATGGTCTGGCAGGGCAGCCGATTCAGGAGATGGCCCTCTTGTCTGTAGTTGAATCACACATCCTGTGAAGTCCCCGTTCCGGTCCCCCGTTCCGCAATTCCTGTTTTTGGCGGTTACTCCGTTCCCCGTCCCCTGTTCCCCGTTCCATGTGGCTATGGTACTAACACAGAGGTTCTAGAGTAGAGCCTTGTAGGTAGACTGGCTGGCAACTTTATGAAAATGTCCATAAAGATATTGCTTGCTTGTTGTTCGTGCTAATTTTTTTACTGTTTCTGGATTCAGATAATCAATGACCATCTCTTGTACAGTTCGAGTTTCGAAAATCCCCTTTACAGCAATAGCAGAAGAGCTGGTCGAGTTCTTAGAATCAAGCATTGGTTCAAACACTGTCTTTGCCTGCAAAATACACACAGAGAAGCCTAATTGGAAATCAAAAGGCTTTGGATTTGTTCAGTTTGAGGCAGAAACAGCAGCAATTGAAGCTGTAGAACTTGCCAGGAAGTGCAAGTTGAGGTTCCAGCAGAGGGTACTTCAGATCGATTTTGAGCCAAGGCAACTTTTTGACAGACCTCAGATACGTTTTCATGCCATCTCTTTGCACATGGGATGGCTTGCAACTAAAAGTGAATTTCACAGCTTATGGTCTGCAAATTTATTGGTTACAATAGCGCTAGATTGTACGAAAGGAAAACTAGTCCTTGTCTTTGATAAAACCAGTATTTCCACAAGATACAAGCTGACTTGGAATCTTCGGAGTTTAGAGATTGGTGGCACCCAAAATGAAATAGGGCAATCATCTAGAACCTTTCTTTTGCTACAGGTATGTTCTTTCATCTTATCTATCAATGCCCCACAAGTTTCTTTCTACAGAACATGCTGTAAGCGCTTGTAAGTGAGCTTGAATGAGTTTTGTGGAAAAGAAAAATTGCTAAATACCATGTATTAAACTGCACGGTTAATTTTTGTCAATTTTTTCTTTGCCAGACCCCCCCCCCCCCCCCACCCCCGAGAGTTGTAAACTAAGCTTGAAACATTTGAAGAGGCTTGCAAAAAAGACAAATGCATCATACCTTCCGTTTTACAAGTATAAACATGAGTATTTTTCCTAGCTCTCTATTCTGTGATGCAAGCCATCTCAGTTGTACAAACAGGTGTCCAGTACAAGTCGGCCATAGGGTATGGTCACATGAATACTCCCACAGAGACCCTGCTGAAGTACTGTCTGCTTGTTCACTGTCTGCTTGTTCACTGTAGGACTATCAACAAATGATCTTGTCTCTGTGCTCATGCAATATTTGACAAATAAATGCACGAAAACAAGTGATGATCCATTGTGAAAGCATTTTATGAGCTCCCACATTTGATCGAGACTCACTTGAGCTGGGCACAGCAATTCCACCAATGGATGGAATATCCTATCCCAATGCATATAGCTCATCTACGTTCAGTAGGTTTAATTGCTGAGAAATGCTTGTGGAGAGAGTCCTGGTAAGGTGCATAGCACTTTGCAAGGTTGTGTATAAGTGAGCATAATCGCTCTCATGTGGAAGATACAGATAGCATGAAGCATATGCCATAGCTTTGGCCAAACCAAGGTTTATGCTGAAAGCATTCTCAGAAAGATTTGTCAAGCGTTCACCGTGAAGGGTATAAAGCTCAACTTAATATCTTTGGAGCGCTGGTTCAACTGTTTTGTCTTTGCTTTTTTTTTTCCTTTCCTCCAGTACATCCATCTCAATTCCTTTGCAGGCCAAATTTGCACCAAAAATTCGCCGAAAGCTTAAGTTGAACAGTCTGAAAAGAGGCAAAGAGTCAGTTAGTGATAGGTTTACTTTTGTTCGAGATAATTCTGAGGACCAGGAGCATTTATGGTGCCGATGTGCAGATTTCACAGAAAAAGGGTGTATCGCACAATCGTCCTCATATTATCTGGAAATTTCTGCAGCAGAGAAACATTTGTACCAAGTTTTTACTGATACACTGTTGAATGTCCATGCATTTGAAGAATTTGGAGACATAGCCATAAATCCAGGAGAGTGTAACAGCCAAACACAAGATAAATGCTTGAGAAAGCTTGCTGTATCAAAGTTAGATGAAGGCTTGATACAAATGAATCGTCTCATTGTGACTCCAACAAAAGAATATTTTGTAGGACCTGAAACAGAGGTTTCAAATCGAGTCACTCGTCACTATAAAGACAACATTGGAAATTTCATAAGAGTTCATTTCGCAGATGAGGATATGAGTTCACTTTCTGCCAGAATTCTAGAAATCGCTTCTGACAGGTTTTTGGAGACAAGGGTCAGGCCGGAACGCACTGAAATTTATTATAGAATTCGTAAAATATTAGACCAGGGCATAAGGTTTGGAGGGAAAATGTATGAATTTCTGGCTTTTTCCTCAAGTCAACTTCGAGAGCATTCTGTTTGGATGTTTGCTTCAGATCAAACTACCACTTGTGACGGCATTCGGTCATGGATGGGCGATTTTTCAAAATTTAGGAATGTAGCAAGTTGTGCAGCTCGCATGGGGCAGTGCTTTAGTGCGTCGAAGCAAGGCCCGGATGTTTACGAGGACGAAATTGAGGAGATTCCAGACATTGAAAGATGGAGTGGAGGAGTGAAGTATTGCTTTTCAGATGGTATTGGAAAGATATCTCCTGTTTTTGGTGCAGAAGTGGCCATGAAGTGTGGCTATGAAAGTACAAGGCAAGAGGTGTTGGCACCATCAGCATTTCAAATTCGCTATGGTGGCTACAAAGGTGTAGTTGCCATTGACCCTTCATCATCACACAAGCTTTCTCTTCGGCCAAGCATGAAGAAATTTCATTCGAACCACAGCACACTTGATGTTTTGGAGTGGTCACGGTTTTTACCCTGTTATCTAAACAGACAAGTCATAAGCTTGTTGTCAACATTGGGTGTAGAAGACCAAGTTTTCGAGGTCCTGCAGAGGGAGAGAATTTCTTCTCTTGACGGAGTAATGACAGATAGAGAGGATGCTTTGCAGATGCTACAAACCTCGTGTGCTGGAGATTATTGTAATGTGACGGTGCAGATGCTTTTGTGTGGATACAATCCTTCAGACGAACCCTTCCTTTTTAGCATGATGTGGGCCTTCAGATCTGCTCAGATTCAGCAGATCTGCAAGAAGTCCAAAATCTTTGTACCTAAAGGAAGAATTTTGATGGGATGTTTAGATGAGTATGGGTGCTTGAATTATGGGCAGGTGTTTGTGAAGGTCTCTTCACTTGACGGTACTGCTAGTGTAATTAAGGGAACTGTAGTCATCACAAAGAATCCTTGCCTTCATCCAGGGGATATTCGAGTGCTACAAGCTGTTGATTCTCACAGTCTTCAACACATGGTTGATTGTGTTGTTTTTCCTCAAAAGGGGACCAGGTAAACTTTTCAAGGCATCCTCTTTGTCTTCAGTTTGCTTTGCAGCAAGAATTAAGCATCATTGCCAATTTGCCATTACAGTCTATTTAAAAGGACATGCTGATTGGCCTCTTTGCTTTGTTGTAAGAATGCAGACCACATCCCAATGAATGCTCTGGTAGTGATCTTGATGGAGACCTGTACTTTGTGGCATGGGATGAGAGATTGGTTCCTCCAACAGTCGAGGTGCCGATGGAATACTATGCCCCGAATTCCATAGCTCTTGATCATCCTCCAACTCTTGAGGTATGAAAAATCTCTTGAATCAAACTGTCTGCAAATAGACACTTGGCCTATTTTTATTTCGATGACTTTCAGTCTTTGGAAGATAGAAATTTTCTGCTCTTAAATAACAGCATTTTCTTATTCAAGCAGGAGATTCATACATACTTTGTGGACTACATGAGCAATGACAGTTTAGGGACCATAGCAAATGCCCATGTAGTCTTTGCTGATCAGGAGCCAGAGAAAGCCAGATCTCAGAAGTGCTTAAAACTTGCAGAGCTTGCTTCAATCGCAGTTGATTTTCCTAAAACTGGAGTATCGGCTATGCTTCCAAGGTCTCTGCGTCCCCAAGCGTACCCCGACTTTATGGAAAAAATTGGGAAGAAAAGCTACATCTCCTCGGGAGTCATTGGAAAACTCTACAGGGCAGCAAAAGAGGCAATTTCTGCAAATACTTTGTTAAGATCTGCAAAAGAGAGTACTGGGCATTATGATCCCGATTTAGTTGTTAATGGCTTTGAGGACCATGTGGAAAGGGCTCTCGTCTACAAGAGCCTTTACTATGAAAAACTTACTGCTTTGATGGAGTTTTACGGGGTCCAAAATGAAGCGGAGATGCTGACTGGCTTCTTTAGCGAGTTGAGACAGACATTTAGCAACACATCAAAGGAGGTGGAAGAGAGAATTCAGAATGCAGTTTTGGCTCTCAAAGGGGAGGCTAAGAGCTGGTTCAAAGACATGCAAAATACTGATGATCCAAGCCAAGAATATGCAATAGCATCTGCATGGTATCATGTTACATATCATCCTACGTTCCACCATGAAGAAGGCCCGGCATCTAATGACAAAGCTTGCCTACTGAGCTTCCCATGGGTGAATTATGACAAACTATTAGAAATAAAGAGATATATGAAACTTTTCAGAAACAGAAGTTGCAATGATCCCTAAGTCTTTATATGTGGTATAAGCAATTTAGTTACTAGTGTTTCCATCCAGCATCGAGTCTGGCTTCTCCTCTCAGACATGGTCGTGGTTTTACCTACAATTATGTTGTGCATGTGTGTCTATGTGCTCATGCATTTGTCATGATAACTTCACTTTGGAGTGAGCCCATCTTATGTTATGTTTCATTATTTTGTATCGATGGCAATTGCACAATGATACACTTGTGAACCTATCCGTCATTAAGCTATATTTAGGTAAAACTTAAAAGGGTTACTTGAAGATTTAAGGGTATAATTATTTATGTCCTTCACTAGTGCGTCGAAGTCTTAAAAAAAAAGCAAGCTTGGGCTATGCTAATCTTAGGTGAGAGAAACTAAATCTACTTGTTTTGTGGGCTTCATTTTCTCTTTTGAAAACCTTTTTTACTTGAGGTTAGAAAGCTTTATAGTGGTGCCCTGCGGGAGCTGTCTATCACTTGTGAAGGCACGCTCACTTCCATCCATTCTCTCTCTCTCTCTCTCTCTCTCTCTCTCTCTCTCTCTCATGACAATTTCAAAGTAAATTGACTATATTTGAAGTTTTCTGCACTAAAATTCTCTTAAGCTTTGTAGGTTTTCTCACCGTCAAACCAGAATTGCACTAAATCATGGATCAAGTTGTTTGAATTTTGAGTCAATTTGTGGCACTTTTGACTCTGTGTGTCATATTGATTTATATTCAAATGCTCTCGTTTTTAGCATCGTTATACTCAAACAATTGAAGGTGAGCAAGGGTGCATCTCAGGAATGGTATCAAGCATAACAAGATAGGTTAGTTGAGAGATACGTGCACTATCATTGTATCCCAATTATTGCTTGCCAATTTGAGCCTATTCTGCCACAATAGATGGGTTTGGCACCAATTTGACTCTTTAGTTTGCTCCAACTTGCACGATGGCTCGGGAATCTCAGCTTTGCATTGACTTGAATTTTGGTATTCTTTGGTACAATTTTCCATGATTTTTCTAATTTTAATAATGCAAAGTAGGGAATTTGCATTGGAAGAAGGAAACCCATGCCACACCCAAGACACTTCTATCTAGCCCGCTGTCTTCCTTTTCTCCTTTTGTTGGGATTGCCCTGAGGCAGTGCATTGCTTTGATCGGTTTGAAGTTGACAAAACAAGCCAAAAGCGAGAGATTTATTAGAAAAGCAAAGCAGCTTACAAAGGGAAAAGATGACCGAGATAGAATGTTTTCTATTGGCATTGATCGGCCGAGTGACAAGAAGCTTGAATAAAACACATCTAATTAAAGAGCTTTTGGTTTTTGTTAGCAGTTCGAGACTCGGGTGTGCAACCCCCAACCCCCCAAACCCCCCCAAAAAAAGAAAAAACCCAATTTGTTGGCAGTGTCTTTTGAGACAAAGGAAGTGTTGATGCGGAGGGTTTTTGAGGCCGTGTAAAAAGGACATGCTTTTCTCTAATGGTGCCATGTGGGTGAAAAGAAATAGTAAGAGCGCCCCCCCCCCTCCCTCTGTTCCATCAAAAGGTAGTGCCATAGTCTGTAGAGGCACACGGCTTGTTTTTGATGGGGTATTGAGGAGAACCAATGAAGATGTCCCAGATGAACATTTCTTCCTACTTCCAAATAGAGTTCACATTTTCTTGAAAGCAACACTCTCAAAGCTTTGTATACTCGTTCAGAGGTGCAGTGCGCGAGTATGTGCATGCTTGAGAGAGGAGAGGATGATGAGATAAACCTACAGTTATTCCTAACTGAAGAAGCTTTCACTTTGCATGTGACCCTCTCTCTGGCAATGGCTACTTGATTGCTTTCCTTCCGAATGGGCTCATTCTCAAGGGTGACCATTATCAATCATTTCAAGGGTAAATTTTTAACCTACTTGTCATTAACACTAGTCCTGTTTTTTTTTTTAAAAGCCACTTTTATGGTTATAAGAGGCTTTTGTAAAAAAAAATAATTTAGCAGTTATTTAGATAGACACAAAAAACCCTCTCAAGGAAATACATGGAGTACATAGTATCAATTGATAAAAAATGTCGAGAAAAATAGGTCAAGGATTGAAAGTATGCGTACAATTTTACTAAATTGACTCAGTGGCAGACCTTTTTTTAAAACAGACTTAAAACTTCTTTGAAAAATCCCTCAATATATATGTAATGAGTCTATCACACTTCTGCTTCTTTTTTTTTGTGTGGCAAAACTCACAATTTGTGAGTAAATTGTATTAAGCACCATGGCAGTGGGCTGAGTCTATCACACTTCTATGTTGCTTACATAAAGACTGACAACATTTACTACTCGCCCAATTTAAGTAGTAAATTACAATTTTACGCAAAGAAGGCTCTTTCTATAAAAGTAAAATTTTATTTTTAGCATTTTTAACTCAAATATGACTCTTAAAGACATCCTAACAAGACACTTAAGAAGTTTCACAAAAATTTTATGTCATACGCAAAAGTTATGCTTAATATACTAGAATCGAGGCATGAGCCACTTTAGTGGTTCCAACCACTTCTGTGGCCCATTGTAATTTTGGAAAATTTGAAGGGCATTTTGGGAATTTATGACAAAATATCGGGGGCATTTTGGGAATTTTTGAAATTTGAGGGATATTTTGGGAATTTTCTCAAATTAGAGGAGTATTTTGGTAATTTTCCCATTTTTAAAATATTACTTCCGTCCGCCTTGTACTCGGACATCCTTTTTTTTTATCGAAAATGGGCGCCGGCCTCAAACGTGCCATGTCATGGATGGTGGGCACCGCCCATGTGTGACACAAGCCTAAGTAGCTCCTTATATTGACCATAGGAGAGCGTACAACGGACTAAATCTTGGCACACATTTCACCTTGGGCTTGTCCGGCCAAGTTTGACCCTCACACCACAATATGTAGGTTTTCCAAGTTTTCGAAAAAAAGCTTTTTTCGGGCATTGAAACTTTGGCTTGTTGCTTTGGCTTTTCAAGTCTTTCTTAGTTCTATTCTTTGCCTTATGGAAAGTGGATAAGTACTTTTTTGGCATGCTAAGGAAAGGCCTTAGTGTTGGGCTTGCTTGGGCGTCCTTCAATCGATGACGTCCACCTCGACGACCACCAAATTTGCAGAGCATGCGATTTTCGTGCGGAGTTCAACTTGGACAATCGAGCCTTTGAACTTAGAAGTTTGTGTGCGTGTGGGAGTCTACTGCTGCACTCGGCGACTGCGTCCAACTCAGGCTTGAAAGTCGATGTGCGCCGTGGAGCTAGTGACTGGGGTTGAGGAGGGTGAGGGAGGCCTCTCTCTGGTTGTCGACATCACGGCTGTAGAGCATGAGGTCCTCGAGCTCTCTCTCTAGGAGTACCTCTACACGGTAATAACTGGCTGCAGCTACACAGCGCTCCGCAGTCCGCAAGGGTTCGTACAGGGTTGGTGACGCAATTAGATGAGTCGATTGCCTCAGAGTCTCAGACTGTGTGTGTGTGTGTGTGTGTGTGTGAGAGAGAGAGAGAGAGAGAGAGAGAGAGAGAGAGAGAGAGAGAGAGAGAGATCATGCTAGTAGTGTTCCGAAAAATTGAGCAAGGCTTCTCAATAAAGAGAGAGTGTCCTGTAAAGGGAACCAGTCAATTTGTGGATATAAAGGACAAAGGTAGGCAAAAAAATCATTTGGTTAAGGATGTTTTTGGATATTCTCCAGTAAAATCTCTCAGGATGGCATTGATAGGACCGACCGAAATGACGATGATCCCATATACAGTCCAGTAATGGTTGGAGGAATACAGAGTCATGTGTACAATCAAAGTGATGATGGGAGTTTGGGATAGCTAATTGTCTTCTCATTGATGTGCCTTTTCCATTTTTTGGGTTTGCCCTTTATGAGGTTTGAGCAACAAGAGCTAGCAATTTCTTGAATCAATAATGTATGTACATAACTGCTTTTGTAAATTAGAGTGCGGTGTATTGTTTTGATTACCTTTATAAGACAAAGAGCTACGAAGAGTTTTTTCAATAATTTTATTCACAAGCATACACTAATATGCTTGTGTTTAGTGTAGGCTCTTAACTATGTAATAGGTTAATTGTGTGTGTACGTTACCATATGGTACCAAGCTTTTTGTGTGTGTGTTGCCATTTCATGCATTAACAAAGATAGAGAACGCACTTTGATACTAGTTTCTTTGCTGTTATGCGATGCCTATTTGGTTTATATCAAGATTGCCTTCCTGATTATGTAATTCTCTGCATGAGCAGGGTTCAAGAGCAAGAATGTGCAATTGCCAGATTCTACCACGGTCTCAACTGTAAGCTTGGAGCAGAGAGAGTCTCAGGTGTTTACCTTCAAACAATTATAGGGAGCTACCTGTAATTTCAATCAGGGCAACGTAGTCGGTCATGGTGGATTTGGATCTGTTTTCCAAGGAGTGCTTCCAGATGGGCAACAAGCTGCCATCAAGCAGCTAGATCGGTCAAGCAAGCAAGGCGATCATGAGTTTCGCATAGAGGTGCATAATCTTGTATTCGATGTAAAACATGTCTGTCTACATGTGGAGTACGGTTCATGTGGGTGTGAGTGGGCATATGTTGGATGGTGGCATTCTATGTGAAGCTAGCTATAGGTTTATGGAAGATGGAAGATATTCTGTATGAGCAAAATTGCAGTCTTAGCACTTATCAAAAAGTGATTTTGTGAAATTTACCTAAGTGGTGACCTTTCCTAATTGTGGGACAGGTTGACATGCTCAACCGCCTTCATTCTCCATACCTTGTTGGTTTGCTTGGTTATTGCGCCGATCAAGATCACCGGTTACTGGTCTATGAGTACATGCCGAATGGAAACCTTCAAGAACACTTGTATTCAGATGGTATGGGCCCTCGTGTTTTCCTGAACTTATGTCCTTCACAAGAAACGAAAAGCGCGGAGAGTGTGTTCACTAATGGAGCCAATCTGAGGCTCATGATGTGTTAGCTCCCGACATGTTTTAACAAACATACTTCAATTTTCCATGTTTTGCTCTCAACTTATCGTTAAATGGTGCAGGAACATCTGGCAATCCTCCAATTCTCAACTGGGAAACTCACATGAGAATAGCTCTAGACTCTGCAAAGGGTCTTGAGTACCTCCATGAGTGCGTGAGTCCTCCGGTAATACATCGCGATTTCAAAAGCAGCAACATACTTCTGGATTCCAATTTCAATGCCAAGGTGTCTGACTTCGGTTTAGCTAAGCTTGGATCTGACAAGGTTGGAGGGCTGGTTTCAACTCGTGTTTTGGGAACCCACGGCTATGTTGCCCCAGAGTAAGAATGAAGAGAAATTATGTATAGGCTTTGTAGGTCTTTTGAGCTCTTTCAGAGTTTCTTGATGTGCTCCAATGTCTCTGAAGGTATGCACTAACGGGGCATTTGACAACGAAGTCCGATGTATATAGCTATGGCATGGTTTTACTGGAACTTCTCACAGGACGCGTCCCGGTTGACATGAAAAGGCCACCCGGGTAGGGTGTTCTTGTACCTTGGGTAAGCTTCAAATGGGTGAATGAGCATTCTATGCTTGCAACACGTTTCTAAGGTGACTTTGCTTCCAAGCTCTTCCTCGACTCACAGATAGGGACAAGCTTGTGGAGATGGTGGATCCGGTCATGGAGGGACAATTTGCAGTAAAGGACCTAATTCAGGTTTGCTTGCTATTTGCGCTTGTAGGTTGAAATGGGTGATTCTGGATAGAAAATATTAAAGCAGAAACCGAAGGATTTTGAATGACAAAAAATGCTGTGCAGGTAGCTGCCATAGCCGCAATGTGTGTTCAGCTCAGCCTAAGGCAGATTATCGTCCTCTTATGACAGATGTTGTTCAATCTTTGATTCCCCTCGTAAAGCACAAGAAAGGGTCCAAAATTGTGAGCACTCCGGATTTTCATCACAGAATGGTTACATTAAAGTCGTCATCAATTGACAGTGGCAGTACCGAAGCTGGAGAGAATTGAGTGAGGGCCATTTTTCTCAAGTTGGTCTCTATAGCCCTCTTGAGCGAATTTTTGCCAGTAGAGCTTCGCTTGCTCTAAAATGGTGTCCTTTGCCATCATTCAGCTGCAACCTTTGTATGATATAGCCTGCTTTGAAGACGAAGCTGGCCAGCAGTTTTCACTATTTTTGTAGCTCTGCACTTTACCATATCCATGTTTGTTCTTCAATGCTCCCCTCTTCCTACTTCCTAAAAGCACCTCCACAAATCCTTCCATTGGCAGGCCCTCGTGATCCCTCACCTTGTTTCCAATAGTCCTACTTGTTGGCCATGCCGTCAAGTACGTTTAGTTGAACAGAGATATTAAGGAACATTCCGTCGGTCTAGATTGAATCGCGATTGGAGAGAAATGACAGAATTATATGGTCGTCGGCAATTTGGTTTTTCGAAGTGATGTGGCCTAGTAGGCTTGTGAGTGTTAAGAGCTGAGTTGTGCACGTGCTTGTGGGAGGAGTGAGAGCAATGTTGCATACCAAGTTGCGTCTCTCTCGTGAATTTATGGGAACGATTTTTAAGAAGTGGATGACGGTGACCTGAGAGCTTGTGGGGTGAAGGCTACAACTTACAAAAGAGAAGAGGAAAGGGTTTGTTAAAATATAGCTTAATACCATATGTTTTGCCAACTTGGCATGCCATTCTTTAGATGAGACATAGCGCTACACTCTAGGTGCTTAGACGATGAAGAGTTGAGGACGAAAATTTGTATAGCTAGAGGTGTAATCCTGAAAGCCATATGGGTTTTTAGGAACAAACAATTATTCCAAGAAACGAACGGAATGCTGCATGTAAAACTAGTGCTAGAAACTTGCGGATGGCTTCTGTCAAGTAGGGGGAGGTGGCTTGCCGAGAAGAAGAAAATAAGTCCTTGACGTAAATATAAAAAAAATTGTAACATGGATTAAGGGTACATTTAGGATCAATGGTCTCAAATTCCTCTCGAGGCTTTGTGCTCATTGAATTGACTTTTTTGTATACGCTAGATGCCCCTGTGCAATGGATATGCTCCTTGCCATTTACTGCCATGTGCTCTGATTCCCAATCTAGAACTTCACCTTACTGCCTTAAAACCATGCAAACCCTGCTGGTTTTTCTCTCCACTATGGACTCAAACAAAGTGCCCAAAAATCGAGAAACACTACTTGTCACTTCCCCTCTAGCATTCGCATCAAACTTCGATGAGATGTATCTTGGAAACCGTAACTCCAATTGTCAAGCTGTCAAATCCTACTGACTTCACATGATGCATACCACCTTCTTAAATCTCTTCAAGGTGAAAGAAACTTCAAATGGCACATCTATCAATGCGATCAACTTGGCCCACAACTGGTCCTCGACAAACCTTCAATTGGCCATAACTTGCCCGTCTGAGCTCTGATTGACAATTAGAAAAGACTGGCATGCTCCACAATTGAAGCACTTGAATCTATCCACACACACTAGCTCTAATTTCATATCTCAACTTTCCCTATTGTTGAGATTCTACAAGACCTTCCATCTTTGGACTCACATATCTTTCGCACCGTAGCTCCATTTTAGGAGCCATCTAGATCGGCTTTTGAACACCACATCCCAATGCACAATAGCAACACTTTGGACACATGTACCTACCATCTTTATTGGCCCATGTTGGAGCTTGTTAGGCTTAAAACATCACATTAGACATAAAATCACCTGGCTGTCCAGGGTCTTCACAATTGCTTTAGCACTCCACCATGCCCCTGTATGCACCCTTAGCCTTGCTCTGCACACTTTCAAAATCCGACCAACTTCGGTTGCACTATCATTGCCCAACCCCCTTGTTGAACATTTATGTTCAACCACACACATGCTTATTGAACTCTAGAACTACCACATCAAAGCAAACACTATGTACATCACAAAATACCTGCCATATGTACAAATCTTGACTCCTGCCACACTCGTCACCTTTGCTCAAGTAGCCTGCCGAGCCCCCTGCTTCATAGCATAGATTTCACATGGGTCAAACACTTCACTTTGATCACACCCATATATCAACAACTTCCCATAATGCTACACCAAGGCATATAGCCAACCACACACATAAACTGCCTATGGCATATCTCGATCACTCCAAGCATCCATTGGCACACTGTTCACCTCTAACAAAGCATCACCAAGCACAACACCACTTTCACTATGTAGATATGTACATGACCCTCCCTCCCAACCATATAAAGCGGGGTCCTCTTCAAGAAAACTCTGTATCTGCTTGTTGACAACCCACTACACAGCTGCACTCACCGACCTACCTTTCAACCATGTCACATATACCTCCATTGAAAGCTTGGACCCAACCTGGGATTTCCATTCATCTACCATGGAACATTCCTGCTGCACTAGACACTCTTCCACCTTTGGCCCTATGCTCTCCTGTGCATGTGCAACGAACTCAATCCCAACAACATTGAGACCTTCATCATTAATTGGCCCTTCAAGGTTGATCAACACCTCCTGCTTGTTGGATTTACTTGTCTGCTCTTCAAATAGCTGCTCCTGCACCTCATCCTCAGCCCAAAAAGACAAAGCCTTTCCCAATACCACAATACCCAGCTGTTCCTCCTCAATTGTTGAGGCTGCTCTATCCCTCTTATCAAAATTATGCACCTGTTGCACCGCCATAGCACACTCCACTACAAATTTCACAAGCATGGCCATTAGAATGGCATCACATACCATTTTCACCTGCTTATCTCCACTTGTAGGGTTGGACTTCTCCACTTGGTCTATATCCAGCATATCAGCTTGCTTTTCTCCATGCTCCTCACACATATTCACCACATCTCTACTCATAAGCAAGAGATCAAATTCCTCATACCTTGACTGAGACAATTTAGTTTCCCAACTCTTATCTACATCCATAGAATTGCTATCACTTGTTTCAGCATCCTCCTATGTCTCGAGCTCTAGAATCTCCTCCAGCTTTAGTGCTTCAACTTCATCTGCAAACCATACCTTCTGATATCTAGCACATTTCAATGGGGCTTCAATAACCATACCTAGACTCTTTCATGCATCTTCTAACCAATCCAAAACCATATTTGGAGCTTCTCTAACCGGAATACTCAGCATAGAAATTGCTTTATCTCTTTGCAGCAATAGAACCCTTGGTTCCTCTTGCATTTGGCACATCCCTTTTCACCACCTTTGGATCAACTTCCACCACATCAACTCGCTTTGGCATCACCTGACTCAACCAATCCCGCCTAGCTTCTTGCTTCTTTAGAATCTTCTTTGTTCGTCCTCTCGCTAACGCCACCACTTCTTCATATGACTCATGCCAATCTATCTCCACTTTGTCTCGCACCTCCTCATGCAGGAAATCCATAAACTTGCTCAACTTTAGAAAAACAACATTCTCTACAACAGTTACCTTAATTTTCCATCCTCAAAGGGCTTCAAATTCCCACTTGAATGCTTGAAAATCACCTTCCAAGCTTTGCTTTAACCCATCCATCTTTCGCTTCACCTCATCTAGCTATGCATCCACCATGAATCTACTTCAAAAAGCCACTTCCAAGGCTTCACAATTTGTCTTCTCTTCTTCACATAGACCATCGTTCCATCTCCTCACTTAACCATGAACTAGGAGTGGGAAAACTTGCACTGCACCTTCTTCCATCGATAAACTGCTCTCAAACAAAAACAAACCATAGTCTTGGAGGCAGGTTCCCGCATCTTCAACCCCAATGAATATAAAAAAGAATGACCACATCTTCTCTAGCACCAACTATTCTTCAAAACTCACACACTTGGCATTGCCAAATGGTGGAAGAATCCAACAAAGACTCTCTAGTTCACTTTATCCCCCCAGCAATTGTAAGAGTAATTCTTGATGATGTAGAATTCCCCATAATCTGAATCTAAAACTGATAGTAATTAGAAGCCTAGGATGTATTGTTGATGAGAAGAATGGTAATTCTTGATTTTGTACCATAAAACCCCAAGCCAGGGTATAAAAGGCAATCTTGTAATCTTTTTTGTGTGATGATTATTATGAAGAAGAACGGATAAGGTTTTATCTCTGTACGTTTTGTGTTCTCTCTTGCACCATGTCTTTGAGTTTCTCACACCACACTACATGGTTATCACATTGGATTTCCGAGGGCACCACTGTGTTTGTCATGACAAGCTCTATGTGTGGATAGCTACATTGCAAGCGTCGTGCATAAATCGAGCAACTTCATCTATGACCTTTGAGGTGACATTTCTCTCTATCCAAGTGTCATATCAAGAATTTTTTGGTTGCATGTGAGTCCTAGCACTTAGGAGAACCAGTAGGCATATCCCAAATTTGAAAAGCTAATCTGCATCAGACAGTGAGTACATTTTTGCATGAGGTCTTCTTGCAAATTTGATGACCCAATTATGTTCACATAGCCCCGTGCATATTGCCTATAAAGTTTGGAGTCATTTGGAGATGAATTGTTTAAGGATTTGTATGTAGTTTGGTGAGAGAACCTATAGAAAGGATTAGAGATTTAATGCATCGAGTATAAATCAAGTGTTGTAGTGGAATGTGTTGTGTTCAGACAAGATCCTGACAACCTCTTGGCGTGCCTCCATGCCCTAGTCAAGTCATTCACTTCCGAAGATTGACATTTCATCTTGATTTCGTCTCTTTCAGAGATGTGATATGTGTTGATCTGTTTGGACCCCCAGACATTGGCACCGTTGCTGAAGATCGAGTACCTAGACAAGAGTGAACCCAACCGAGTCCGACAGAGCGGCCTTAGGCAAAACTCTTAGGTCAGATAGACTAGAAAAGGAAGATGAGGGTTTCCTTGGTTTTTGTTTTAGGTGATTGTGGTGAGTTTCTTGCTACAAAAGTATTAGATAAGTTAGAATCAATATTTGAGATATGGTTGGAGCTTAGTGCAAGGCTTTATCAACAAGTAGTGAGATGAAGCTTGCACTAGGCAAGAAAATTGCACAAAAATGAGAAAAAAAAACAAATTTTAATTAGAAAATATAGACTAAGTACTTGAAATCCATTTTTGAGTTGTTTCTTTTGTTTTAGAAGTAGGGTAAGTAAGCAAGATACACAAGCAATCTCTGCATCTCATTGGAATTGCATATCACTGGAGGGATCCGGATACCAAAGGTAAGGAAAGCTTAAAGAATTATGGTGCATCCAAGGAAGTGAAGAGTTTTGGGCTTGATATGTGTGGAAAATAGGGTGTAAATGCATAGCCATCACCAAAATTCTCAAAAAACTTTAAACCAACATTTGTGAGAAAAAAATCATGATTTTTTACTATAGGTGAGGCTAGAGGATATGAATGTGCATGACATTTCATCCTTACCTTTGACTGTTGTGTTTAAACTATTGTATGAAGTTTGGTACAAATTGAACATCAGATAGTGAGTTTGGAGTCACAACTTGATTTTTCTTGCCAAATTTAAAGGCTTGAGATCAATTCAATTGCCAAATTGTGATGAAAATTGGCAAAGATATTCTTGAAGAAGGGTAGAACACTTGGGATTTGAGAAAAACTTGAAAAAATGGCCAAAAGAAAAAGGCACTGTAAAAATCGTGATTTTTGCATCAAGTTCTGCTAGACAAAATATTTTTGAATAATTTTGATACGAAGGGCTTATCTCAAGTTGTACAAGGCATCCGTCAAGTTAGAATTGGAAAAAGTGCAATAATCCATTTTGACATGCAAAAATTGCAATTTTTGCACCTGACCCTAGATACACTAGGATTGAAGAGACCAAACCTGCACCAAAGGAAGTCCCCAAGGTAAATTGCACCCTTTCATAGCTAAATCTAGAATTACTTTTTTGAGCATGAGAATCACCTAAATTCCACTTAAAGAGCAAGTCAAAAATAGATCAAAGGACTCGTGAACCCATCAAAAGAGTCAAAGCCTTGCATTTCTTTCCAAAGCCAATTGTTTTCATTGGGTACAAAGTATTTGAGACAACTAGAAGAGAAAAGCACCTCAGAAAACCATAGGCAAGAAAAATCACGATTTTTATCCACAAAATGAGAGGATAAAAAATCTTAAGACAACTTTGGGTCCACCCTATAGAGTAAGAAATGTAGAGCATTACTAGGTCTCAACATCATTAAAATGGTGCATGAGACCCTGTGAGTGACCAAAATTTGTATGTACATCAGTTGCTTGTTTGGCTTAACTACTTCCATGTTCAAGTTTTTATTGAGCCTTGTATAGGAGGGGAGATTGTTTCAACCTTCTCTTCTTTGTAAAAGAGATCCATTGCACACATAACATAGCACTCTCCAACCCTAGTTGTGTGAGGAGATTGTAAGCTTTGAGAGCTCTCTATCACATTATACTCATATGTGCATAGAGATGCTTTGAGGCTATTGAGAGGAATTGAGTGATGCCCTACTCTCTATCACATCTATAGCTTCCACTTGCTCATAAAAATAATATTGATAGTTTGGGGTGCAATTGTGTACAACGGCTACGCCTCTTCTCTCCAAAATCAACTTGGCAAGTTGGCTCAATGACTTGTATAAGGTGAACTTGTCCTCAAGATTATTTGTGTCCTTTCATGCTTTGTGGTTTTAAGAGGCTTGTTGAATTGTTTGCCTAGGACTAATTGTAAGAGGGTGATATGGTGAGAGGGCTCCATAACCCTAAGACAATGGTATAATGGCAATAAGATCAAGCCTTGTGTTGTCTCTCTAATTTTTCTAAGCTTGAAAGCATCTAATCTTTTAGGCTAGGATAACGGACTTGGCGTAGAGACCGTTGGGGTCCATTTTGCGCTTGTGCTTTTCAACATCATAGTGTTTGATGATATTGAGTCAACGGAGCACCCCTGGAAAGTGTTTGTGGAAGGGACCAGAGGCTTGTGCTGGAATATGGAAATTGAAGTTCCAAGCAGAAGCATCATCGTGGGGTTGTATGCACGAGTCATGTTTTTGCTCTCACACTACATGCAAACCTTCAAAGAGGCAGGATTCTTTGAGGTTGACTCATCAATATTCAACCCCACGACGAAGGAACTGCCTGCTTGGAATATCGCCTACCAGTGCACTCTCAACAATAACCCATTCAGGGAGCTGGCAACAAAGATAGAGATCGAGGCAAGGGCAAAGAAGTTCAAGCAACTCACTCGGACACTAGAAAAAAGAACACTAGACTACTAAAGTCTTCAGTCATTGGCCCGACAAGCCCAAACACACAAAGGCAGACATATGCAGCTTGCATGATGAGGATGTGCAATGAATAGGAAGGGGAGAATGTTTGGAGGATGCAATGTGAACAGATACCCAAAATGCCGGCTATACACCACACTAATTCATTGTATTCTATCTTTTTATCAAAGAAGCCTTGTAATTAGAAAGTAATTATTCTTGAAGTGTATTCATCTGACCCATTATTCTCTATTTCTTGCAGAACCTACAATCCTTGTAAATTGGCCAATGGCCATGGGGAAGGGTCCCAAGTCTTTGGGTCAAAACCCTTAGTTTCAAAAGTGACATTATCATTATCTCAAAATAGCTTTTGGACGTCGACTGTGAGCTGCAAGTCTTCTACATCTTGTAATCAATCCTTTTGTTTGTCTGGTAATCAGAAATCAATTCCAAATAGTGCATTGTGTTCCTTATCTCTTGCTCTTGAATCTAAGTGTAATCATTCTCAGATTTGTTGTGGTTCGCGGCAATCTGTTTGTGAGCTAAATGCATGGATTTGAGTGCTAGAATGGTTATTTTTTGATGTTTTGACCTTGGAAGAGTGTTTCTATGCCATAGAGTTACCTTTCTGAATAGTTATGTTGCAGTTTTTTGTACATTTTTTGGGATGGATCGTGATTTTGGTACCTCCTATGATGACCACAGAACTTGGTAGGTTTGTGTCCTTAGGTGTTGTAATACTGCTCTTAAGTTTCATTACATTCCAACATTGTTTGGATGTTGAAAAGGTGTGATGATCTAGAGCAATGAGACTGGACATAGGTAGAATTTCTGATTAGATAGTGATAGATTTTCTAAAGTAGTCAATTGCGTAGTTTTGTAGGTTCATTTCTTGAGATTGACAATCTCAAAGAGTCTTCATGCCCCATCCCGAGTTGTCCCCGAAGTATTGACATATGTCTCAAAGAGTCTTCGTGCCCCATCGCGAGTCGTTTCCCTGAGTATTGATATATGTTAGTGCTAGATAGCTATGATGCAGACGTCCGTCATGGCCCCCCGCTAGCAATAAGCATTTCTATGATGAAATCATGCACTATTGCACATTCTAATTGTTTTGCTATTGTGAAAGGATTCTGGCGAGCACATGCATGTAGCATCTCACCAATGTCCTGCTCAATTGTTTGGCTCCTCCCTTTTGCACATGGATGTTTATGCTCTCCCAAGTGAATAGCACACCTTGTACTTGTGTGCTTATCTTCAAGTAAACAATAATAGATAGTAGCTTGCACAAGAAGGAACACATTTAGGCATTTATTGTCACAAAGTGATGACGTGGCGGACAGCAGAAACCCTAATTTTTGCCAAAAACCTTAAAATTCTTGCAAACCCTAATTTTTGAAAATCGCGGAGGCTGGAAAAAAAATTATTTTTATTTTTATTTTTTTGGAAAATGATGAGCAACGAGAATTTTGCTTTTTTTATAAAAAAAAGAGAAAAAGACTCTCTAAGAGAGAGAGAGAGAGAACTGATGCTTTTTATTTTAAAAGCTTTTGGGGCTCTGCTTTTGGGCATCCCTTGTAATCTTTAAATTAGTGGTGAGGGCCTCACTTCTCAGAGCATTTGGACGCAGAGTCTGAGAGTGAAACCCTAACCGATCTCTTGTACTTTGATGATTGATTAATATAAAAAGAAGTACCGAAAGGGGCGCCAGTCTTTGGGGCCAATATCTCTAGGCACGGAACTCCACCGGGCCAGTGCAAATCTATTGTGATATGTGAATTGTTTTGAAGTGGTTATTTGGTGCTGTCGTGGTTGATTCTTGACTTGGAGTGCCCAAGTCTGTTATAGTGGTATCAGAGCACGACCGATTTCTCTTCTACGGGAAATCCGATCCCTGAAATTTTTTTTCCCGCGGCACCTATTGCTTCAGGCAATGATCAATTGACTCCCTCTGCATCTGGAGACACGGGCTGGGATCACAACAAAGATTCAGACAGAGAGTATGGCCCGCCTCGGGCTACTCAGGCGGAGCAAAGAGAGATGGAACGTCGTCAATTGATTGGCGATGCAACAAAGATGATGCTCAATTTTGCCAAGGACCCGAAGATGGCAAAATATATGCCTCTTTGAAAGAGGTACAGATGGAGTGGCAAAGAACCACAACACCACTCCCGAAACCCGCTCTCAAGAAATCTTCTGCCTCCAAGAAATATACGGAGAAGGAACTAGAGACCGTGGTTGATGCACGGATTGCTCAGCTTTTCGACGTGCAAAAGAAAGGCAAAAAGCACGCAAAAAGCAGAAGAAAGGCACTAACTTCCCGGGATATTTGGGTCGTCGGTCGACACTTGACAAGGCAAAGAAACAGAAGAAGCGTGTTCGATTTGAAGGAGTACCCAGTTCTTCTTCTTCTTCTTCTTCAGACAGTTCTTCTAGCTCTTCAGATTCGAGCGAAGAAGACAGAAAAGGTAAAAAGCGAAGCAAGAAACAAAGCTTTGGAAAGGGCAAGAAGAAGGCTACATCTCACCCAGAGACTGACAGTTCTACTGAGGACTCGTCTACAAACAGCTCAGATTCCGATGACAGAAAGTTTTATGCGAACAAGAAGAATTTTTACAAAGCCAACCAGTATGACTTTCTCGAAGATAAAAGCAAGAAAGTGCGAGAGTTTAAGGAAGGTGGCCACTCGATCAAGTTTGATACTTTTTCAGGATACTCAGATGCTTTGAAGGCTTTGTCTTTTATATAGCAGTTTGACATCGCTTTCGCGGGAGGACGCTATTCAGAGCACTCCAAGATTCGGAGAGCTACGTCTTACCTTAAGGGGAATGCTCGTACTTGGTGGTCCACGCTTCTTTTAACAAGAGTGCGCCAGTTAAATGGCTGAAATTTAAGAAGCTTTTTATTTCTTCTTGGTTGACGCAAGAATATGAACGAGATGTACGAGCTGCTTGGAACCATCTTTGGATGACCAAGAAAGATACAATCAATGCTTATTGTGAAAGATTCTGGAGCTCTTTTCTACCCGCCTCTTCATTCAAGAAGATCTCATTCAGAGAACAGATTGAGCGGTTTACCTTGGGTCTACCTACAGAGATCCGAGATCACTGCTTGGAATAGAAGTCAACTTCTATTCAGGAGTTGATGAGTCATGCGAAGCGGGGCTTTGCCATTCACTGTGGCAGTTTGACCTACCCCACAGATAAGGCCATGACACAACGAGCCGAACAGACTTCTGGGAATGAAAGTAGAAAGAAAAAGCGCAACCTAGAGAAAAAGGATGCACGACCCAAGCTCGCTTCATCAGAGAGGGGAAGTGCTTTGGATGCGGGGAACAGGGACATATCTCCGTGAAGTTCCCTAATAAGGCACAGAAAGAACAGAATGATAAAGACGACGACAGGTCTGAGAGTTCGAGAGCAGCCGAGGAATGTGGCAGAAAAGGAAGATAGAAAAGCAGAACTGGTACCACATGCCGTGGGACCTGCGCCGAATCTAATGAATGAAAGTACAAACTTTGCCGCTTTTGGGGCAAAGTGAAGGATCAGGAAGCTCTTTTGAAGGAGCCAAGGCCAACTTCTTTTCACTTGGAATTGGCGGCTCGATTTGGAAATTACGCCCGACAGACTGACGCCACAGGCGGAGGTAGTTCGAATGGCACCCGGATGGGATATTGCCATACACCGAGCATTGGCAAAATTTGTTTGCAATGACAGGGGTGTTCAGGGCACGCGAGTGACGTTCTACTCAGGATCCCTTGGTACCACAAGAACTACGCCGTGGTTGACTACCGAGCCGAGAAAGCGACTTTGATAAATGAAGGGCTTAGAGATTGTACTTGATGAACTTCAGTTTCTTACTCATTCTTTTGGATGAGAACTGAATGATGGATAAAGGTTGAATATGTTTTGACCTGATCAAGAGAACGCCAAGATTTTTCTCCACACTCATGCAGATTGCTTTTCAGAGGGCCTGAAGATCAAACCATTGAGCTGATACCTGGAAGCACGCCACCGAATCGGCCACCTTACCGTGTGAGCCGAGTACAGAATGAAAAGATTATGAACCCAGTGAAAGACCTCTTGGAAAAGGGTCTTGTCCAGCCTAGTACTTCACTGTATTGCTCTCCAGTGTTGTTGGTTTTGAAGAAAGACGGATCTTGGAGAATGTGCATCGATTATAGCACTCTCAACAAAATCACCATCAAGAACAGATTTTCGATCCCTAGGATCGATGATATACTCGACAGGTTACAGGGATCCTCGTGCTTTAGCAGGATTGACTTGAAGAGTAGATATCATCAGATCAGGATAGCGCCAGGAGATGTCTACAAGACAGCTTTTCGGACGACTTTTGGGTTATTTGAGTTTTTGGTGATGCCTTTTGGCTTAACCAATGCTCCTGCGACATTTAACCGGATGATGGATAGGATTTTTCGAGAGTACAGGCTATTTGTTGGCACTTTCTTTGACGACATCATTGTTTTCTCCAAGAATGAGGTAGAACACAGAGATCATCTGCTTCAAGTCTTTCAGGCATTACGATATCACATGTTAGTGATTAATGCAAAGAAAAGTGAATTTTTCGTACCAGAGATACACTTTTTGGGACACATTGTGTCAGCACAACAGGAGTGCAAATGGACCCGGCCAAGATAGAGACTATCCGTGATTGGCCCGATTTGAGGAATGTCCATGAAATTAGAAGCTTCTTGGGACTGTGTTCGTACTACAGGCGGTTCATACGAAAGTTTGCAGAGGTTGCTTCCCCTTTGCATACCTTGACACAGAAAAGAGTACCTTTTTCGTGGGGACCCACAGAGGTGAATGCCTTTCAGACACTAAAAGAAAAATTGACTACGGGACCTATTTTGACTTTGCCGGACTTGCAGAAGTCATTTGAAGTATATTGTGATGCTTGTGGTCGTAGTCTGGGTGCGGTCTTGATGCAAGAAGGCCATGTCATAGCTTACGAGATCCGTTTGTTCTCTAGGCCGGAGATGACAGCACAGATCTATGATAAAGAGCTTTTGGCGGTTATCCATGCTCTTACTCAGTGGCGGCATTACCTACTCGGAGCGGATTTTACTGTCTTTACAGACCATCAGAGTTTGCGCTACTTCTTGTCACAGAAGCAGCTTTCGAAAAAGCAGATGCGGTGGGCGAACATCTTGTCACAGTTTCACTTCTAGATTGTCCATGAGCAAGGACAGAAGAATGTGGTGGTAGATGCTTTGTCTCGGAAACCGTTGGTTCTGGCTATTTCCGCGATACATCATAGGAGCTTTGAGGATATGGTCGATCAATATGCCACAGATACAGATTTTGCAGATATTTTCACACGGATACGGGATGGGGAGACAATAGCTGGATACTCCCTTCGGGAAGGCTACTTGATGAAAAAGACTATGTTGTGCGTTACATAGCCATTGAGGGAAAAGGTTATGACTGAATGCCACTGTCCACCTTTTACGGGTCACCGCGGCATTGCTACCACCATGAAAGGGGTAGAGAGATATTTCTTTTGGCGGAGACTCAAGAAGGATGTGGAAGAGTTTGTGCGCAGTTGCTTGGTATGCCAGAAGGTCAAGTTTGACAGGCATAAGGCACAGGGATTGTTACAGCCTTTACCCATACCCACCCGCCCTTGGGAAAATATTGAAATGGATTTCATTTTTTTGGTCTCCCGAGAACAAAGAATGATCACAATGATTTTCCGATTACATGGCACGTGTGAGACGATTGTCTCCGACAGAGATCCCAGATTTATGAGTTTGTTTTGGAAGGCAATTTGGGAGAACATTGGCACGCAGTTGCAGTTCTCGTCATCGTTCCACTTGCAGACTGACGGGCAATTTGAGATTGCCAATTCAGTGATTTTAGATTTATTGAAGTCTTGTATCTTGGATCAGAAGACTCAATGGGAAAAGAACCTATCTTTGGTGGAATTTGCCTACAGTAACACGATACACTCTTCGACGGGGAAGACGCCATGTGAGATTGTTGAAAGTGCTGCGAAGGTTCCATCCTTCCTAAGCACGAAAGATTAGATATTGGAAGCGGATGAATATTTGCGAGATTTGGATACGGCTTTTGACAAGGTTCGCGAGACTTTGCAGAAGTCTCAAGAACGATAGAAAAAGGCAGCGGATCACCATTGTCGCGACTTGAAACTGAAGGAGGATGATTGGGTGCTCTTACTTTTGAGAAGGCACGCCTACGAAAGAAAAAGGGAAAGGAGAGGCTTTTTCCAAAGCTTAGTATGCGATACTATGGACCTTTCCAGATCACTGACAAGATAAATGATGTCTCCTTCCGATTGAAACTGCCGGATACTTGGAGGATTCACAATGCATTGCATGTGAGTCTCTTGAACCTTGTTAAGGGTGATGTGCCTGATGATTGGGAGCCTGATGAGCAACCCGCAGTGGAAGAAAACGAGGAGATCCTTGTTCTTGAACAGATTTTGGCACATAATGATACGAAGAAAGGTAAAGTCCGAAGGTCGTTCTTGGTTTAGTTCAAGAACTTTCCTGCATTTGATGCGAAGTGGATGGAGGAGGAGGACCTAGCAGATATTCCTCGGATTGTGAAACTTTACCTCGATGTTTTGGTTTAGCATAGTCTACTCCAAACTGAACCCAGAAACTCAGCTTGGCCGAAGATCTGTTGCAGTGAGATGCACAAGAGGGGAGTTACTCCGCTCCTTTGTCAACAGATGCCTCGATTTTGATACTAAAGTCATTGATGTCTCTTTGAGCTTCAGGGATACTGAGAGCTGATAGTATTCTGCTGGATGACTTTATGAAATGGAATTCCTGATTATGATACTGATTTGTTCTTGACTTCTTGTGAGTGCAGGAACTGATAGACGAAATGACTGCAGCATTTTGGTCTACTTGATCTCGAATAGACATGGTTCCAATAGGGGTTAGTCAATCGGACATCGATGAGGTCCCGATTGGACCTAGATGTGATTGCTAACTACATTGCCGATAAATCATGGTCTAAGATCCGAATGAATGTTGAATGTCATGTGATGTCCTGTGATGTCTGGTGATGTCCTGTGATGTCGTGTGATGTGACTGTCGATTTTGTACATGTGCTAGATGTGTGTTCCTAGTACGTAGGTACTAATAGTCAGTGTCTGCTAAGACGGTTTATGGCTTTTGTCGGTTTTGCAGGCGTAATCGCGGTCGATTAGAATGATTTCAAGAGGGGGGTATGTCACAAAGTGATGACGTGGCAGACAGCAAAAACCCTAATTTTTGCCAGAAACCCTAAAATTCTTGCAAACCCTAATTTTTGCCAAAAACCCTAATTTTCAAAAATCGCAGAGGCTGATTTTTTTTTTTTGGAAAATGATGAGCGACGCGAATTTTGCTTTTTTTTTTTAAAAAAAAGAGTCTCTAAGAGAGAGAGAGAGAACTGATGCTTTTTATTTTAAAAGCTTTTGGGGCTCTGATTTTGGGCATCCCTTGTAATCTTTAAATTAGTGGTGAGGGCCTCACTTCTCAGAGCATCTAGACGCAGAGTCTGAGAGTGAAACCCTTACCGCTCTCTTGTACTTTGATGATTGATTAATATAAAAAGAAATACCGAAAGGGGCGCCAGTCTTTGGGGCCAATATCTCTAGGCACGGAACTCCGCCGGGCCGGTGCAAATCTATTGTGATCTGTGAATTGTTTTGAAGTGGTTATTTGGTGCTGTCGCGGTTGATTCTTGACTAGGAGTGTCCAAGTCTGTTACATTTACCCACAATGTACACACACCAAGGTTCCATACTCTAGAGTAATCAATCCTTTTGGGCTTGATAAAAAAAGGACAACCGAGTATACAATAATAGATAACTGCATGCACAAAAGCGACACATTCATGCATTTGCCCACAATGTACACACACCAATGTTCCATACTCAAAAGAGACAACCTTGTTGAGGGATGCCATTTACCATGTTATTCAGGAGCACTATACCCTCTACTAAAGCTTCTAAATGAAGCTTATGCATAGTGTACATCGTGTGAGTGTGGTCACCTTTCATGGATGTTAATATTGTACTTGCTTTGGCTAGCCTTAGCCAATTGAACCCACCATGTGAATCCAGGATGCAGGCGATGATGCTTGTACAAAGAGAAGAAGAGGTGCAAGCAAACAAAGCTTCATAAGAATGAGTCCTTGTGGTGTGGGTTTCAATAACTTTTTATGCTTCATAATCTAAAAGAAGGGATTGTAGGCAAGTCAACTACCAGCTTGAACTCGTTGAAAAAAGAGAGGCCAAATATGGCATGGGGCAGCATGGAAGCCTCACACGTGAAGGGGGGCTCCAAATTCTCAAGCAAGGTGAACATGGTGGTCAAGAAGCACTTGGAGATTGAGTCAATGAGGGGGAGTTCTAGTAGATCTAAGGGGAAAAAAGGACAATATCTAGAGGGGCAAGAGACTCTAAGAGTTGGAGTGCAGACTTGGGTAGCATAGATGGCAAGTTGGAAGATGTATCTATAGAGGGAAGTTGAAGGGTAGAAGAGAGAGAGAGAGAGAGAGAGAGAGAGAGAGAGAGAGAGAGGGGGAGAGAGAGAGAGAGAGAGAGAGAGAGAGAGAGAGAGAGAGAGAGAGAGAGAGAGAGAGAGAGAGAGAGAGAGAGAGAGAGGTGAGGCAGAAAAGGGTGTAGGTTGCCATTGAAGCTGTGAACTAGGGGAAACTTGTTTTAGTCTTAACTCTCTCATCTAGACTCAAAATTGTGCAACTCAGGTCTCCTTCATGAGGTTTTTGCATGTTTCAAACGTGTTGGTGTACTCAGATATATCAACTTTTGAAATGATATTAGTGTTGCTACAAGCTTCACCACCACTTTTTGACATAGGTGGTGATTTTGGATGTGCAATTTGAAGGTGTTCTTGTCAACGATAAGGTGAAGATTAAAGGGGCCATGCTAAGGAGAAAGTGGCCTTGAATGGTGTTTCTGTGTGTTAAAACGTCAATGCTTTGGTGGCCACATCAAAGTTGGAGTCTTAGGTACGTTACAAATTCTCCCCAAAAAATTTCATAATACTTGATGAGTGTCATCATCACTCTTTCTCTTATGTAATCTCTCTATGAATTGATCCCCATGCATTTTGTGAAGCCGTTATATACTCTTGTATGAGAAACCCTTTGAAGCTATCATGGAAGAGAGAGAGAGAGAGAGAGAGAGAGAGAGAGAGAGAGAGAGAGAGAGAGAGCTTAGGCCAAGTTTATGAAAAAGTGGATGTATGGATCGTGGATTGAGCGTGTGTCTGGTGTGCTGGTATATGTCACCATTTTCTTGTACCACACTTTGGCGATCTTGTTAGGGAACGAGTATTGTGGATATACACTCAGAAGGTGGCTTTCAACTAGAGTCCTAGCAATCAAAGACCAAGTGTCACCTCAACTATAGGCCATCATGGTGAACATGTATTTTGATGCTTCAAGTCAACAAGACATACAAGCATGGATCGACCAAGTTGAGGGGGAGATGATGCAACTCCAAATGTTCAATGGTGTAAAACAATTAGACTATGAATCAAAGGCTTGAGAGAAGAAGCATGGGAGTTCTATTATGTTGGGGTAAAGGTGGTGTGTCTTTTACCTCGATCAGATGCGCTAGAGGTGTTTGATCGCCCATCACTTGTACACAATTTATTCTTTACTAATTAGAGGGGCTCTCTCACATATTGTGGTGAGTTTCCCCACCCACATCCCGTGTTTCTCTCTCTCTCTCTCTCTCTCTCTCTCTCTCTCTCTCTCTCTCTCTCTCTTCTTCTCCCTCTTTGTGCACACACCGCATTTGTTGCCTAAAAATTGGTATTAGAGCTATGGCTTGGCAATGGCAGAGAGCAGTGGTGTCGAGAGCTTTGAGGCAAGCTTGCTTTCTCTTGGTGGTGGAGAGATCGAGAAAGCTTAGAAGCTTTGTGAGAACAAAATGAGAGCTTGTGAGCTCAGCTAAGAGTGATGTATGCTCTTGTGGAAGCTCAGAAGAGAGTGTGGAAGATAGTGTATAGGTGAAGGTGCTTCCCTAAAAATTATGTGCAAACTAGCACTGTATTCATTTTTTTTTCTCCTTATAGATTGCAAATCAAAAAGTTCTATTGAAGGTGACCCTTCACTTTAACGTGATCTATAACTTTGCAAAAGAATTTTTTTTCAGCTGATGTTTAGCTTAGACTAAGTATACAAAAATTCTCAAGTTTTTTGTTTCGTGTAGTGTGCGAGTATGATGCTCTTTTGAAAGCACAATAGGTGCTCAAAGTTAGGTGCATAAATTTTGAGGTTGAAGTTGCAATTTCAACTTCTGGAGATCTTGAGGTTTGAGGGTTTTGGTAGATTTGGGTAAAGGAGAAACAAGTAGACTTGGCCGACGGATACCCATTTTCAGCCTAGGCAAAGTTGTTGGCATTGACACTACATGTGGAGCTTCTTTCAATGGTTTTCACAAGACACTTTGGCATGGATTTTGTGCTTTGGTTCATGGTCTTTGCATATGGATTTGCATATGGTTATGGCACATGGTTGATGCCATTGTACATGAATTTTGGTGACCACTTTTGAGTGTCGGTGAGCTCTCTTGAGAGCATTGTTTCCACATTGAATAGTTTCTAGATTGCATCTCTTTTGGTACTTGTTTATGCACAAACACTCTATTGATGTATGTTGAGTGTGGATTGCCATTGTATTTGAAGTTATCGAGCCACTTTCCATTTCTACTCATTGGCATTGAGTAGTGTTATGGTTTATGGTTTTGATTCCTCTTTCGAAAACTATAGTGGTCCAGGTTTACTCCCACTTTGCCAAATCTTTTGTTGACAGATTTTGGTCACTTTATAGTGGTTGAGAGATTCTCCCACTTTGGCATCTTGGGTGCACTCAATGGTTTCAAATTTTGCTCATTTTGTAGGGGAGACTCTATCCGATTTTCTCTAGATTTCCCTCCATAGTTTTGGCTTGATTTCCATACATTCATTTTATGTATTTGCAGTCATTGGATTGAGATATTGATTCCATCTTCTTGTGGTAACCTTTGCTCCCACATTGGTAGTCATATGGTTGTTTTTGGACACGGATTAATGTTCTTGTATCCACTCTCTCAAGAGTGAGATTTGTGTATGCTCATAATGGCTACGTGTAGACTTATGGTATACACCATTTTTTATTGAGAAATATTTCGATCATGAGTATACTGCATACATTTTACAGGTAGTCAATGGTAACAAGTTCCATGTACTTTTTGAGACTTGCATCAAAGCGACAATTGTAGAGCACAATGTGGTTACATTACTATGGGAGATTTTATGTGTTGATGCGCTTGAGTACTACAAGTGTTGTGATGAGCTCTTTTGATAGTGTTTTCTCCTTGCATGGAGCTCCTTTTGTTCCAGGTTTGGTGCACTTCTCTTCAGCATTGGTTTGTTTTCATTGCCCTTGTACATGTTGTCGAGCCATAGCTTCATTTATGGTAGATGATATGTGTGACAGTTCCGAGTCCACGATAATGACTTGTGTGAGACAATAGTCTCATTTGTGTCGACGCTTGAGGTGTCTGCATTGTGATCACATAGGGCACATTAGACATTTTTGTTTTAGATGCATGAGGCAATGATGCAAAGACGGTTTTGATGACACTGAGTAGAGAGGTGGATTTGTATGCTAGTGATGGTGATGCCACATTTACCTCTAGTCTCATTTGTGTCGACGCTTGAGGTGTTTGCATTGTGATCACATAGGGCACATTAGACATTTTTGTTTTAGATGCATGAGGCAATGATGCAAAGACGGTTTTGATGACATTGAGTAGAGAGGTGGATTTGTATGCTAGTGATGGTGATGCCACATTTACCTCTAATGTTTCTCTTGTTTTTATTTCTGATAGAGATGCCACTTTCTCTCGATGGCTACTAGATCAGCAGCATTCCATGCCACAACATGTTGTGAGTGGTTTAGCACTTTTGCTCGTGGGAGCCTTGGTAATGTGTATCTAGTTGATGCATTAGCATATGACATAGACAATGTAGGAGATGTATGCTTGTCATTTCCCAGTGGTGCATCTTATACGCTACATCAAGTGTATTATGTTTCTTAGATTGCACAAAGCTTGATCTTAGTGAGATTCTTGAGAGACAGTGGATGTCAGGTACTGCTAAGAGAGCAGCTCTTCTAGATGTGTTGTGGTTAACTAGTCATTGCAAGAGGAGCCACAATTGGCTTGATTTACCCTATGCATATATCTGAGGTGTGAGACATCATAGTCTCCATTACATTACAGTCATGTTAGTGAGAGACCACACACATATCCTTCATGGATAAGCTCCAGAGTGCTATGCACAACATGTCTCTAGATACAAATTTAGAGCAGTCATGCTCTAGTGAGACATAGCAAATTGATCCTCTTAGGACTGAGATGCCTCCTACCATGGAGATGAGTGATATGGAGTTCTTTGACATGCTCATTCTAGAGGTTGATATGGTGATGCTAGGACTTGTGGATATAGTCCCTATGGACTATGAGGAAGTGACAATTAACCTGGAGTCAGGATTGATGCATCCATATGTGACTATTTATGGTGCAGTGAGGGTTGAGACACCTACTATGGATAGATTGGCAGAGGCCACTATACATGGCATTGATGCGATTGGCACTGATATGTTGGCAGAGATTACGTGTTTGTCATCACTCTTCGGGACTCTCATGTATAACCTCTTAGTGTTGCGACATGATATAGCGGTTGTAGTGGGAGTGTTTGCGGTTGGGGTTGTTAGTCGAGCAATGACTGACACTATCATGATGCATCATGGAAAAATGCATGTCATTATAGGATACCTATAGGGTATGCATATTGCTTCTAGTAGGGATTTACAATTTCGCACACTACTAGAGCCTATATGGTAGCATGCATCAACTTTGAGATATTTGGTGGGCACAAATTGAGATGAGATCCCTTTTTATGCCTACTATACATAATACTAGGTCCTATAAGTAGTACCACTTATCAGCACATTCACCTTTAAGTGGGAGATTGTTGGGGTAAAGTCGATGTGCCTCTTACCCCAACCCGATACACCAGAGACGTCCGACCATCCCTCACTTGTACACATCTTATTCTTTACTAAAGAACAACAAAGGGCTCTCTCACACAAATTGTGGTGAGCTACTCCACCCACATCCTGTGGAGATCATGTGTCTCTCTCTCTCTCTCTCTCTCTCTCTCTCTCTCTCTCTCTCTCTCTCTCTCTCTCTCTCTCTCTCTCTCTCTCCCTCCATCTTCGCACACACACCTTTTTTGTGCACTCACATATTGCGGGTTACCTAAAGAAATTCAGGGCACTTGGATTCGACTCAAAATTGGGCCACTATAAGGCTTTTGTGCAAAGGAAGAAGAAGATGACTTTTGTGGAAAAGATGATACATGAGAAGAAGAGGATATATATGATGTTAATGAAGCTGAGGAGTGCCAAAAGAATAAATCAAAACGCTGACATGCTATGTCAAGCTATTCCATAGTGGGAGAGATGTCTACGTAACACACACAGCATGGTTACATGTTTTCTTTGATGCATGTGTTGAAGAGACTAAGATTCATAATGAGGAGGTCTCCTCATCCTGTAAAAATAATCACGGCAATGATGATCCTATGTATGTTGACAATGTGCTTGGGACATATGGTGGTGTAGTCATGGAGGAAGCCTGTAAGGTGGCTATGGATGCAAATACATGTTCTTATGGTAGTCTGTCATCTTGTGCTGAAAAGACCGCTAGTCATTATGGGATACCTTCAGATGATGATCACTTTGAAAAGTATCCGTGCACCTCAATATTAAAATATGCACTAATGTTGACAATTTTGCATGCCTTGCGAGTTTTGTTGATGAGGAGACAAATTTAAGAGAGGTTTGGGCTGCTTTCAAAGATCAAGATGATCGGTTGGAAGGTGCATGCATCCAAAGTGAGCCTTTACAAGTGCCCAATGCAAGTATTGTTTTAGTTTATACGAGCCAAAAGTGGCCAACTCAGATGCATGCAGGCAGTTTTTTTTTGGTGTCAATGATTATGATTCTATCCTTGATACCAATGGGGTTTTGATAATCCCACTATCAAAATGGATGCATGTATGACCCTCAAGGTTCAAAGGGTCGAAGCAAGGATAGAGTCCTTGAAGCTTCAGCAATGACACGATGGCCAACAGTATGAGATGCTGAAAATTTGTGCCTTATTGATGGCTTCTTACATTCTCAATTTAGCTTTAGCCATGTGTGTGTTTTTTAAGGTTGAGATTGAACGTTTTTGATAATTACAAGGTGTAAAATGTGCATCAAATGTGCCAAATGGGTAGTATAAGCTCATGGAAATGTTTCATGCAGAAGCCATTAGCTACAACATCTATGAGTTTGACATGAAGTATTTTTCCTATCTTGGTTTGTTGAAGCATGAATTTCATGAGTAGCAAGTTTTGGAGATGGCTACATAGTATGGCAAGCAATTGTTGTAGCTTATGTTCATCCAAGAAAAGCGTGGAGATGGAGGGAAAAGGGGTAGGTGGTACATTGCCTATAGAGGTTGTTGGTCTTATATGTCCTAGCAATCAAGGGAGAGCAAAAGCAAAAATAAAATTTTCTCTCCAAAAGCAGCATGCCCATATCTCTTTTGTGCAAAAGTAGGAGGAGGCCAAGTTCATGAAGGAATTTCTAAAAAGGAATGGGTAGGAGGAGACAATGAACTTGGCAACATATTGGTCGATATGTAAGCCAGATATGGTGTTGTAATAAAATCTCAACAAGTGCTCAAGGAGTTGGAGGGTTCCTCTTTATTTCATTGATCGTGGGGAATGCCCAGCATGACAAGGTTCAAGATGCTTTGAACTATTATGAGTAGATGCATTGGGATGGGATCTCCCTTAATGTAGTCACCTTTGTGTCGCTTTTAAAATCTTGTAGTAGCATTTGACCACTTGGAAAACGAGAGCAAATATATGATGAGATGTTGAAACAAGATCTGTTGGGGAGGATTGACAATGCTTTAGTGGATATGTACACCAAATGTGGTGCTCTAGTGGAGGTAGCACAAGTCCTTGATAGCTACCTACTCGGGATATTTTGTTTTGTCATCACTTATATCTGGTTATGTTGAGCATAAGCAGATTCCTAATGCTCTAAATTTTTCTGAGATATTGCAACCGGAGGTTCACCCTCTAGATACAATCACATATATTAGCATCTTGAAAGCCTATGGATGAATAAGGAGAGTTAATAAAAATCTATGACAACGTTTCTAAGTAAGTTTGGTTAGGGAAAAGTCCCTTGATTGTTGGGAGATATCTATGCTAAGTGCGGAGTGCTAGCAAAAGCGTGGCAAGTGCATGAGGAGCTTGAGATTTTGAGTGTTGCTTCTTGGAATACATAGATTGCAGATTTTTTCCAGCACAACCTAGGGAGGAGGCATTGATATGCTTCAAAGAGATGTTGCACCATGGCCTCAGGCAACCTTTTCCACCATCTCAAAATCCAGTGGCAATGTAGGAGATGGTGTCGGGGGAGAAAAAATTCACGATCAACATTTTCAGCATGGGATTTTTGTGAATGATGTTGTGCTCATCCCTAATTTGGTGTATATGTATGCCAAGTGTGATCTCATGTCAAGAGTGTGCAAAGTGTTTGATAGGTTTGGATCACACGATGTTGTTCTCTAGAATGCACTCATCATAGGGTATACCAAACCTAGACTTGGGGAGGAAGCACTGAAGTGTTTTTTAGCAAATGAAGCTTGAGGGAGTTCCTCTAGACCATGTGAACTATTCTTGTGATGTTGTGACCTATTCCTGGGGACAAAGCACTAATGTGTTTTGAGAAAATGAAGCTTGAGGGAGTTCCTCTAGACCATGTGACCTATTCATGTGATATTGTTTAGTTGGAGCGAAGCTCATGAAAGAAGAAAAAGGAAAAAGGTGAAGCAAGAAAAATGGTGCCAGGAGCTCTACATAAAGTAGATGAGGGCGACCACTTGCAATATATCCCTTTGTTCCTTTCTACAAAAAGATGAAAAGGCTCTTGTAAAGTTGTGTTCCTAGTGGTGAGTGTAAGATTGGATATCACAAGCTATGGCTAGCTTGAATGCCTTTGAACCTCCTCCTAGCCATCCACGGTGACGTGGATGGCTTCATAAATCTTATGTCCGAAAAAATACACCTTCAGCTTGTCTCAAAACCCTTACATAGGGTGTACTTCTTCCATTTTTTTGTGCTTTTAGCAAGCCTTCCAAACCTTATAAGGGAGTAAAACACCTCCTCAAGCCATCTACAGTAATGCAGATGGCAATAGGGGGCTAAACATATATTGGGTTTATAGGTTTTCTTACTCTCTTCAGATGGCCTCACAGAGCTTATGTCTAAAAAAATACGGCCTTAGATTGCCTCAAAACCCTTACATAGGGTGTACTTATGCCCTTTATTGTGCCTGTAGCAAACCTTTCAACCCTTAATAATGAGTAAAAAATCTCCTCCAAGCCATCCACGGTGGTATGTATGGCTACAAGGGGCTAAGAATAAGGTGAATAGGTTTTCTTGCAAGGGGAAAATAGGGCCGCAATTGATAACAGTTTCGTGCTAAACCTCATAAGGCAAGGAGAATGTAGGCAGAATTATGTTGGGTTCATAGCTAAGTTGCAACATCATGCAAACTGTAGGGTGCTAGCTCTTGTGTTGCGATATGCAATAGTAGGCCGACAGAAGGGCAACAGCTCGTGTGCTAGCTCATGAGCAATAGTAGGGCAGTCACTCTTATATGGCGATAGGGAAGCAACTAATGACCAATAGTAGGACAACTCTTGTGTGGTAGCTCATGAGCAATAGTAGGGCGGTCGCTCTTATGTGGCGATAGGGCTGCAACTAATGACCAATAGTAGGGCAGCTCTTGTGCCATAGTAGGTTGGCTATTCTCCTCCTATAATCCATCCATGGTGGCACAAATGGCCACAACAAGGTTGAAGATAGGGTTTGATTGCAACCTTGCAGCCTTTGATTTATTCAAACTCTTTGAAACCTCCTTTAGTAAGCATGATTATATATCCTTTTGCTTCTGATAAAGAGAATGAGAACAATGATCTCATGCTTAGTATAATTTCTATTGGGTAGGCTCAAGACCTCCTCCTCCTGCAAGTCCTCAAGACATTCACCTCCTCCATGCCATCTGTGGCATGTAGATGGGTACGACAGCCTATCTTGAACCCTTTGATAATCAATCCCTAGTTTTAAGAGTCAAAAATCAAAACCTTTGATAATCATATCCTATGCATTTTACTCAAACCCTTTGCTTCTTATTGTAACCTTGTAGCCTGTGAAACCCTTCGATTTTTAAAAGATCAAACTTTTGATAATCAAACCCTTTCATAGGCATCTTTTAAAAGGAAAAATAAAAAAATTAATTAATATTGAACCCCAATGTCGCCATCCGAGTCGATGAGAATTTCTAAGTCAATGTTTTTGTAAGATCTAAAGACGGTATAATGAATATTTGAAAAATAAATATCGGTAAATTCTTTTGTTTTTTATGATTAAGATAAGCAACCATTATCCTCTATTTAACTATAGGTAGTTCAATTGTGCTTTATGATCATTTTTAAAACTATCTTTACAGTTTAAGCATTCTCGTTTGGTGAATACTTTGAGTTTATTTATTTTTTGGCAAGTCCTTCATCTCGGGAAAGGGGAAGGAAACGGAGAATGTTAGATCTAAAGTCCTCAAGTGTCATCAAGAACAAAGATCAAATTAACTCAGTGTCCGTCAATGGATCTAATTGAAGGTTTGGATACACAAGATGAAGAAATGTTAGATCTAAAGTCCTCAAGTGTCATCAAGAACAAAGATCAAATTAACTCAGTGTCCGTCAATGGATTTAATTGAAGGCTTGGATACACAAGATGAAGAATTGGATACACAAGATGAAGAAATGCAAAGTCCACATCTAGGCATAGGATCCATTCATGAGGTGGATGAATCTCTTGCAAAACAAGAGCCATGCGTTCAAACTATGCCATATGTTGTGCGAGATGAAGTTGCAGCAACCATCAAAACAAACAAATGAAAATATGCTATACATGCATAGGGGAGAGGACATCTTACAAGCTACACACCTATTTAGTTGTTCTGAGTGTGGTCTGATATCTTTATATCAATTAGTACCATATGCTAGAGTACGAGGTCTTAGAGATGATGTTAGTGATTTAAAGTCTGCCTTTGCCAAACAAGGATACATGCAAGAGAAAGTGGTTTTCATCATGTCAATTTGGACTTGCGAAAGGGAAGAGACAATGCTTTCAGTTTGCACTCTTACCATATTATTGTTTCTTTTTTGTCTTATGTATTTTAGAGTGTAGACTCTTGATTTGTGTTTATTGTCTTTTTATGTTTGTTAAGATGTTGTGATGGCAGAATGGGATCCAATTTGGATTACCATCAACGAAGAATTTGACCTTGAGCTTGAACAAATTCCAACTCTACTAGCTCTTAGAAATAGGATGTTTTATGTATGGGAAGGTAATCACCGTACTGTAGCTTGGTGTGACTCCATCAAAGTGAGATTTTCTACTATGAAAGAAAAACATTGTAAAGTGTTGTGTACTATCATTGACGTAACAAAAATTCCTAAGATTGCACTCCTAGCAGTTTGCAACGCATGAGTTTGTAAGTTTTTTACTCCCTCTAAACTTGTTGGATGTTTATTGAGAAGAATTTATAGCTCCATGTTTTATTGACTTTTATGTTAATGTAGCACAAACATGCATGCTCTTGTTGTGATGCATTTGAGGGACTAGCTTGTGAGATGTTTGTGTATTTGTGTTGCAAACCATGAAGATTATGTGAAGGGTCTTCCTAAAAAGGATCAAAAGCTAATAGTAACAGTGCAAAAGAAGTAATCCAAGGGATCTGAACCGTGGTACCCTCTTACTCGTCGCTACTTAGGAAAGCTGCTATGTGATGTAAGTTTGCTCATGTTGTTTCATATTTTAATAGACAAATGACAAAGAATTTTGTTGATTTATTATTAGGTTCAAATTAGCAAGAACTCAATACTAGATTGGAGAAAGCTAAATTGACAATGACTGAAGAGAATCTCAAAAAGGAGGAAGAAAAGTCTCTCGATGATCTTGCATTGAAGTACGCAGATTGAATTGGAAAAGTATGTTCTTTAGTTTTCTTTTTGGCAAGTTTCTACTGCTTGTTATTATTGATATTAAATACTTAAATAGTATAAATTCTTGATATTGTTGATCCAAATATGGGATCAGATTGGATTGCACGAGTGCTAGCATTAAGTGGGGGCGAGATAGTTAGGCAACGCTTGAAAAGGTCAACTTGATCACTCTTCCTGATGCTCTCATAGAGAGAAATTTAGTTTGTTGGAAGATGACGAAATCACACGGTCAGCTTATGGTCTAAGAAAAGGTGACCACTGGTTTTTCATGTAAGTATCTATACACTTTTTTGCCTACTTTATAGATTGTAAAATTTAAGAAATTCTGTTGTAGTGAGTGCATTATTTCTTTTTATTTGTCTTCATAGAGAAGGTTTGTTGCAAAGAATTTTTATTAGAGCCTCTAAACTAGTGTCAGACTTCATTGATGTGCCTAGGGGTCTCGTGCTCCCTCATGATTGTTCACTTGCTACCTACTTTGATGAGATTAACTTTAAAGCAAGTCCATACATTTACCCTATTGCGACCTCCTTGGAAGCTAGAACCAAAGATGTGGATAAGTAGGCATTGAAGAAGATCAAGACAATGTGCATGGTAGTGCAAAGATTGGCATACAAGTTTTTGCTATCTAAGTTCACAAGTATGAGAATATGGATGCATGTTGCTTTAAAATGAAAATGAATGATATGTTACTATTCTTTAAATATTTTAGATTCCTATTGTTCTTGGTTTCCAAGCATCATCTTCAAGGTCTGCCTTTTTTGGCTAGGTAGTGGATGCAGCTATCTATTGTTGATACGTGCATGTACTCCCCCTCCATCCATGCATTGACTCCATGGGAAATGGAAAATTGTCCATGGTGGATTGACATGGCTACAGGTATATGCTTACATGTGAGAGAGAGCTTTATGATGAAATGAAAAAGGGTACCACATCAAACAATCAGCCACCTCCATGTGTACATGAGCAACCAATTTGTAGGTATATTTTCATTGAAATGTGTTTGAAGTGCAAAACATGGCAATGTTACATGGTTCTTGTGTGGTAGGCCCAAGTACAAATAAGGATAAGGATGTGATTGGGGAGACAATCATAAATGAACACATGCCATCTCATCAATGTGATTGTTCTTTCACATTTATCTTATGGTTTTGCTTCATTTTTGCTAATGTTTTTATGGTAGTTAACTATGTTCAACTTGTCTTGGAATTATTGTTTTCAGCGACCCCTTGAACTTTGATTCTCAAGAAAAGCTTTTCATTCATGGCACATAGAAGAGGCTTGAGTTCACATGCTTTTATTGCAAAGAGCGCACTAAATGGTCTTGAAAATTGGAATGGACCAACAATTGGGAACTTGTCACGACATGTATTTAGACATGAACACCAGTCTTATAGTCCTTGAGATCTCATATTCTCCACAGGTGGAATACGTCTCATGAATAGATGTCACAAAATTTGACACCCGTAAGTACAAATAGTACTTATATGTGAAGGATGTATACACTCAGCCACAAGACTCAAAGGGGCCCCCATAAACTTCCTCCACACAATGGTTGAGATCCTTCAATTCCTAAACCAAGTTGAACTCCTTGGAAATCCTTGAGTTTGTAAGCCATACTGTTGTACCGTAGTCACTCACAATATGCGCCAATCAAATCCCATGCCAACTCGGACAAGTCTTTGCCAAACAGTAGGGCCCATACACCTAGTGTACATGCATTGCCTATAGAATTCAGAATATTGAAAGTCTTACTTATCGTGGTATAGTTTCTACAAACAACCCTCAAAGTAAGATCACGGTGAATTAGTGGAACCTTATGTAGTACACAGTTTCAACTAAACTAAAATCCATGATTTGATAGACCAATGTTGTGTATCCTTATGTATGGCATGTTCAACATGTGTCGATATAAAAGATGATTGCTAACCTTCTAGCTATGTAACCGTCGATACAAAATTGACCTAAAGACAATTAATGCATGTAGTACAATTGCAAATGTATAGTATGGAAAATCATGTGGAAAGGAATACTTGATTGAGGAGGTACCAACTAACCTTCATAATCCTTTCCTCAAACATGACTGTGTCATGTACATATTGAGCAAAGTGGATGAATTCACTCAAGAATATGCATCACACATATAAAGCTCACTTAAAGCTTATTCAAAAATGAAACAAAAATAAATTATATGATTATCATGGAGAGGAAAAGTATCGTATACTTACCTCGATGAAAGGGCATCTTTAGGCAAAGGCAGTAAAGGTGCATCATTAAAACCCTTGCTTCTATTGAGCTTCTATTGGTCCAACCATTTCTTGGGCCTATGAACTAAGCACTAAAAGTACAGATTAGTGAATATAGACATTGAAACTAGCATTTAGTTTAGAATCCTTATTCCCTTAGCTAAGAATCCATGTGCACTTTCTTCTGACAATGGAGGACTTCTTTCTGGAGCTGACAATATTGGTGTGAATTGTCAAACAAGTGACTGGACACCATGATATAGCCAACAAAATCTTTTCCATGATCTTGATCTTACACGAGCTATATCTTATCTATAGGCACAATTAGGCATCTAGGACGATCATATGATCCACTTAGGTTAGAATCATATTAAGAACTTGATCTTACACGAGCTATATCTTATCTATAGGCACAATTAGGCATGTATAATGATCATATGATCCACTTAGGTTGAAATCATATTCAGAACTAGATCTTTAGGATAATTGGAGACAAAGGAGTGAGACTTTTCATCCTTAAAAACTCTAAACTCCATAATCTAACGCATGTTTCAGTGTGCTCAAACTTATCTGCATAAGAATTGCATCCATTTTTTCAAAACTATGTGCCATTATGGTTGCACTTTGCCGTTAGTTTGAGTATCCATAGATGATCTTGAATATGAGCAAGATAACTTCAACCAATACACGCATAGTGTCCTATTGTAGGGATGCTAAAGAGAAAACATAGTACTAGTAGCCACAAACTTGTGCTTTCTTGGACTCCTATATTCATCTAAATATTATCAGCACCGCACAGGTATGGACAATAGAAACACCCATATAGTTCTCATTTCTAGTAACTAAGTAGCCATATATGATCAACAAATGATCAGGCTAACCTAAATACTGCACACTCGTAGTGTTCTAGAATGTCTTGGATGTTGTACTGAGAAAGCAACTGGAAAATTTAGAACAACGTCCCTTTAGTGCAACATATTAAATTTCCCATGCCACCAATATGTGTTAGAGAAGAAATTCTATAGCAAACATCTACTATGCTACTATCTAGGTAATTTTGGTTTGTATGATCACCAAATTTTGTAGATTATGTTAGTCAAAAGTAACTAAAAATTGATCTATAGTAGATCTAAAGACTAACATCTTTTACAATGTCTAGAATTCTTGATAGAAAGTATCTGCTGGAACGTAGTTATAGGATGGAAACTTGCACTAAATTCTTTCATCCAAATTCTCTACATAACTGGTATCTTGTGTTACAAGGGTATCTGGAATAAAATTTGAGTTGAAAACCAATTTTTCTAAGATATGAGTCATTTCAAAAACATCATGAATCTTAGGAGACTCTACAACATTGATTTCCTCAAGCTTAGCCTTACCCTTTGCATTAGTATCAGACATCTTAGTCTCTTGAGACTTCTTCTCTCTTTGTGCAACAAGACAATCCTTCTTCACATGTCCTTTATGGCAATAGTAGCACTCAACATTATGCATGGAACCATGAGACTTACTACAAGAGTTCTTGTGATCTTTAGGCCTAGCACGATCATATGTTCTTGTGTCAAAGGGCATCTCAAACATTATGCAGGGCATTGATGTATGTTCGTATTCTGTGGATACAGGTTTTGTACAAGATGTTTCAAGTTCTAGCACATGTTGTTGTCATAGAGTTGTTTTGCCTACAGCTGAGCCATTGAATTGGAATGTTAGAGATGGGGAGGCTCATGCATTGGTTCCAATATCTATGAAGCACACTATTATTCCTCACATTCTCTCAACAAAATCACCAGAATAGGCTTTAGATACTCCGACTGGTCTTTATACAAGTCGCAATGAGGTTAAAAACTGGATTGTTTTGTAAAGAGTTGAAGTCAAAGATTATGCAAGAGGAAAATGACATGGACACTTTTCTTGCTCGTATCAAGGATATCAATGAGCAACTCATTTTGGCAAGTGAATTTATTTTTGACATTTCACTTGTACAAACTGTTCTTGATGCATTGTTAGACTCTTGCCAAACTTTTGCTAGTACTTGGAGACTTATGACCCAAGGAGACCCTCATGCTATCAAGCTTGATGTATTATGCACATTGATGCCACAAGAGTCACTATCAAGAAAGAACACATCTAAATAGCATGTAGTTGAACAGGCTTCTCTCGCTGCTCAAAGCAGAGGTGCTAATAGCAATGCAACTACTTGTCATGGTTTTTATGGTGAAAAAGGCAAGAAGAAGACCCATTACCATTATTGCAAGGCTAATGATCACTTGATAAAGCAATGTCCTAAGTCGAAGGCAAAAGAAGCCAAGAAGTAAGAGGTTGGATCTACTATCGGTGCAGTGATTGGATAATCTTCTATACATGGAGATTGTGATGTTGATGTAGATGCAGAGTGATCATTTAGTGCAGAGTATTCTTATGATCCTTCTATCTCATGATGCATGTGTGTCAGTTGTTGTAGAGTCACATGTTTGGTACTTGATAGTGGTGCTACAAAGCACTGACTTGTTTGCCTCTCTCAAGGCTGTCCCTCATGGGAATATGGTCATTTGTGCCAACAATGCGTCTTATTTGGTCAAGGGAGTTAAAAGATTATACTAACCACTAAAAACGGCAATTTTTTTCACACTTGTTGATGCCCTTTATGTACCAAGGATAAAAAAGTTTTTTTTTTTGTATTTGCACTTGCAAGATTTGGTTTTGTTGTCAAATTTGTGGATGACAGATGTACGTTTCATGATCTAAAGTTTGGTGATGAAATTGTTGCATCTGGCATTTTTGTGCCATCAGCTGTATAAACTCACTTTGTATGACTAGTGTGGGCAAATTCTTACAAATGCAATTGTGGATTCAAATGCTATTTTAAATATCAAACTTTGGCATGCACATTTTGGGCATCTTAATTTTTCCAATTTACTACATTTTTGTAAAGCTAATATGGTTACTTCCTTGCTGCCCCTTGAGGCACCTTTGAAGCATGTTTGTGAAGGTTGTATTTTGGGTAAGATACAACGTTCAAAGTTTCCAAAGGATGGTTTAGTAAGGGCTATATACAAGTTACAACTTGTGCACGATGATGTTTATGGGCCTATGCAAACTCCATCCTTGGTTAATTACTTGTACTTCTTGACCTACATTGATGATTACTCCTAGCAGGCTTACGTGTATCCACTTAAAACTAAGTCCAAAGTGTTTATGTGTTTCAAGAAATTTCTAGCGATGGTTGAAAATGTTTCTAAATGTACTATAGATACCCTCTGTTTAGATCGAGGAAGGGAGTATATGTCTCATATATTTAATGCATTTCTAGCTAGTCGTGGGATAAAGCACCAATGTATAGTACCACATGCACCTCAACAACCTAGTCTTACTGAAAGAAAAAATAGTTCACTTAAAGAAATGGCATGATGTATGGTCAAAACTCAAGTTTTACCATATTCGTTTTGGCTTGAGGCTATCATGTGTGCTACTTATATACTTAACAGGTGTCCCACCAAAGCCTTGTATTCTAAGACTCTTATGAAGCATGACATGATAAGAAGCCATCTATTGATCACAGGCATGTCTTTGGTTGCTTAGCTTATGCTTTGGTGCCACAAAAGCAGCACAAAAAATTGGATGATAAGGCTTTCAAATGTATTTTTATTGGTTACAGTCTTGAAAGCAAAGGCTGTTAGGAAATAAGACGTAGCTAAATAGATAATTGAGTAGATTACTTAATGGAGAGAGACAGATTTACATACACGAGATTATAGAGTAGAGAGAGAGAGAGAGAGTACACACGAAATACGTGGTTCACCCAATGTGGGCTACGTCCACGGGAAAGCAGCCACTCAATGGCTTTAGTACTTCAAAACAAGAAGTAGTTTACAAAGGGATTATACCCTTAATAGAGCTACCGCCTTGCTTCACTCTCACCACCTCACACTCACCTTGTTGCATCAACGTCACACTGTGAAATGTGTGTAGAAATGGCCTCCTTTTATAGGCCAAAAGGGTTGCCCTCTCTTATGAGAGGCAGCCATGTGTAGCCGCCCTTGTGTGAATAAGTCCAAATCGGACCCTCCAATCCGCCCATGTGTGGCCGCCCTTGAGAAGACAAGTCCGCTTTTGAATTCGGCCACCGGCCATCGGCCATTGACTTCCGACCACCGGCCACCAGCCATTGACTACCGGCCACCGGCCAACCGATGGTTGTTTTCCGACCACTTTCCGGCCGCCATCCGCCCATAATATTCCGACGAAAAGGAATATTTCAGCGAGGGGAAAAAAAAGGTCTCAGGGGCTTCCGCCCCCGAGGCCCCTAAAGTTGCCCCTGATTTTTGACCGTGAAAATTTTGGTTTCCAGTGAGTGATTTTCCTTCACGCACGATGGCTTCTCCTCATAATGGGGGCCTTACAAATGTGCGCTTTTACCACAGAAAATTACAAGGGTAAATCAGGCTCCATACTTAACAATCTCCCACTTGGAGACTGATCTCCAAACCAAACCTGTGACTGCTTTCCATTCTGGCTTCTTATCCTTGAATGCCAATTGAAGATGAGCAAAAGCTCAACTTCTCCTTATTGACCGCCTTTGTAAACATGTCTGCAGGATTTTCACTTGTATGCACCTTTCCTAGCTTTAGCTGTCCCTCTTCCAAAAGAGTGCGTATGAAGTGATATCTCACCTCAATGTGCTTTGTCCTTGAATCAAAGGCTGAGTTCTTCACAAGATGGATAGCGCTTTGGATATCACTGTACAAGACACAATTGTCTTGTTTGAATCCAAGCTCTTCTAAGAGTCTGTGAAGCCACAGAATTTCTTTTCTTGCCTCCGTCATTGCTACATACTATGCTTCCGTGGTAGAAAGTGAAACCACTTTCTACAGCTTTGAAGCCCAGCTTACTATTGTGCCTCCAACCGTGAACACATAGCCAATAGTGCTCCTTCGAGTATCTTTGTCACCTGCCATATCTGCATCAGCATACCCTTCTAGAAAAATATCAGTTCCTCCAAAATACAAAGCATTTGTTGTTGTCCATTTCAGATACCTAAGTATCCACTTCACAGCTTTCCAATGCTCTTTACCTGGGTTGTCCATGAACCTACTCACAACTCCCACTGCATGTGCAATGTCTGGCCTTGTCCAGACCATAGCATACATTAGAGAACCTACCGCTGCAGCATATGGAACTTTAGACATAAAGGCTATCTCCTCTTGTGTCTTTGGACACATATCCTTTGTTAGTTTAAAGTGACCAGCCAAAGGTGTAGAAACTGGTTTTGCATTTTGCATTGCAAACCTTTCTAGTACCTTCTTGATGTAATCTTCTTGAGATAGCTTTATTGTCTTCTTCGTCCTGTCCCTTGATATTTTCATACCAAGTATCCTCTTTGCAGCACCTAAATCTTTCATTGAAAAAGATTTAGACAGTTCCTCTTTTAGGTTTTTGATGTCCTTCATGTTAGCACTTGCAATCAACATGTCATCAACATACAACATTAGGATGATAAATTTCCCATCTCCCAAATTCTTCGTGTAGACGCAGTGATCCGAGTTCCATCTTGTGAATCCATGATCCAACATCCATCGATCAAACTTCAAGTACCATTGTCTTGATGCTTGCTTTAAACCATACAAGCTCTTCTTTGATCTGCAAACCATTTTCTCCTTACCTTTTACTTCATACCCCTTTGGTTGAAGCATGTAGATTTCCTCCTCTAAGTCACAATAAGGGAATGCCGTATTTACATCCATTTGCTCGAGATTTAAATCATGAGCAACCACAAGGCTTAAGACAAACCTAATTGAGTTCATTTTTACAACAGGAGAAAATATTTCATTGAAGTCAATACTTTTCTTTTGAGAAAACCCTATTACCACAAGCCTAGACTTGTACCTTTTCTTCCCACCTTCTTCTTCCTTCAGCTTGTACACCCATTTGTTTTGAAGTGCCCGCTTACCTTTAGGCAACTCAACCAACTCCCATGTTTGGTTGCGATGTAGTGAGTCCATCTCCACTTGCATGCTCTTCGTCCATTCTTCTTTGGATTCATGTTGCATAGCTTCTTCGTATGATTCCGGCTCTCCAGAATCTGAGATCAAGAGATGGTTGAAGGAAGGAACAAAACTTTCTGGAGGTCTACTTGCTCTTGTAGATCTTCGGGGAATATGTTGAGGCTCCTCATTCGGTTGACGTTGCTGCACATTGTCACCGTTTGCAGTCCTTGAGTCTTCACCGTCCTCAAGCTCCATGTACTCATCACCTGTTTCTTTTGTTTGTTTTCTTTCCAAGTAATCTTTGTACATATTTTGCTCGTTAAAAATTACATCCCTACTCCTTAAGATTTTACCATCTTCAGGATTCCATAGGTGATACCCAAAGTCACCTTCTCCATAGCCAATGAAGAAACACTTTTTGGATTTTGCATCTAGCTTTGATCTTAGGCTTCTATCTATCTGCATGAAATCCTCACACCCAAACACTTTGAAAAATGCATAATTCACCGGTTTACCTGTCCATGCCTCTTCTGGAACTCCCCCATCCAATGTCGTTGAGGGTGACCGGTTGATTAAGTACACAGACGTACATACAGCTTCCGCCCAAAGCTCAAGTGGTAGGCCTGCATGTAGCCGCATGCTTCGTGCTCGCTCCATGATTGTCCTGTTCATCCTTTCCGAAATACCATTTTGTTGAGGTGTCCTTGGGGTTGTCCTTTGCCTCCGAATGCCATTGCTAGCACAAAAGCTTTCAAAAGCTTGGCTGCAATATTCGCCTCCGTTGTCGGATTTGAGGCATTTAACCTTGGTACCTGTTTCATTCTCCACAAAGGATTTCCACCTTTGAAATATGGAAAATACATCGGATTTATTCTTCATGACATAAACCCATGTTTTTCAAGTCTCATCATCTATGAATGTTACATAGTACAATGAGCCACCAAGTGATGGTGTACTTGTAGGACCCCAAACATCAGAATGAACCAACTCAAGTTTTTTATTTTTTCTTTCATTTCTTGATTTTTGAAATTTCACCCTCTTTTGTTTACCATAAACACAATCTTCACAGAACTCTAAATCCACTTCTTTCAAACCTGGTAGAAGCTTCTTTGTTTGAAGGATTTGCATTCCTTTGGCACTCATATGCCCAAGTCGATAGTGCCACACCGCACTGTCAACTTCTGTAGTTGCTGCACAAGCTGAAGGTTGCGTGCTCACAGTACACAAGTAAAGTGTACTGACTTTTTCTCCCTTGGCAACCACCAAAGATCCCTTTGAGATCTTCCACCGTTTGTTTCCGAATGCAATGTTGTGACCTTCATCGTCCAATTGTTCTGTAGAGATCAAATTTTTGCAAAGAGAAGGAACATGCTTAACATCTTTAAACTTCCATTCATTTCCGTTAGTAGTTTTGACAGAAACTGTACCTTTGCCGACAATCTCACAAGCTTCATCATCTCCCAAGTATACATACCCAAAATTACCTTTGGTGTAGTCTTGGAAATGTTGCTTGTGTGGTGTCGCATGGAATGAAGCCCCGGAATCTACTATCCAGGAATTAGACACATTGTCTTATGAGAGAATTAATGCATCTTGCTCTACTTTACCTGCCACATTGGCCTCCGATGTTGGCTTGTTGTCTTGAGACTCTGCCTCCTTCTTCTTCTTGGACCAACGATCCTTCTTGACGTGGCCCTTCTTGCCGCAGTTCCAACATTCAAGAATCTTCTTGACGCGGCCCTTCTTGCCGCAATTCCAACATTCAAAAATTGACGTTGTGCGACTTGCTCCGTCTCGAGCGATCACGACCCTTTGGTTTTTGAACCTCTCCTTAGGCCTTCCTCTTGTTTCCACTGACAATGCAACACTTGATGATTCTCACGTGCTTCTCCTTCGTATTTCCTCGCTTAGGAAAACACCCACAACATCATCAAACTTAAGAGTATTTGTGCTAGAAATAGAATTAATTATAGCCATCACAAGGCTGTCCCAACTATCCGGTAGAGATGATAGTCACAAGGAGAGCTCGCACTTCGTTATCGAAATCGATTTTCACCGATAGAAGTTGACTTATGTTTGTGTTGAATTCATTTAGGTGTTCTGCAACTGAACCATTCTCTGCCATCTTTAGATTGAACAAGCGCTTCATAAGAAATACCTTATTGGATGCCGATGGTTTCTTGTAGAAGTCATCAAGTGACTTCATTAAGTCCTACGTGGTCTTCATCTCCGAAACATTGAAGGCCACCGTTGACACCAAGCTTAACCGGATTGTTCCCAGTGCCTTTCGATCAAGGACAATCCATGCTTCATCTGCCATTGTTGCGGGCTTCTTCGCAAGACCGCCTAGTGGCAAATAGAGTCCTTCTGGTAGAGATAGTCTTCAATTTGCATCTTCCAATGTTGGTAGTTTTTGCCATTGAACTTCTCAATCTTGAGCTTCCCTTCCTCCGCCATAACTCCCACTCAATTCAAGGAATCCTTTCCTTGAGATAATTTAGCTACGAGCAAACCTTGCTCTGATACCAGTTGTTAGGAAATAAAACGTAGCTAAATAGATAATTGAGTAGATTAGTTAATGGAGAGAGACAGATTTACATACATGAGATTATAGAGTAGAGAGAGAGAGAGAGAGAGAGAGAGAGAGAGAGAGTACACACGATATACGTGGTTCACCCAATTTGGGCTACGTCCACGGGAAAGCAGCCACTCAATGGCTTTAGTACTTCAAAACAAGAAGTAGTTTACAAAGGGATTATATCCTTAATAGAGCTCCCGCCTTGCTTCACTTTCACCACCTCACACTTACCTTGTTGCATCAACTTCACACTGTGAAATGTGTATAGAAATGGCCTCCTTTTATAGGCCAAAAGGGCTGCCCTCTCTTATGAGAGGCAGCCATGTGTAGCCGCCCTTGTGTGAATAAGTCCTAATCGGACCCTCCAATCCGCCCATGTGTGGCCGCCCTTGAGAAGACAAGTCCGCTTTTGAATTCGGCCACCGGCCATCGGCCATTGACTACCGGCCAACCGACGATTGTTTTTTGACCACTTTCCGGCCGCCGGCCGACCATAATATTCCGGCAAAAAGGAATATTCCAGCGAGGGAAACAAAAAGTCTCGAGGGCTTCCGCCCCCGAGGCCCCCAAAGTTGCCCATGATTTTTGACTATGAAAATTTTGGTTTCCGGTGAGTGATTTTCCTTCACGCACGATGGCTTCTCCTCATAATGGGGGCCTTACAAATGTGCGCTTTTACCACAGAAAATTACAAGGGTAAATCAGGCTCCATACTGAACAAAGGCTACAAGTTTTACCATCTGTAAAAGAAAAATGTATCTTGGTTTAAACAGATGTTTCTTTTTCAAAGATCATATTCAGTCTTTATTATCATGTACTAGAGGCAATAATGTAAGCTCGTGGGACATTTATGACACTTTATTGCCTCTTTCAATGGCAAAAACTTGAATGCATGTTCCGATTAGGAAAATGTACAACCTATGGGGTTTTGAAAGATGGTATTGATCAGCCTACTATTGATGCACATGTACATGATGTACTGATGTGGAAAGGGTTGAGAGTGAAGAGGCTAAGGGTATGCCAAAGTAGTTGGTGCATACCTTGTGTGACCATAAATTGGATGCACCTATGTTTAGTCATATTCGTCTAGGTTCTTGTCATACATCTTAAGCATTAAATTGTTATGCTTTGGCTATTTCTAGTTTATGTGATGAAGAGGAGCTTCTTTCTTTTGATGAAGCGCGAAACTGAAAAAATTGGATGGTTGCAATGCAATCAAAATATGATGCACTTATAGACAATGAAACATGGACTTTATGTGATTTGCCTTTTCTGGAAAAAAGGCCACTGGTACAAAGTGGGATTACAAGTTGAAAGTTGGATAGTGAGGTTGATCGCTACAAGGCTAGACTTGTTGCAAAAGGTTGTGCACAACAGAAAGGCATTGACTATGAAGAGACTTTTGCTTCCACTTTTTGTATGACCATTGTTCATTTTCTATGTACATTGGCAAATCACTTTGGATGGAATTTACATCAATCAGACATAATTACTGCTTTCTTGAATGGTGATATATTTGAGGAAGTATATGTAATGTAGCCTCACGATTTTGTTATGAAAGGACAAGAAAAAAAAGAGTGCAAATACAAGAAAGCTTTATATAGGATGAAGCAATCTCCTTGTGCTTGTTATAAAAATGTTGACACTCAATTGGTTAGAATGCACTTTGTATGTCAAACATGAGGGTGATGTATATCTCATCATGAAGGTGATGTATACATCACCCTCATGTTTGTATGTCAAACATGAGGGTGATGTATATCTCATCATCGTTTTGTATGTAGATGATTTGAGACACACATTGTTGAATGCAAGGCTGAAGTGAATGCTACTTTCAAGATGAAAGATTTGAGGCTTTTGCATCATTACTTGGGCATACAATTTAAACAGTGTGATGCAGGTATCATTACTATGTAAGTTTGGACTTGAGGAGTGCAAACCTATTGCTACTCCAATGGAAACAAGTTTGAAATTGAGTCTTCATGTTGTTGGAGATCTTGCGAATGGAACTCTTTAACAAAATGTTGTCACGTGCCTTATTTATGTATGTAATACAAGGCCGGATATTGAGTTTACAACCTCACAAGTCAATAGATTTATGCATAGCCCAAGGCCTAAGCATTCAAAGATTGTCATAAGGATCTTTCATACTGGAGTGGCACTTTACATCTTGGGTTTTTTATCTCAAGGGAGGATCATTGCCTCCAAATTGCATGCTTTTTTGGACTCAAATTGGGCTAATTGTTTATGACAGAACACTAACCACGAGTGCTTTCTATTTCATGCTCGCCAATTTATGTATATCATGGTTGAGCAAGAAGCAACCTATTGTGGCCACTTCCAGTTTGCGAGGCTGAGTATAAGGCAATTTTCATAGCTACAATTCAGTGTGTATGAGATGCCTTATGGCTGATTTGGGCATTGGATAGGACACTGACAATCAAAGCGCCTTAGTAGTTGTGAGAGGAACCCATTTTTTATGCTTGCACAAAGCACACTCAGGCCAACAATCCCAGCCAATACAACGAGCAAGATCTAGCATGGCACATGACATAAATTCCTAGCACTACTAAAAAACAATGAGATAATTAAATTATAGGTAGCATACGCAAATTGGTTAAGTTTACATGCCCGTACAAAATAGTAACAAGAGGCAGCAAGGTTATGCACATCTCTCTCTCTCTCTCTCTCTCTCTCTCTCTCTCTCTCTCTCTCTCTCTCTCTCTCTCTCTCTCTCTCTCTCTCTCTCTCTCTCTCTCTCTGTGTGTGTGTGTGTGTGTGTGTGTGTGTGTGCGCGCGCGCGCGCGCGTGTGCACAAAGAAAGAGGTTGATTTCCATCACTTGAAAAATCCTCAGAACGTCCAAATGGTACCAATTTGAGGGCAAATACATCATTGATTACAAAGTAGCCCAAAGGTGACAATCTAGAGACTGTAAAAACTCGATACAACTAGCCACATGGAAAACAATAAAAATCTGAAAGCCAAGGTAAAAAAAAGAGAGTAAAAAGTGCTCTAGCAAGCTAAGTGGAGAGAGGATGATACCAAACTCCAAAAGATAGGCACTAGCAACAACATATCAAAAACTTGAACCACGTAAAGCCACCATCGATGAAATTACAAGGACCATCTATAATAGTTTTAACATCAAGCATTACCCGCCAAGTGGGAAAATCTAAAATAGAAGGTAATCGATAACAAAAGGGGAAAGCAATTGATGAGACAAAGTAAGAGAGAAGAGTAGCTCACCTCACCAAGAAACTGCAGGAGGATGCCACAAGATGAGCAACAAAGCACTGGGAGCTATCAGCCAAGATAGAAACCAGTCAACTTGTTGAAGGTGGTTTTCGAGGACAAAATGAAGGGAAAAAAAAACCAATGAAATTAAACGTAAAACATGCTCTAAAAATAGACTTCACCCATACCCACTCATATATGCGCGCACACACTTGGTCACTATACTTGTTTGTAAATGCTTCATCATACACACACACACACACACACACACACACACACACACACACACAATTTTATTTTACCTCTGTTTAACTAGAACTTATTTGCTAATTAATGATAATATCTTTACCCGACTACTTCACCTAAGACCCGCTTGGACATGGCTGCCCATAAGGCTTGAGAAGATTGCTTGTATGTGCCTCCCTATGGATTTATGAGAAATTACCATGTACGGTTACCTTGTACAGTCCTCAATAGGAGAATTTGACTTATGCTAGGCTTGATGGTTCTGATGGGTATTATGTCATGAGGATGATAAATAAATAACTTTTCTCAATGGTGATTTTGTACTCTTCTTAGATTCGTCTTAAACAAATTTCACCCCTCCGCTTGGGGCTTGGTGGTTGTACACACACTCACCCATTAGACTTGGCTTTGATTGCTTTTTTTTACTATATTCTTTTGTTGACCTTACTATAATTACCCCTATCTTTCCTCATTAGGAGTAGAAGCCTATGCATGAAGGACTTGGGGGTTACATTGTCGTATGGGTGTTTTCCATGAGTCTCGACCTAATACTTTGTGGGTGAATCTGGCTTATCTTGAGCATAATAAAGGTGATAATTTTATTTTCTTGTGGGCAATTACCATTTTTCTTTTCCATGTTATGTCCTCAATATATGTTGGAGGGCCTTTTCTCTTCTCTATGCCATGATGTAATGCCCTCACCCCCCCCCCCCCCCGCGTGGTTGAGTTGAATGGATGTTTGTACAATTAATAATGTCTTTATTATTCTCCCCCATACCGGGTCCTTCCCTACTTTTACTTGAGATACTCTCTTGCCCCTTCACTTTCTGTCTCTTCTCTCCGCGCTTATTATTGGCTCCACCCTTTTGTTGCAGCATTGATTGCAATACTCCTGAGTTGCATTCGCTCCCTTCTACATACTCTCCTCCCCCCTCTCTCTTTCCCCTGTGCCGACTTGTGTTGTCTTGCTGCCAACCCTATTGCTGGCTTTGTACCCCCCGACTCCTCTCCACCAGGTTTTGGTGGAGATATGGTAGTTGTGCTAGGATTGGACCCAATATTGCTACAATGTGGAGACTCTTTGCTTATCTAAAGGTGAGGGATCCTCACCTCCCTCACTTAGCCTTGCATTTACATGTGTGTCTGTTTTTTTGAAAAAGAGAGTGAGGGCTGTGGAAGTGCCGTCGCTTTATCTGTGTGTTGTGCACTATGGATATGAGTGAGCAATCGGCTCCTTCTCAGATGCTCTTTCATTAAACTATTTAAATTGCTACTTCTTTGCCTATATTGTGCAGTGGTTGTAGATCAATACTTAATGATTTTACTAAAGTATTCACTGTGTGATGGCTTCCATAATGAAGGGTTAATGCTTCTTTATATTCCTCCTCTACCCTTACTTTACAATGTCGTGCTGTGGCACGTATATAGTGGGAACAGGCATTAAACGATTTATCTTGTGAATTTTTGACGCATAAGTATACTTCATATAATACTCATATGCATAAATAAAATCTTTCTACCATACCTTAGTATTTACCTTTGACGTAATATAAATGTACATTACTATTAGAAAGTACTGCAAGCAAGTATCAATGATTGTGCCTCTTTTTGTCTGGGGGAAAAGCATTTGTATATTTCTTTTAATATCTCAGCTATACCCTACCATATATAAATTATTTTCTTCTTTTCACATTTATCTAATAATATAACCCTTCAATAATTCATACCTTCTTGGATACATACAAGAGGGAAGGGCCTACTAAAAGACTTTATGGAAAGGAAGATCCAAAGCTTCTTGGACCATCCCAATTTCAAAATTCCGACCTAAGGGTGTGAAGAAAAGGCCAAAACCAAGTCAAGCTCTTTTAGTAGGCCAATTTTTCCTTTTGAAGCATGTCAATCCGAGTTACAGGTCAAAAGTTACAGGGAAACCAGTGAAAAACCCTCTCACAACTACACTGCAAGAAGAGATGGTAAACAAGTGAATCAAGTGAAAAGAGGTAATCTTAGTCTTTTTCCATAAAATAAGATATTTGGAGGATAAAAGACATAAACATGTGAATGTGACACCTCAAAGATTCCTTGAAGGACAAGACACACAAGTTGGGACCCCCTACTGGAGCCACACAAAAGATGCCTAGGTGGGGCCCATATACATCATGCGCCCACATGGAGCCTCAACGACCAAAAATGCTGAATTTCATGATATTTTGAGTCCTAATATAGCCCATTTTAAGAAATATCCAAAGAACGTTTGATTTGGGCTAACTCTTTAGCCTAATCAAGTGATTATGTAAAACATGGCTCCCTCACCTATAAAAAGGGCAACCTTCTCTTCATTGGGGCCAAGTTATGAGTGAGTGAGAATAGCTCAATTCCATAGTGACACACTCATCTTAGTGCCACACTTTCTCTTGAAGAAATACTGAAGTCTTACCTCATCTTCTCTCTCCATTAAGGTGGTGGCGATTGCTCTCATGTAAGATATATGTTGCTAGTTTTACTTTCATTTGCATATCTAGTCCAATACTTGTCTCTAACTCTATCTCTATCTCTCATTATCTATCTTTAATACCACCACCACACTTAGATCTATCTCTAATTCTATCTTACTCCTCCTTTGATCTCTCTTGTTGTGTCCTAATTGTTTCATTGGAAGGTATTCAAGCAGCAACCTTGTCAATGTAATGAGTACAACCTTCTTGCGGGAAACAATTATGAGCACAAGGTTAGTAACCATATCTTCATCTTCCACAAGCATCTCTCTCTCTTAAGGTTCTCATTCTCTTCCACAAACTCTAGAATCTCCTTGCTACAGGTACTTCTCTCCCCGCAGCATCCTTATTGCCTAAGGGCAACAATAGGGCTTGGGAGATAAACTCTCTTCTTCTTCTCCTTTCACTTCTTTCACTATCTTTGAACATACTATGTATATCATTGATGAATAACCATAATCCACATAGAGGTAATTTCTTTCAATTCCATTCAGTGCAATCTATTAGGGTCAACATTTGGATTAGTCGAAAGATTCACTTTCAGCAACGCATATTGTTTCTATTTGGTCATGAAAGGCTCAACGAAATACTTCTCTCACCAGATCCCATCATACTACCTATTATTGGCTATGACTTCTCTTTTGATGTGAATGTGGTTATTTTATTATGAATCAAGAGGATTTGTACTCACAACTAATCCTAATCGCTAGACAAAACATATACATTATAGTAAGCACAAAGCTACAGTTCCAAAGAGCAATCCGTAGCTTATTTGGACAACAAAGATTAAATATCATTAACTCATCCATTAACCCTTTTATCCTACACATGATACAATATGATTGTAATCTCGCTGTTTTCATTTTTGTTTTGTTCTAACTATCTTTCATGAGTTCTCTCCATCACGTGTGTGTTTGTAAGGAAAAGTGAGCGGCTTATTTGGCTACATTTCTTCTTTAGCTCTAGAAGCTATGTTATCTACATCTTAGCTCTTTCTCATAACTCTTGAGCTTCCTCACAAACTCTCACAGCAAGAGGCTCGGTGTCTTCCTGGCAAGACCGCCTACTTCTTGACATACTTCTGGTGAACCTGACGTGAAACTGCCAGGGTGAGAGTTTGTGCGTAACCATGGGTGATCATGTTGATTAACAGGGTATGCATTTTGACCCATCAACAATGAAAATGTTTCAAGCATTTGCAATGTTCATGCAACAACAACATGCCACTGAAAGAAGGGAGATTTCAGCAATGAAGGCCATACAAGGGATCGTCAACAGAATGGATCAATTCAATGGCAAAGATGTAACCAAGTACTTACGCGAGTATGTGAAGGAGATGAGGATGCATCGCGTGTCAGAAGGTGAGATGATTCAAAGCTTTGAGCTAGTTGTTGCTCCAGAAATTAGGGAGCATGTTAGGGCAATTAAAGATGGGCATGGGAGAAATTGGGAAGAACTCAAAGTAGCTTTAAAGGAGGAATATTTCATGGAGGACTCGGAGAGAGTGACCAAAACGACATTCTTAGAATGGGTAGTCAAGCCAAAGCAAGGACTATCAATAATAGAGCTACTTAGGGAATTTGAGCGGCGCTATGTACAACTCACAAGGACAGAAAGGGCCACACTAGATGCAGAGAAGATAGATCTTTTCTTACAAGCTGCAGGTAAAGAGTTTCAAGAAAATTTGGAGCTTCTTCTTGAAGATAAAGATGCTGAGCAAGGACTAAAGATCGACTGGAATGAGGTTGAAGGTGCTGTCTCACTGCTTGCCAAATGACAAAGAAGAAGGGACAAGATGGTAGTAAACACTACAAGTCCTTCCACCTCAACTTCTGACAAAATGGTAAAGCCTACTTTTATCGCTCCTAAGTTTGATGAGTCCATGCTAGATGAGCTTGTGAAGGGAATGCGTGACTTGAAGGTGAAGCTTGCAAAGCTTGAAAAAAAAGGCCAACCATCAGGGCCACTTCCTAGGCAAAGACAAGCCCAAAGAAGGGTTTGTTAATAGATGTATTTGGTGTGATAGTATAGACCATGTAAGAAGGGATTGTGATGATTTTAGTGATGCTTTGTCAAAAGATGTTGTCTTTTTTAAGGATGGTAAAATCCACTTAAGAGAGACAGGTCTACCCTTGAGAACTAACTTTGGGAAGGGGGGAATGCAAACCTTAGTTGAAGATATGGCAACTAACCGTGCCAGCTCTTCAGTTGAGGCAGCTACTTATGGAGTAAAAATTGAGCACCTTAATGATGAAGAGGTGAGTGACCATCATGGTCAAATTTGGCAAAATGTCATGCAATTAGCTAAAAAGGGAAAGCTTACAAAAGAGATTCTACATGAAGCAGGTGATTGCATAGGTCTAGAAACAGGATGGAATGATCCAGTGGACTCATTGTCAGTGCATGCCTACATTACAAAATGCCAACAAAATGAGGTGATTGTAGAAGAGAAGCGCAAACGTGAGAATGCTGATGAAGGACCATCAAAAAGAGGTTCCAGAAGTGGGGGAAAAAGCGACTCAATGCCGTCCCAAACACCCTCAACACAAGGAGCGTCTCCACCTGAAGTACTCATGGAGGAGTCTACAACAAGAAAGAAGAAAGAGCCAACAAAAGGTAAGACAAAAGGCCCAACTTATAAACTACAATCTGATATTGAGGTTGCTACAGATTGAAAGAAAGTCTTGGAGGAAAGGATCTTGAATAGCAAGATTGAGTTTACTCTGGGAGAAGTTGGCATTGCAAAGCGTGAATTCCATGAGGAGATCATTGACATCATCAAGAGAAAGAGGCAAACCCTTGCTGAAGTTTCTCGTCCACGGGTTGAAGGGGAAACCTCGAAGACACAAGGGATGCAGCTGCAAAATAAGGAGGATGATGGAGTTGTGGTAGGATGCTACCAATCTAGTGGGAGAGTGAAACAAGTGCATTTCTCAAATGATGATGAAGAAGTTGAAGATATTCCTAGGAGTTACTATTCACGAAGTCATTGGGCAAGGGCTACTACAGAAACTTTGGTCAAGGTAGGTGATCTTGAAGAGCCATTTGTTGCCTTGATTGACCATGGTTCAGAAATAAACATAATGTCAAAGAGTCTCTACAACAAGTGCAAATGGCCGATGGACACAGATCATGTCTGGATGGTAAAAGTGGCAAACAATTTATCCGGTGAATTGTATGCAGCATGTCCAGGTGTGAAGGTAACAATAGGTGATGTAAAGATTGACCAAAACTTCTTTGTACAGGATACATCTTCATATCATCTCATCCTTGGACAACCCTACATTGTAGGAGTTCGAATGGAAACAAAGGTAATGGATGATGGTTCAGCATATGCTAGGATACGTAGCAAAGATGGTAAACGTGCTGTCCAATTTCTCACAGTTTGTGTAAACCATGAAAGAAATTGTGACAACCTCAGAGAACATCCTCTACCAAAGGTGAGCAAAGAGTTTTTCATGACCATAGAAAAATGATGGGTTTTGGCCAAGTACCATTGTAAAGCGGGATTGCAGTGGTACAGAAAGAAAAAGGGTCTCGCCTAATCCAAAAATAGGTGAAACTTTTTCAACGAGCTCCTTGGTAACAAGGAATGGATTAGTTTGTTTTACAAAACTTGAAGATTTGAAGAGATGTGAGAGGCAATATGTTCATAATGTACAAATAGGCATGAAAAAGAGTGGGTTGCTAGAGCCTATTGAAAATGTTTTGGGTTTGTGTGAACAAGTTTCTTTTATAGATACTATGGGTGAGCTTGATGCTATAATGGGGTCTAATTTGCATCTTGAAAATGAACTTGTGGAAGTTTGCTCTATGGAAATGTATCAAGTAATAGAAGCCTTTAAAGAAAGCCAAACAGTTGGCCCAGAAGTCCATGTTGAAACTAAATACAAGAGTGTAGCAAAGAAGGTGAAACCAGTAGCTTCACCCTTACCACCCAACAACAGGGAAAAGATTGAGCAGGATTCTTTACAACCAAGTTTGAGGAATCATAAAAAGATTGGGCATACCTTCACAAAGGAGTCTTTTCAAGAGTTGCAGATTGGTTGCGAGGAGTTTCTAACACAGGAGGAGACAAAGTGCTTCAAAGAAATGCTTTCAAAGCATGGTAAGGCTTTTGCATTCGAACCACATGAGATCGGATGTGTTGATCCTTCTATTGTAGCTCCAATGGTAATTTTCACAATACCTCATGTGCCTTGGAATCTGCGGCCTATTCCGATTCCAAAAGCTCATTTGCCAAAGTTAGTAGAGCTATTGAATGAGAAAATCAAACTGGGAATCTTGGAGCCTTCTTGTGCTCCATACTCAAATAGGTGGTTCACAGTTCCAAAGAAGAATGGTTCTCTACGCTTCATCCAAGATATGCAACCAGTGAACAAGGTGACAATTAGAAATGTAGGTACAGGTCCAATTGTGGATGAGTTTGCAGAGGCATTTGTAGGGAGGGAAATCTACTCAATGGGGGATCTCTACTCAGGGTATGATCAATTTCAGCTTGCAATCGAAAGCAGAGACTTGACAACCATGAGGACATCTTTGGGTTTGGTAAGGATGTGTACCTTGCCACAGGAAGCAACCAACTCGGTTGCACATATGATGAATGGGATGAATAAGGTCTTACGTGACTTTATTCCTCAAATCACAATGCCTTTCATTGATGATTTGCCTATCAAAGGATGTGAAGAAAGTGACAAAGATGAAGCTTTGGATCTCAAGGGATGTCGCAGGTTTGTGGTAAATCACATAAATGATTGTGATAAAATTTTATCTAGGCTGGAAGAAGTGAATCTTACATTGTCAGGGAAAAAGTCTATGTTTGGTGTCAATGAAGTGCTCATTGTGGGGCACATGTGCGGGCCATATGGTAGGAAACCTTGTCCAACAAAGGTAGATGCCATCCAAAGAATGAAAGAAACATGCACTAGCATCACTGAGCTTAGAAGGTTTCTGGGAGCATGTGTCTTCTATGTTATTTGGATTCCACATTATGCACATGTAGCTGATCCTCTTTATCAGCTGCTTAGAAAGAATCAAAAGTTTAAATGGACAGAAGCACATGTAAAATCCATGAAAAAGCTAAAGGAGTTGCTCCAGTCAGCAACGACTTTGAGAAAGTTAGACTATGAGTGTCAAAGGCCAGTAATTGTGACAGTAGACACCAGTCCTACAGGGATTGGATGGGCAATAGGGCAAGATGACAAAGAAGGACACATGTATGTGGTAAGATTTGGAGCAAAGGTACTAAGTGCTCGCCAAAGAAACTATCCACAGATAAAGAGAGAGTTATGGGGTATGGTTACAACCTTGAAAAGTGGGAAAGAGTACCTAATTGGTGCATGTGTGGTTGTAGAAACAGATTGTCTACCACTTCTTGGGATGATTACAAGCTGCTCAACGCCAAACATTGTTATGTTGCGGTGGATTGCCTACATTAAGTCCTTAAATCCTGAGTTCAAGCACATTGGTGGTAAAGACAATATAGTGGCAGATATGCTATCAAGGGCAAGGTATGAAGATGAGTCACAGATGATTGATGAGGGAGATGATGTGGGCACAAAGTTCTATTCCATCTCTCATGTCAAAGGTAACTATGTCTGCATGACTAATACACTTGAATTGTTCTTGAAAGATCTTTATGAAGGTGATTGGCTTCTTATTGGAAGCTATTTGAGTACTCTAGCAAAACAGGATGATTGGTCTAAACAAGAATTCAGGAGGATACGCAGGAAAGCATATGGGTACTTTTTGAGGGATGGTTACTTGTGGAAGCATCCTAAACAAAAGGGTGCTACACCACAACGGGTTATATGTAAAAAAGAGACTCAAGTAAAGCTCATGCAAGAGTTTCATGAGAGTCTATGGGCTGGACACAGGGGTGTGTGGCCAACCTTCTCCAAGTTGAAAGAAAAATACTGGTGGAAGGGTATGTATAAAGATGTATCTCAATTTGTAGAGTCATGTGTAACTTGTGAAATGTATTCAAATGTCCGACATCATGATGGATTGCACCCTACATATCCACTAGCCATGCACTATAAGTGGGTTGTGGATCTAGTCACAATGCCTTTAGGACTCTGGCAGATGAGATACTTGGTTCTTGCACAAGAGGACCTAACTAATCAGGTTGAAGGAAGAGCATTAAGAGCTAAAACCACATAAGCTGTGTGCAAATTCCTTCTTGATGAGGTGATTTACCATTATGGTTGTGTGGGGAAGATCACTGCAGATAGAGGTGAGTTGGATGTTGAGGAAGCAAGGGAGTTCTTTACTAGATTAGGAATCAAGCTTTCTCTTACCACAGCTTAGAACCCTGAAGGCAATGGAAAGAGTGAAAGAGGGCATCCTCCTATCATCAAAGCTTTGGCCAAGGCTTGTGAAGGAAGAGTTGGTGAGTGGCCAAAACTGTTACCTTATGCTTTATGGGCTGATCGTACAACACATAGCTCAGTAACTGGCTACATGCTTGCGGAGCTAATGTATGGTCAAAAGCCAGTGATGCCGATTGAAGATACAATTCCCACACGGAATGTACTACCTTGGCAAGAGGGGCTTAGCAGGGAAGATCTCCTTGCACTGCGTATAAGGCAACTAGAGAAAAGACCTAGAGACATTGAAGCTGCAAAAGAACGACTCAAAAATGCAAGGTTGAAAAACAAGGACTACTTTGATAAGCGACATCGACTCAGGAGCAAAGCAATTGACAAAGGTGACTGGGTTTTAGTGTATGGATAGTAGCCTTGATAACCAGCACACAGTCATGCATAAGTTCTCAAAAAGATGGTTTGGACCGTATGTTGTAAAGCATGTGCATGAAAATGCTACTTAAAGCTTGTCTGAACTAAATGGTACAGAAGTAAAGATTCCCATTGCAGGAAAAAGGATCAAAATGTTTAAGAGAAGAGGAGACAATGATCTAGAAGATGTTGATGAGGAAGAAGAGCAAAACACAGGTGAAGATCAAAGTGAACATGAAGCTCTGGAATCATTCAATGAAGAAGAAATCAAGGAAGATGTACAAGAGGGCTGATCTTACAAAGAGACAATATGGCACATACCGGAGGATGTGCAGGCTTAGAGGGGGTGGATGTCGTGCTGTGGCACGTATATAGTGGGAACGGGCATTAAACGATTTATATTGTGACTTTTTGACGTATAAGTATACTTCATATAATACTCATATGCATAAATAAAAGCTTTCTACCATACCTTAGTATTTACCTTTGACGTAATATAAATGTACATTACTATTAGAAAGTACTGCAAGCAAGTATCAATGATTGTGTCTCTTTTTAGCTGGGGGAAAGCATTTATATATTTCTTCTAATATCTCAGATATATCCTACCATATATAAATTATTTTCTTCTTTTCACATTTATCTAATAATATAAGCCTTTAATAATGCATACCTTCTTGGATACATACAAGAGGGAAGGGCCTACTAGAAGACTTTATAAAAAGGAAGATCCAAAGCTTCTTGGACCTTCCCAATTTGAAAATTCCGACCTAAGGGCGTGGAGAAAAGGCCAAAACCAAGTCAAGCTCTTTTAGTAGGCCAATTTTGCCTTTTGAAGCATGTCAATCCGAGTTACAGGTCAAAAGTTACAGGGAAACCAGTGAAAAACCCTCTCACAACTACACTGCAAGAAGAGATGGTAAACAAGTGAATCAAGTGAAAAGAGGTAATCTTAGTCTTTTTCCATAAAATAAGATATTTGGAGGATAAAAGACATAAGCATGTGAATGTGACACCTCAAAGATGCCTTGAAGGACAAGACACACAAGTTGGGACCCCCTACTGGAGCCACACAGAAGATGCCTAGGTGGGGCCCATATACATCATGCGCCCACATGGAGCCTCAACGACCAAAAATGCTGAATTTCATGATATTTTGAGTCCTAATATAGCCCATTTTAAGAAATATCCAAAGAACGTTTGATTTGGGCTAACTCTTTAGCCTAATCAAGTGATTATGTAAAACATGGCTCCCTCACCTATAAAAAGGGCAACCTTCTCTTCATTGGGGCCAAGTTATGAGTGAGTGAGAATAGCTCAATTCCATAGTGACACACTCATCTTAGTGCCACACTTTCTCTTGAAGAAATACTGAAGTCTTACCTCATCTTCTCTCTCCATTAAGGTGGTGGCGATTGCTCTCATGTAAGATATATGTTGCTAGTTTTACTTTCATTTGCATATCTAGTCCAATACTTGTCTCTAACTCTATCTCTATCTCTCATTATCTATCTTTAGTACCACCACCACACTTAGATCTATCTCTAATTCTATCTTACTCCTCCTTTGATCTCTCTTGTTGTGTCCTAATTGTTTCATTGGAAGGTATTCAAGCAGCAACCTTGTCAATGTAATGAATACAACCTTCTTGCAGGAAACAATTATGAGCACAAGGTTAGTAACCATATCTTCATCTTCCACAAGCATCTCTCTCTCTCTTAAGGTTCTCATTCTCTTCCACAAACTCTAGAATCTCCTTGCTACAGGTACTTCTCTCCCCGCAGCATCCTTATTGCCTAAGGGCAACAATAGGGCTTGGGAGAGAAACTCTCTTTTTCTTCTCCTTTCACTTCTTTCACTATCTTTGAACATACTATGTATATCATTGATGAATAACCATAATCCACATAGAGGTAATTTCTTTCAATTCCATTCAGTGCAATCTATTAGGGTCAACATTTGGATTAGTCGAAAGATTCACTTTCAGCAACGCATATTGTTTCTATTTGGTCATGAAAGGCTCAACGAAATACTTCTCTCACCAGATCCCATCATACTACCTATTATTGACTATGACTTCTCTTTTGATGTGAATGTGGTTATTTTATTATGAATCAAGAGGATTTGTACTCACAACTAATCCCAATCGCTAGACAAAACATATACATTATAGTAAGCACAAAGCTACAGTTCCAAAGAGCAATCCGCAGCTTATTTGGACAACAAAGATTAAATATCATAAACTCATCCATTAACCCTTTTATCCTACCCATGATACGATATGATCGTAATCTTGATGTTTTCATTTTTGTTTTGTTCTGACTATCTTTCATGAGTTCTCTCCATCACGTGTGTGTTTGTAAGGAAAAGTGAGCGGCTTCTTTGGCTACATTTCTTCTTTAGCTCTAGAAGCTATGTTATCTACATCTTAGCTCTTTCTCATAACTCTTGAGCTTCCTCACAAACTCTCACAGCAAGAGGCCCGGTGCCTTCCTGGCAAGACCGCCTACTTCTTGACAACGTGTGATTAAGTAGATATAGGAGTGTTAATTATTGTTTGTTGAAGTGCAAGCTTGATTGTGAAGTTCTCTTCTTGTGTAGGGTGTCATTTGAGGGTTATCTTGGGAGCAAGCACATCCAGGCATGGCTAGCACTAGAAGAGGTCCTACCAAGAAGAGAAAGTGCTACACCTTTGCTTCTTGGTAGTTGAGCACAACACTCCGTACATGATTTACGTTTACAAGAAGGGAATGATGCATGGGAGGTACAATCAAGTGACGCCATCGGGTTGAAGAGGATGAAAGTGTGGCCCTATTGTGTAGCATTGCATGCAGGCATACATGGCTTTCCATAGCTAGGAGGTCATTGAAAACTAGCCCCTATGACTGACAAGATATGAAGGTGAAATCCAAGCTTTGGAGGTGAGCTTCAGGAGTAGCTATGCTGCAATTACACACACCTTGAAATGCCTGAATCAAAGCCAAAATTCAAGGTTTCCACAAGCTTGCGCAACAAGAGAATGGTGCAAACTAGGAGTGCAAGAAGAAATTGTAAAGATTTCTAATACTTGGAATAGGTGGAGATTACACAAAGTGGAGGCAATGATTGCCAACATTCACGACTCGCTTGTCAAGGCTAATGATGGGGTGTTGCAAAACAAGATTTTACATTTGCACACAACCTAACGGGGGCCACCATACCACCTGGGCACTATTCGGTCAAGATCAAAATGCCAACACCTAAGTGAAGGAGCGGGAGAGACGACTATTTTTTCATAAATTATATGAGTTTCAAAAAACAAGCCAATTTTACATATCCAAGCATGCCAAGGGATTCTTAAGCTACCAGCAATCACCAAAAGCGGGACCTCTCACCCCTCTCCCAAACTCGGAGAGGTGACGTCACATGGGTCTTCTTGAAATGGCACATTAGAGCTCCACAATCCGGGGGGGCAGAGATAGAAAGCCTTTTGAAGGCAAATCAACACGTAGAGAATCTCTTCTTGCACATTAGAATCAGTAGTCCCAATTTAACTTAGTCTGGCTAGATCATGGCACATGAAAAAGTACAATCAAAATAGGACCAACACTGATAAGAATAGGTTGAGCACATCAAGGAATGCAGTCACTACCCTTAACCAAAGAGCTTGGCAATTACAAGGATTTCAAAACATTACTAATCTTGAGTTATTTTATCATTGAGAAAACAATGATCGATCAAGTCAAGATTATATTTCTATTAGATTCTCCTTAATGATGCAGTAACAGGTTATCATGGCATCTTATCTTGTGAAGAAATAAAGGGGAAGTGAGTTAACTACAAAATTTAGCTTAAGAGTAACATTATTTCATACTATCTATAATCAATACTTCCACAATGCGTTTTGCATTTTGGCCTTCTTCATGACTATTTCTGACCATAGAGAAGATTTGGGAATGGCAGACTTGTGAAGCCCCAGCCAATGGTAGAATCCATTTGTGTTTCTAGTTTTCCAAGAAGTGTCCTTTGGATGTGGCAACCTCGACAATACATTAGACATATAAATGTCAACAAATTCAGCATTGTCAGAAGAGGTCACCCCATTCAAGTCATGGCCACTACAACCACCTCTATGTATACCGACAAAATTCTCAAGTCAACCCGAATATACGACTTTGCCTGTACTTCTAGCAACGTTGAGCATGATGTCTCGACACATACCTTGTTGGTACAAAGAACATCATCAACTACCATAGATTATGTATGGGCAGTGTTGAAAGTTTTGAGTAGCTCTACGTAGGCCGTTGCTTCACTTCTTTGCAATATTTTTGTCTGATATAATATGGAAGCTTGGCTGATCTTGTATATCTAACTCCTTCTTCATCAGCAAACTTCTTAAGAGTATTCACATAAATGTTCTTCAATGCAGAAAGATACTGCTGCCAAATACTTGAGTCGTTTGTGCTTTCCTTCACCAACTCCTTCTTAGCCTTCTTCAAAAACTGGTCAACACACGAAAATGATGCTATTGCTATTGCATCAGATGAGAGGAATGTGGGGAAGCACGGGAGCAGGAATGCTGCAAAATCACCTTGCATAAGAAAGTAACCTACATCTGCACCATCAACGAAAAGCCCATTTTCATCCTTCACTACAAAAAGATCCATGTACATCATCTGCGCTCTGGTACCTTCCAATGCTAAATCTCCCTCAAAAATGACCAAGAACCCAAAAATCTCTCCATGCACCTTCATTTTTTTTAACCTCTCCTTGACTAGAACATGCTTTGCCATCAACATGATGGTTGGGGAGACGTAAAAGCATGTGGCATAAGTGACATGCTCTACACCACCTTCATCTTCATGTTTGATCATGATTCTAACTATTGCACTCAGTGTATCTTCCAATAAGGTCGGTTCTTTCTGATGGTCTCTCTCTCTCTCTCTCTCTCTCTCTCTCTCTCTCTCTCTCTCTCTCTCTCTCTCTCTCTCTCTCTCTCTCTCTCTCTCTCTCTCTCTCTCTCACACACACACACACACACACACACACACACACACGGCGGGCTCGGCAAAGGAGGAGAATTTGAAGATCAATAGCAACACAGGCGTGACCGCTTGTGGAGGGAGAGGGTCCACCAATGACTTGCTCAAAATTGAGCGTTGTTGCTCTCTAATGAATTTCCCTATCGTAGGGAGAAGACTTCACTTCATGGACCACCTCACACGAACACAGTAAAGAAGGGAACATTGGAGTCTCCCTCTCCGCTGTCGCCATTGCCATGCTCGCGATTTAGGGGTTATTTTCTCACTTGAGCGCCCAAGGCAAATTTAATTGGACAATTTACCAATTAAGGGTTATAGCCAACGACAAGGATGAACAGGTTTGAGAGCTTGAGAATTATGTGGCCACAACTCGTGCCCCGCTCTACTTGAAGCAGCAAGAAAATGGCAAGCAAGCATGCATGTGCTGAGGATCAAGGGGAGGTAGCATGCATTAGCCATGCACGGCATGCAAGGAAGAAGCCATGCAAGCAAGCTTAAGACTTCAGCCTTACAAATGTTTGGCTATGGCATCGACCAACTCAAAGGCCATCAACGCTTGAAGTAAGTTAACAGCATGTGATGTCGCAAAGACCTTCCAAGGCTTGCTCAGGGAGAAAGTTTTGAGAAAGAAATCTAAGAAAGGTGGCATAAGCTGGATAATGACGGGCAAACCTTCAAACAAATGATCTTGCTTTCAAAGTGGTCAAGCATCATCTGCAACAATTGGTAAGTTATCCAGTTGTAGTAAGGCAAGTACAAGTGAGGTATGTGTCTTGTATGGCAAAGGCATTCGGCAAGGGCGATCATTAATTACCATTCCAAGAGGCCGACATGCATCTTTCTTTCAAGTTGAAGTTTTGGATTTGCTAGGGCATGGCTCCTAGGCAAGTTTTCCACACTTGATGCAGTCATGATCAAACCATTATTGACAAGCCAAATCCGATAGATTTTTCAAGAGCAACTCGCGACAGGTGCATGCAACCAGTATTGGGCACCTTAGGTACGCTTCAGCTGTGCAATTATTGTAGATATTATTAGGCTTCCAGCATGATATTCTACTTGACAAGGTTGACAATCGGCAGGATTAATTTTCTTCTATCAATACATCAGTCATGTTTTAACCAAGGAGCAAGGCTCCATACAATGATGCTCAAGAACTCGGCTTGTGTATTAAGTCAGCCAATATCTTTTTGATACATCCTCTTTGTGCTATCAAGCGGAGGGGAAAAGCAAGGCTTCCTGGAGCACGGCTCCTTATCTTTATATATGCATAGGGTGCATGGTCACCCCAAAGCATATATAGGTTGCCGGAGTACATGCAAAATCAATACACGACACACTTGGAAGTATATTGACATACACAGCTATGAGTTGAATCCAACGTCAACAATAATACCACAAGGAATACGAACTCCAATGCCAAGGGCGATAGTTACAAAGAATCCGTAAGTATGTTAAATTTAAGTTTCAAATTTGGAGCTTCTTATTTTTGCAAAATTTTCTACTATGCCAGTTTGACGAGCAAATGTTGCTTCGGTCCAGTAGAGTTTGGAAGTTCAAATGAAATTTGATAGGTAATTTTCCTAAGCAATCTATTTCGATATTGGGGGATCTCCTTATTCTCAATAAGCTACATGATTTGGCAAGTCCAATTCTCTATGCAAGCTCAACAAGGTCGATTCTCTTTTGCTTTGATGTTTCTGTATCCACATGAGCACTTGTTAGCTATGAGCACTCAGTTGCATCCTGTCTCACCTTTCAATGAACTTATGCAAAGCAAGGCTTCACTTCAGGCCATATTGCATGTAAGCTTCCAAAGTTTGGAATATATTATTAGCATACAAACTTGGGGAAACTTTGCAACGTCTCTACCATATTTTTTCTTAGAGGGGTCGCTCTAAACAAAGTTGTGAGGGCATGTACGATACATGCGACAACTCTAAATTTCTCAGTATATATGGCTACAAGCCATATTCAAGCGAAGGTAGCTGCTCTCGAAGGGGCGAGAAGATTAGACAATTTCAAGTTCTACTTTTTTTATGTCTTTAACTTTTCATTTGAAAAATATTTCTTTGTTGTACAAATCAAGGTGCTTTGACAGACTTAATGTGAATCAAGCTTTCATTCCATGCCAAAGTACTATCCATTGACTCAGGATCAAGGATAATGGCACACAAGTTTAGCAAATTGGCAATAACAAGATATAAGCTCATAATTATGTTTGGCAGTGACGAATTGTGATGTATCCATGCCAATGCACATTGGCTCACATTGTTGAGACCATCATTGAAGCCAAGGGATTATCACTTTATTTTTCTAAAATGCATGCATGGCGTGCCAGTATGGTGGGATTCATTCCACCAAATCATTGTTTACGCTTTCGCTATAACATCAGCTACTTTGTTTAAGAAGAATTGGGGTTGGTAGATTGGCTGGTGATCCTTGCATATGTATACAAGGATGGGCAATTTACATCATTGGCTTTATGTACAAGTGCATCCAATATCGACGATACTTTTTTGTGGATAGCAAGTAGTCATGGCGTAGCTATCAAGCATCTAATTCATGGACCATATGAATAGACTAAGAGAGCCTCAAAGAAGGGGAACTCTTGTTTGAATACCCAAGAAAATATAGTATGACTATCTTCTTTAGGGTGTTAGACATCTTTCTCATGTTCATGGAGAGATAAGATTCTTTCACAATCCAGTTGTGAATAAGATTCCAACTCAAGAAGATATGTTGCTTAGTTATATCACTTATTGTGTATCTAAGAGTGGTATTTTTAGGGGTATGACCCAGCTAATACACAATCACTCCATAGGTGCTAAGGGTCATAAGTTAATCTCATCATAGTGGTACTTTCAAGGAAATAAGTCTGCAATCTGCCAAAGGGTAGTGGATAAGTTCAACTTCCAAGTTGATTTTAATCACTATTAGACACGGTGGATTGTGTTGGTCACCATTGACTGCTACTTTAAAAAATTTCCATGTAGATTCTAACCAAGGATTTTGGCATTGCAGAGTCTAACCAAGGGGTTTGGATTGCTGTTTGATTTTCACTAATCTTTCATTTAGTGTTCAATAGGTCAATGATGTACTAGCTTATTAAGGCTAGCTTTTTAGTAAGGCATCGTTCAAGTTGTATCTTGCAGGCCTGTAACTTTCACTTGATTACAAGTAAGGGAACGCTATGTTCAACCTCTAGGTACGCCTATGATTTGGTCTTATTCCTTTCCGCATATGCTTTGATTAAGTTTTCCAAGTAGGATTTTTAAGCTAGAATGCTTTCATCCATTTTTCTCTTTAGACACATGAAAATGTCATGTAGGAGCAAGAATTTTGGGGACAATAGTGTACTCGGTACATTTTTGTACCCTGCAAATATAGACCTACATGGTAGGTTTTGTTTGGCACATGCTGTCACAAGGGGAGCAACACGGTCTAGGAACTCATGGAGTAACATGGTCTAGAAACTCATGGAGTTCGGTATAGCCAATGTGAAGGTGGGTTCCTCTCACTCATGTTGGTGAGTGTTTACAATTACCTCCAAATACAAGTACATCTCATACTTGAGGGATGTCATTTTTTGGACCTCCTTATATGAGACATATTCCACATGTGAAAGATATGAGTCTCTAGGATGGACACAGGCGCATATTATTACAATTTTGTGTCATGACAGAGTTCCGAGGTGCTAGTCAAATCCATTTTGTAGACCATTTTGAGTACGTAGTATCAGGAACAATTTCTATGGCCAAAAATTGTCGGGTACTTAGAACGACTTGTTAAGGTTACAAGTGTTGATAAACAACATTAACAAATGGTTGTTTATGCATATATCAAGTCTATGTATTGTTAATGAAAATTTTTCATTGTTTGTACTTAGATGTGATTTATGTTTCACATTCTATTATGGTTCACAAACGTTTTAGCAAGGCTTGCAAGTGATTGCAATAGGAAGTAATTAGTTTCTTCTCATAACTATTTACTCTCCTCTTTGATGTGTGCTATGAGCATCACTTTTGCCATACGTATTGGCAAGTATAGTCATGAAAATGGAGATTCATTTTTTTTTTCTAAAGGCATGCACACTAGGTGTTATGGGCCCTAGTTTTTACCAAAAACTAATTTGGAGCGTATGCAATTCATGAAATTGATACCTTATGAAGCATTTCGCACTTTATATGCAGTATCTCTACGATCTTAATTGTGGGTTTATCAATCACCAATAGAAGTCATGGCTCGGTTTGGATGTTGGTAGATCAGTGACTAAACTTTGCACTATTAACCAAGTTGGTTGTTTATAACATTGTTGATTACTTAGCTATGTTGCAAGGAATTGTGACCCACGTTTACCATTCATTTTGGAGATTGTCTATAAATGGTTGGGAAACACAACTCAATATTGTCAATACATTCAGAGGTGGCTAGGCAGTTTACAAGTGTTGATCTTGTTCTAAAGGGTATGCTATGAGTGTACGATAGCAACAAGCAATCCAATTAGAAAGATTATCTCTCTAGTTGGAGTTTGCTTACCATGAGGCAAAGCATGCTGCAACTAAGTTTAGTCCCTTCATCTTTAAATCAGGTTCTCAATCTTGATCTGTAGTGATGATGGGGTTGTTTACTCATGAAGAATGATAACAAGTCAAGGACTTAATCTTTGTTGATGAGTTATGTCAGTATATTACTTTCATGGAAAGTGAGAAGAGGTTACTTTTTTACACCTCCTAGTTATGGTAATTTGTTTAGCATGTACTAGTGAGTTATAAATGGATTTTACACATTATGTTGAATATAGGCCGGTTACACAACGCGGTTGCAAAGGAACAACAATGTGGAAAATCAAAATGTTATTCTTGATTTCGTTGAACCTCCTACTGAACTGTGTTTCGATCAAAGGGACAATTGGATCCATGAGGATACCACTGTGGAAAACGTTAGTGTTCTTACGAAGATATTATCACTTTTGTTTTTTAGGACAAAAACGCTTCTCCAAGGGGGGAGAAATGTCAGGCCTAAGGTGGGAATGGGGTGAGCATGGCCCAATCTACACATGCATAGTTCAGGGGGGCTCCTAAAAAAGGGATTAGGGGGTCTATTTAGGACAAGATTGGATGGAGACGAGCATGTCATAGCTCCTCTGTCCTCATATACTTCTGGGGGGTCTACGACAACCTAGAACGTGTTTTGGCACCCTTGTAAACCTGTACACATGGCGTGCATGTCCATGCACTTTAGCATAGTTACATACCCTCTGATTGCACATGAGCACAGTCAATGTCTACTAGGTGTAGGCATTGGGAAGTGTTCCCATACCAACCTAGGTAGTCATCTGCATATGAAGCATATCTTATAACAGGTCTATGAACTTATTATTAAGGAAATATTAGCATGATTTAATAAAGTTGTAGAGCTACATATAGGGCTTTACTCAACCCAGATCAATTGCCCTATATAGGGGACACTTGGGGTCACCTTAGATCATCAAAAGCTAAGTACCAAACACCTCTCAAGAGCAACATGACTTGGCATTTTGTCTAGTAGCACATCCAACCATCATTTTTAGCATCAACCCTTTCAACACCTTTGGTACCAACATGACCATTAGCATCAGTAGCATTTTTGCAAGTAGATCCACCATTGTAGATTTCAACCCAACATTTTTAGATTTATCCATTAGATCAGCCATCAATATTTAAATTTCAGCCTATTTCCATCATCATCATCAAGACCCTCGACATCGACTATAACAGATTAGTCCATAGCCTCATTGTCAATTGAAGATCCCATCAATTCCACTGGCTTTTTTTAGCACTTAGCTTTTACACAGGACAACGTTGCAAATCTATTTACAAAGGCATTGCCTTGTGAGAAGTTCAAATCTTTTCACAAAGTTTTGGGCTTGCCTCCCTTTATGAATTGATCATGTCCTTAGGTCATGGAACTTCCCTATACACTATGTATCAGCTCTCCTTCAACACATGACTCCCAAGGGGGATTTATTAACATATATGTGGTAGTGATTTGTGTGAACACACTTAGGACCACCGGGGCACTTTTTCCCTCGCTAGAAGGTTGTTTCCCATGTACATTGTATGTACGTCCATCATTCTAGGGCTACCTTATCTTTCTATTTTCACACTAAGCAATACAATCTCTGATGTCTACCTTAAGCTTCTTCATCTTCTCCAAGAAATGTGTACATCCCTACAACCCTAATTCCAATAGATCCTTGTTTTCCTCAATCTTGTTTATTTCTCCAAGAAGCCGTGTGACGGGCAGCAACGGGCACACACACACACACACACACACACACACACACACACACACACACACACACACACACACAGAGAGAGAGAGAGAGAGAGAGAGAGAGAGAGAGAGAGAGAGAGAGAGAGAGAGAGAGAGAGAGACCCCACATATAGCCCTGTGATGAGATCCAATGTCATTTTATATGCATTGGAATGGTGTACACCCATGACATACTTTCCATAGTTTGGAAGTATGATGTTTTTTTGGCCAATGGAAAGATTATTTTTCATGCTTAAAAGGCATTGCACTACTGCGCATAACACACCTGAAGCCATTCATTTTGGAAATGGATGCCGATAACCTTGCTATTGGAGCAGTCCTTCTACAGGAGGAGAGGCCCATTGCATTTGAAAGCAAGAAGTTTGATTCAACACATCAAAATTATTTTGCTTACAAACGCGAACTCTATGCAATGGTGTCTACCTTGAAGACATGGCGACATTATTTGTATGGAGCTCATTTTGAGATTGTGTTTGACCATGAAAGCATAATATGGTTTAGACAACAAATTGACTTGAAGGGTCGAAAGGCCAGGTGGACTAAGATTCTTCAAGAGTATTATGCAAAGCCCCGGTATCATAAAGGACGATACAATGTGGTGGCTAACACTCTTAGTCGTATGACTGATATCAACTCTCTTCTGTTCACGAAAATTTGAAGCGAGTTTTTGGATTCTCTGAAGGGCAAATATGAGCATGACAACGCATACTCCAAAGTGTGCCGCCATGTGAAAATGAGGGATCCTTCTCACTCCAATGTTGGTAGTGTTTTGTTAACCTCCACACCCAGTTCTCCTTTGTTGAGTGATGAACTGCAAAGATGGAAAAAAAAATCCATCGACAATGGGTAGCTACTCCACAAAGGGGAGAGTTTGTGTACCGACGAATGCGGACATTCGGCACCAAATTCTTTATGAATGTCAGGATAGTCCAAGTGCAGGGCACCCATGCATTAAAAAGACTTATGCTCATGTTTTAATATGTCCTTGTTTTATATACATGCTTATGATAACCTTCGCATGGCTTTGATATGCTTAGAATGACCTTAAAGAACTTATGATTATAATTTATAGTCTATGTCTAACTTTGTTCTTCTAGATTCTCTAGCCTCCTTGCTATGATACTTCTCTAGAGATTTGACATGATTATGAAAAATGGGTTGCTGGCATTCTTTGCTTTCCCACTAACACCATATCTCATTTATCGGGGTGCTAGCTAGCTGTGGACTGAGTACTTTGGCCCCATATTTTGCATGATGATAATTCACTTGGAATAGGTGCTTTCCTACATTATTTAGGCATGTTACAATTGGTTACTTGCCCTTGTATCTAGTATAGTAGAGAGTTTGGGGTTACTTACCAGGTATAGGTTGAGATTGTTTGATAATTTTGTTCAAGTTGCTAAATGTTTACTTATGGAAGGAGCTTCCCTACTTATTTTGGCTTGCTACAATAGTCTTGTTCAGGCTCTATTATTTTATAGATCCCTGTTGTTATAGTTTACAACAATGGTTTTGCTGACCTGGGTATTTTTTATCATACTATCTTAGTTTGGTTCATAAAGTACTTATTGATGCTAATGATTTTAAACGTGACATTCAGAATGCTCAAAATTTTCTAGTTTCTTTGCCCAAGTCTAAAATACCAAGTTTCTTGAGTGGCTTGAATTGGATGTATGTCTAAGGTTTGATTGAGAACTGTGGTTTTCACAACCATGAGAATTGTTTTTCTATAAACAAAACCTGCTATCTGAAAGCTTCGAAACTTTTGGCCTTTGAATGACCAGGCAGGATACTTGTCATAAAATCTCATATCTAACTAATCCAAATGATTTTCTCATATTAAAATGATCATTTAATGTGGGAGAATAAACGGGAACAAGAGTTAGATTATAGACATGTGCTTATGGATCTATCTCAGCACGGGACCAACGTCAATGGGTCCAAATAAGAGATGTTCTATCAAAGATCAATGCTAGCTAATGGAGCTTGAAAGATCTTAGGGTTAGCTTCATTAAAGACCTCCAAAGGTTAGTGTTAAAAGTCCTTAGACCTAGGACCTTAGGCCAGCTAGGGTTGAGCTTGAGGTGGGAACCCGGCCCAAGTTTGAGGTGTTTGCTGAGTAAAGTGCTTGACGTGCTTGTCATGTTTGCTGATTAAGGTGCTTTTCATGCTTGATGATTAAGGTGATTGTCATATTTTATGATTAAGGTCCTTGAGGGGCTTCATGACTAAGGTGCTGAAGGGGTGAGGTGTTCCAAAGTCAACATGATCCCTAGAAGAAGGGGGCAATCCCTAAAGCTAGGGGCATGAGAGAGAACACACACACACACACTCACTCAAGGCAAGCCCAAGAGAGAACACACACACACTCACTCAAGGCAAGCCCAAGATCTAAGAGCATGTCAAGCACCTACACATGCTACCCTCATGTAGTGCCTAAATCCTATTGGTTGAACTCTAAAGGGGTCCAATGAGAATTTAGTTCATTTAATTAATTGTTTAAGCATTTTTCAAGCCCTCTCTCTCAAAGGGGAAATGAGGACACTTGTCCAAATGCTACCTTGGTTGCTTGATATGTCTAATGCATGTGATTGGCTAGTCTAGAGAAGGTCCAATCAACTTCAAGCTTCAGCTAGGAAGAGGGGTCAATCCAAGCAAGGAGGGGGGTAGCTTGACCATATACTCTCTCTCTCTCTCTCTCTCTCTCTCTCTCTCTCTCTCTCTCTCTCTCTCTCTCTCTCTCTCTCTATACACACACACTCTCTCTCTCATTCCCATGGTGTGTTGAGCAAGAACTCCATCTCCTTCTCCAAGCTTGAGAAGTTGAGAGCCTACACTAATAACTCTTGGCTATGGAATGCAAACCCAACCAAGAGCCATGCTCCAAAGTGCAAGCTTTCCATCTTCTTCATCTCCATTACTATGCTATACTAAGCTACAAGAGTAATACAAGAGAGGAGATTATTTATTTCTCGTAAGTTACTTCTTCTTCCTCTTCCCTACCCTTATTCCCTGCTAGCTCTCTCCACCTTTGAAGGTGTTTGAGGTCTTGGGACTGAGGCCGGGGACAAGTTAATGCTTTCAATTAGCTAAGTTATGGGCATAATTGTGGTGCATGAATCTCTCTATCTTTATTGCACCATCAAGGTTTCAAGGAGCACAAAGCTTGTATTGTACCAAGTCTTTCTTTATGGGAGAATCTATAATACAAAAGCCTTTTGGAGGGGGGCCCGACTCCACATAAATCTGGTCCTCGACTATTGTCAAGTTCTCTAATTCTCTCTCTTGCAAAGTATTGTTCATGCCAAGTTAATTAAGCATAATGGTTATGTTGCTACCTCTAATCAAGTTCGCCCTCTATTTTCTCAAAGTATTCTCATAAAAATGCTCACTAAAGTTTTCTTAATTCTGCTATTCTCAATGTTCATAGTCCATTTCCATTACATTGGTATCACAGCTATTGGTTTCTCTTTTCTTGTTTAACAGGAGAGGTCCTTAAGTTGTCCATGAAAGGTTGGACATGTTGATTGCAAGAGGGTAAGTGGGACAGGGATCTATTAACTTGGTTAAAAAGGACTTAGTTCGAGGTACACTGTTGGGAACTATAAACTTAATAATGATGTCTTTGGAGGCTTGCCTTCGGCTTAACCATTATTGAGTTACTAGCAAGCTCAACATGAATCGTAATCAACTGAGCAATGTTAGACCCTCTCCACTACTCTTTGCAATCAATAGTCTCTAAACCACAGGTGTGACTGCTTGAGAGCTAATTTTTAAAGGTAAAGAAGAGTAGCAACTAAGATTTTTGAGGGTACCAAAGCTCAAAGTAGCATACACATAAGTTTAATTAGCATGGATGACAATAATTATGAGAGTAGAATGAATATTGACAACTTTGATTTTGAACATGAAGGTGCTACTGATGATGCCCCAATGTTTGTGAACTATCTTGTTACTAGGTTGCAACGAGGTTGCAACAAGCTATGGGCAACTCTACCTTGCAAGCCGAAGTTACCCAACAATTTTATGCTTATGGGATTTCCCTACCTCTCCAAGAAGAGAGAGAGAGAGAGAGAGAGAGAGAGAGAGAGAGAGATTAGGAAGCCTCTTGTTGAGACTTCCAAAAGAAGAATATCTCCAATAAGAGAAGAGGAGGAATCCAATGAACGAGAAAGAAGTGAATCTCCGAATTCCTCTGAAGATGTGGCTTCACAAAAACGGTGCTCTCGACGATCCCCAACTCCTCCCAAGAGGAAAAGATCATCTTATAGTCCTTCTCCTCGTCATTCCAAAAGGGAAGAGAGGAAAAAAAGTAAGAAAAAGGCAAGAAAGAGGTCACCCTCTTCTCCTTCTTCTTCGCCTTCCTCCTCTTCTAACGAAAGCAATGGTTATTCACCTAGAGAATACAAGAGGAGAGGACATTACAAATCCTACCCTGCCTAGAAAAGGTCCCACAAGCTTAAGAAGTTCAAAGAGGGAGGAAAGAGTATCTCTTTTCTCCCCTATGATGGCACCTTTGGTGCTACTGACAAAGTATTGGCCTTCATTCAGCCATTCAATGTGGCCTTTGGAGATGAGGGCTTCAAAAAGTCCTCCAAGCTACACCATGTAGTTATGCACTTTCTGAAATCTGCTTGTGAATGGTGGGCTAGTCTCCGCGGGAATGGCGAAGCCCCAAGGACATGGAAAACTCTACAAGTTTCCATAATGAAGCAACTCCATGCAAGCGATGCCAAGAACAAAGTGCTTACTAAATGGAGAAGCTTGAAACTACTCTCCCACGAATCTATCCACAAATATGTAGACAAGTTTTGGCATTTACATCTTAAAGCTACGGTCTTTCAAAAGATAAAATTTGTCGAGCAAAAGCAACAATTTTGTGCGGGATTACTTGAAGAAATGGCCGAGTATGTCAACTCCCAATGGCGTGGTTCTATTGCCAAAGTCATCCACCACACTATGGTTGCATCTTGTATCAATTTCCAACAAGGGGCTAAAAAGGAATGCGAAGCCCATGGAAAACAAAGATCGAAATGATGCAATGGGGAAGAACAATGCTCAAAGTTCTTCCCGAGGCAATTCCAACAACAACAACAACAAGACGAAGGAGAAAGGAGTTTACAAAGGTAAAAACAAACTCTCTCCTTAAGAGCTAGAGGCTTTTCGTAAAGATCATAAATGCTTTGGGGAGCAAGGACATGGCTATCGTTCTTGCCCCAAAATAAATGCCTGCAATGAGACTCCTAGAGCTTCCACGGTTCGAAGCTCCAAAAGAGGATGCTCATTGCAAAGGATCATCCCTTTCATATGCTTGGGGGAAGGTGAGGGAGCATGATGCCTTCATCCTATTTGATCCTGGCTCTACTCACAACTTCATATTGATGGAGTTGGCCATAAAGCTGGGCATACAAGCTTTCAAGGTGGGAGATATTATAGCTGTCGATGCGGCTTTCAAGGACAGCAAGCCTCCATTACTCCCTTGATTGGGAAGTTGAGGCTTCATGTCCAAAGCTACGTCGACAAAGAAGAAATTTTCACCTCTCCTCTCCAACATGAGGATGTTATCCCAGGGGCACCATGGTTCAACATCATGGCTGCCAACATGAAGTTCCCTAAAAGGAGAATCTACTCCACCTACAAGGAAAAGAGCATGTATATAGATGCTAATAAGTCCGGTTGTACTATACCACTTGTAAATTGACCTGCTCTTGATAGGTCAATGAAAAGCTCACTTTCCACGTACATGATTTTTGTCAAAGAGTCTCTAAATGATGCTAATGTTTTAACAAAACAATGTGGTAAGAATTAAGAAGAATTAGACTTGTCTAATTTTCTAGATGGATTCCAAGTTGTATTTATCGATGACATCCCTATGGAGTTACCTCCAAAACGAGGGGATGATGACCATATGATAGAGCTTCTACCCGGGAGCTCACTGCCTAATAAAGCTCCTTATAGAGTTTCTCAGGCTCAATAAGAGGAGATTATGAGGCAAGTACATGATTTGGTAGACAAGGGGATGGTGAGGCCTAGCTCCTCTCCCTTTTGTTATCCAGTCCTTTTAGTGCAGACGAAAGATGGCACATGCCGCATGTGTGTGGACTATCGAGCACTAAATTGTATAGCTATTAAAAACAGATTTCCCGTACTGCGGGTAGAAGATCTGTTTGATAAGCTACAAGGTTCGACCTACTTTAGTAGGATTGACCTTAAACGTGGCTATCATCAAATAAGGATAGTGAATGAAGATATCGTAAAGACCGTGTTATGTACAACGTTTGGTCTTTATGAATATCTTGTCATGCCTTTTGGCTTGAAAAATGCTCCAACCACGTTCAACCGCTTAATGGAGAAAATCTTTAGACCCTACACCGTAAGTTTACTGGAGTGTTCTTCGACGATATTATCATCTACTCCAAATCTTTGGAGGAGCATAAGCAACACCTCCAGGTAGTTTTTCAAGCTATGAGGGAGAATCAACTTTTCATTAACCAAAACAAGAGATGAGATGGCCTATCAACTCAAGTTGCCCAACCATTGCCTCATTCACAATGCTTTCCATGTGAACCTACTTAAGCCTTACAAAGGAGAGCCACCACAAGAACCAATCATTGAGGACCCGCCCGAGATCGAAGATCAAGAAGAGGTGCTTTAGCCCGAATCGATTCTTCGACATAAAGACAAGGTACTAAGACATGGTAAGATTAATCGACAGTATCTTATTAAGCTCAAAAATTATCCTTTTGAAGATGCTAGATGGATACAAGGAACACATCTTAAGGATAGTATGAACCTTGTCAATGCTTACAATGCTACATTAGAGTAAGCAAATGTAAATGTTTCTTTTAAATGATCAATGTTTTTGTCTTATAATACTAGTTCTCTTTTTATTGTGCACAAATTTAAGTACTATGCATGCTTAGAATCATGTTTGTGATGACGACGTCTCTCAAACAAAAAGTAGCATTTGTCACTCTACTTTGGGAAAATGAAATGAACTCAAGAGAAAACATGCTTGCGGCAGCTAAGTCTCCCAAGCCCCAAATGGATTAGTCTTCCATCTTGGAATGATGTCGTAGGGTAAAAAGGGATCCTCTACCCGCTAAGAAACATAGACTAATGACTAAGGCTTTATCTCCTCTACCTCATAGTCGAGGAAGACTATGATTTCAAGAGAGAGGTAATGTCATAAAATCCAATATCTAACTAACCCAAATGATTTTCTCATATTAAACTAATCATTTATATGTCTTAAATATGCAAAAGTAATTCCAAGTATAAATGTATGAAGAAATTTTCCCCTTTAAAATTTGCCAAACATTTATTCAAAGATTGTCACTTTTCTTTAAAATTATTGTTTTGTTTTGAATCCTTTTCCATCGGCCTGACTATAATGAAGATGAAGGTCCAATGAGTTCATGCTTGAACCATTCCAAAAACACAAAAACCAAAGGCAGCAAGGGACAGACCATCCAATTAAGCTTCGAATTTATTTTTGCAGCTCACCATAGAGTTTTAAATGTTTTAAATATAAATCCCATATATTCCTAGTGATTTAAATCCAAATCAACAACTAGCTAACCACCTTATGCAAAGCACTAGTCTATCAATAAGTAGTGCAAATGTGATCAAAGAATCCCCATTCAAGGGCCTGAGCCAAAAAGTAGAAATCATAGACTCAAAATTCCTTTTAGTATCAATCTAAGGTATATTAATACAAAGTTTTAGAGGAGTCTTATGCAGGACAACCCACATGTAATCATTAGGATTAGCATCATTTGTTAGCATTAAAAGGCAACTAGGTACTTGGATAAAATGGTTATAAGACTTAAGATAGATCTATGCCCAACACCCCCATCATGTGCAATCCTCACTAATAGGCACATAATTTAAACCAAATACATGATCACAATTAGGTTTTGATAGCTAGGATAAAGCCTCTTAGGACAAACACAAGGAAGAATAAACTATATCCCACATGCAATTTAAAGCGATGCTAATAGTTAGTCAAAGTAGAAAGACACCATATGCCAAGAGCAACAAGCAATCAAAGCATCTTCGATATCCTTTAATGCCAAAATCTCCTCACAGTTAGATACCATTATAGCACATGAGTATCTAGTGGGCCTAAAAAAAATTCAAACCTTCCCATTGTCCTAGGTAGGAATCAATGCAAGAGACCTTTTCCAGTTCATGAGAACAAATCTTTCCAAGCAAAGCATTATTAGTAGAAGAGGAAATATTCTTTCTGTAGACTAGCATCCAACTCATCAATAGAGAAGATTTGTAAATAGTGCTAGTTTTGCAAAAAAAACAAAGAACAACCTCTGAATGGACTCATTAGTGAATGAGAACCTGATTGCAAGAAATATTATTGAGCATTGATAACGATAAATCATAGCAAGAGGCAACATATGCCAGGAGCAAGAAAGAGTGAGGATAATGTCATGTATCCACCCATGGTAAGAAGCCTTCCATTAAGTCTTAGGAACTTTCGATCGGCCTGACTATAATGAAGATGAAGGTCCAACGAGTTCATGCTTGAACCATTCCAAAAACACAAAAACCAAAGACAGCAAGGGACAGACCATCCAATTAAGCTTGGAATTTATTTATGCAGCTCACCATAGAGTTTTAAATGTTTTAAATATAAATCCCATATATTCCTAGAAATCCAAATCAACAACCAGCTAACCACCTTATGCAAAGCACTAGTCTATCAATAAGTAGTGCAAATGTGATCAAAGAATCCCCATTCAAGGGCTTGAGCCAAAAAGTGGAAATCATAGACTCAAAATTCCTTTTAGTATCAATCTAAGGTATATTAATACAAAGTTTTAGAGGAGCCTTATGCAGGACAGCCCACATGTAATCATTAGGATTAGCATCATTTGTTAGCATTAAAAGGCAACTAGGTACTTGGATAAAATGGTTATAAGACTTAAGATAGATCTATGCCCAACACCCCCATCATGTGCAATCCTCACTAATAGGCACATAATTTAAACCAAATACATGATCACAATTAGGTTTTGATAGCTAGGATAAAGCCTCTTAGGACAAGCACAAGGAAGAATAAACTATATCCCACATGAAATTTAAAGCGATGCTAATAGTTAGTCAAAGCAAAAAGACACCATATGCCAAGAGCAACAAGCAATCAAAGCATCTTCGATATCCTTTAATGCCAAAATCTCCTCACAGTTAGATACCATTATAGCACATGAGTATCTAGTGGGCCTAAAAAAAATTCAAACCTTCCCATTGTCCTAGGTAGGAATCAATGCAAGAGACCTTTTCCAGTTCATGAGAACAAATCTTTCCAAGCAAAGCATTATTAGTAGAAGAGGAAATATTCTTTCTGTAGACTAGCATCCAACTCATCAATAGAGAAGATTTGTAAATAGTGCTAGTTTTGCCTCTGAATGGACTCATTAGTGAATGAGAACCTGATTGCAAGCAATATTATCGAGCATTGATAATGATAAATCATAGCGAGAGGCAACATATGCCAGGAGCAAGAAAGAGTGAGGATAATGTCATGTATCCACCCATGGTAAGAAGCCTTCCATTAAGTCTTAGGAACCCAAAAAAGTCCAAGCATCTTTCAACAAATATTATCACTCCCTATAGGTGAGAAACCAAACAAAAGGGTAGGCATCTTTCAACAAATAATATCATTGCCTATATGTGAGAACAAGACAGGGAGAATTTCCAAGCTTTAAAGGATAGAATTTCCCAAAGTGAAGTATTGTTAGTAGAGGGTAAATTATCTCACTTTGCAGACTAGTATTGTAATGGAAATGTACTATGAACATTGAGAATAACGGAATTAAGAAAATTGTAGTGAGCATTTTTACGAGAATAATTTTGAGAAAATAGAGGGTGAACTTGATTAGAGGTAGCAACATAACCATTATACTTAATTAACTTGGCATGAACAATACTTTGCAAGAGAGAGAATTAGAGAACTTGCTTGGAGAAGAAGATGGAGGGCTTGAAAAATGCTTAAACTATTACTTAAATAAACTAAATTCTCATTGGACCCTTTTAGAGGTCAACCAATAGGCTTTAGGCACTACATGAGAGCAGTATGTGCAGGTGCTTGACATGTGTCCTTGTTTCCTCTTAGGTCTTGGACTTGCCTTGAATGAGTGTGTGTGCTCTCTCATGCCCCTAGCTTTAGGTCTCGCTCCCCTTCTTGTAGGGATCATGTTGACTTTGGAACACCTTACCCCTTGAGCACCTTAGTCATGAAGCCCCTCAAGCACCTTAGTCATAAAACATGGCAAGCACATCAAGCACCTTAATCATCAAGCATGACAAGCACCTTAGTCAGCAAGCACGACAAGCACCTCAAGCTTGGGACAGGTTCCCACCTCAAGCTCAACCCTAGCTTGCCTAAGGTCCTAGGTCTAAGGACTTTTAACACTAACCTTTGGAGGTTTTAAATGAAGCTAACACTAAGGTCTTTCAAGCTCCATTAGGGAGCAATTATCTTTGACAGACCATCTGTCATTTGGACCCATTGACTTTGGTCCTGTGCTGAGATAGATCCATAAGCACGTGTCTTTATTCTAACTCTTGTTCTTGTTTATTCTCCCACATTGATACATTCATACTTGAACTACTTCTACTTATTTAGGACAATAGCTAGTTTATTAATTTTTAAGTAAGACATGGATAATAACGGATAGGTTAGCCAAGCTTAACAAAATCTATTGTCTTGTTTATATGAATGCATCTGAGAATTCTATTTTTGCTTTAAAAGGTTTAGCTTTGCTGCGGTTCAACTTCGGAGATGAAGGCGTATTTCATCCTCGTAAAATGGTTTAGTTTTTATGTATAGGATAAATGGAATGTTATTTCATTATGATCAAATTGTACAAAAATGAGGCAAATGCAGAATTATTTTTTGTGCAAACCACCTTTCTAATGTCTAAAGCAAGTTGTCTTTTGGACAAAATTTTCTTTTCTGTATAAGTAGTCTCTTAATACAACAACCACACACACACACACACACACACACACAGACACACACACACACACACACACACACACACACACACAAACCCAACAATAGAAAGAGTCATTGTAGGGAGAGCTTTGTTCTACTACTTTCGTATGGATGTGTGTGTGTGTGTGTGTGTGAGAGAGAGAGAGAGAGAGAGAGAGAGAGAGAGAGAGAGAGAGAGAGAGAGAGAGAGAGAGAGAGAGAGAATGTTGTGGTGTACAAGGAAATAGAGATAAATAAAAGGACATGCATAAATCAATGAATTTATGAGAACAAGAGTTTCCTTAATGTATCTCGATAATATACAATCCTAATGGTGATGGATAGCTAGATGTGTGCATTATAAGAAAGAAAACCACAAAATATTTTTAGAAAGTTTTGTGCTTACCTTTTTCTCCAATTAGAGCATAGTAAAGAAAGGGTCTATCGATAAAGGTGTAGTTGAATAAGATCAATCGCTCCTAATGTAATGCTATCACCACACAACGTTCTTTGTAGTCCTACAAGCGACGCCAAGCAAAATGAGACTTGGTGACCACGAGCTTATATAAAATGGATGTAGCTCATGCTGATTGGTACGCTCGAGCTTATATTAATTGGATGAACCACTTGCAAGTATGGCCATTTGTAGAAAATACATATTCTTTGCATGAATACTCATCATTGGCGGAGTCCATATGGCACAATAACTATTTAAAAAACTACCCATAGGCAATAAATACGTCTTGCTCATGATGGAAACAATCATAGTGTTGACATGGATGACTGCAAGCTATATGATTTATATGCCTTACATCACTATCTTTACTTCATTTAGACTTTCTTTGAGGCAAATTTTACTATGTGCTTTGATATTAAATGCAAAATAACCACACATTTGGCTAGAAAGGAAGAAGAAACTGTCCATTTGTATTAGGATTTGAGAATGTAACTATTTGGAGAGTGTTGAAGGCCAAACCATCTAAAAGGATTTTGCTGTGAACGTTGCATTTTTTTTTTGGCTTTGTATTACATATCTTCCATCGCTTTTGTTTTAGGAGGAGAAAAAAGTGCTTTGATATTAGGAACACTATTTCTTTGTTTCCATTTTGGCATGCATAACCTTTCTTTTTGATTCTCAGTGTTCCATTTTTATGGGTTTTCCATCCCAAAAAAGAAAAAGGCAAACTTGCTCTTTGGATTGCCGATGAAGGCTATTTATCAAAGAATTGCATTAAGCAACATGTGTATGTCGTAAACAATCCCCTTATCATAAATGAAGGTTTTGCTTTGGAAAGATTTTGGGTAAGGGAGGAATGATTAAGCATAACTTTGGCTTGAGGTGTTGGTTGTTGTTCACTATGCCATGTTGGCCTTCTATAGAGTATAGCATAGAGACGAAGGAAAATGGAGCACTATAGTGCCATTGGGGGCTCAAAATGATTTGTGCCTATGGCCGAGGAAAAAGGAAAAGATGCTATGTACAATGAATTATGCTTCAGAGAATTTTGAAATGGTTAAAGTTTTGGCCTACCACTTAGGTGGCGTATCCACTCATTACCAAAATGACAGTAGATTTTCTTGATGCACAAGGTTGCACACCAAAAGATGAAAATGTTCCAACAAATACACCTTACTCCGAACCAATTGTGTTGTCTTTGCCATTTGGCCTTCTTTTTGGCGAGCAAAATGGCTAAATTGTGCGTGCTGTGCGTATGTTGATTGAGCGTGCCGGTGCACAACAAGTTTCTCTCCGATTGACTAGGTCTAGGACTAGGCACTCACGTGAAACATCGCGGGCCCGACGAGACATCCTAGCCACATTTCTAATTGTGAAGTCAAAAACCGTTTTGAGGACTAGTCGTCCAACGTAGACATTTTCTCCCTCAAGAGTCCAGCTAGAAATGTAGTTAGCCAGGCTTTTGCAGGGTAGGGCGCTTTAGCTTTTAGCAGCCTTCTTTCCTTCATTTTTCAGCCACCTCGCTCGATCCTTCTTCATTGTCTCGTTCTTCTTGACAAGACCTTCGGCATCGGCCTGCAGCAGCTCACTCGCACGAGCTTGACCAGAATAAACGTGCTAGAAGTCGTGTATGGTTCCTTCCCGTCCCCTCCCTCTCTCTCTCTCTCTCTCTCTCTCTCTCTCTCTGTCTCTCTGTGCGCGTCATACACTTACACACATCGCACACATTCTTGACCTCACCTTACTTTAAAATCTGGCTGTTGAAGGTTCTCTCTCTCTCTCTCTCTCTCTCTCTCTCTCTCTGCCGCCTAACAAAATCATTTCGGCTCTCGGACGACATTGGATCATACTTTCTTTGCCATCCTTATTTCGGGATTTTTTCTGTGCATTGTTTGAAGGCAGACACAGAAAACTGTTATATAGCAACGTATGTGTACGAGTTGATACCTTGGCAAATACATCGTGAGATAAAGAAACGACTATTTACCCGTATGAACTGGTCTTTGGGCATGGGCTAACACATTAAATGCGGGTGCATGCAGGGCTATACTCAATGTGATCAGTGTTCTCCATATGCATGATCTGGTTTTGGGTTTGATTCATAGATCAACATTGCTGTTCCCAAGTGGTTTCTCTGTGATTCTCATTTGGATGATGTTTTTTTTTTTTTGCAGGACTATATTGTAACGCCTGGTAGTGCTTCTGCATACTTTTGGATATAGAACGCTTAAGCATTGTGAGGTGTCGCATTTCAACGATCTTTTCCATTGATTCACACTAAAGCCTCAAAGACTGCGAACGACCTAAAGAGAGCCGTGTGCTAGTTGAAAAGTTGAGATTTTTTTATCTTATGCACCTGCAAAACAATCTTGAGCATTAGGTGTCTTGTAGAGGATGGGTGCGTGCTTCTCCGATACTGGAGGAGGTAGACAATCTGTTGGAGTAGCCAATGAGCAGAAGCACAGTGAGGGTGATGCTTTTGAGGCTGTGAATGCACTTCATGGAACCCGTGGTCTAGCTTCTCAAATTGAGGTGCCGAATTTTTATTTGAATTTTCCTATCGTCCTCTTATCTTGTGTGTTGAGAGGCTATGAAAATTTTGAACATGAAGGCTTGCTTGAGGTTGTGTGTGTGTGTGTCTGAGAGAGAGAGAGAGAGAGAGAGAGAGAGAGAGAGAGAGAGAGAGAGAGAGAGAGAGAGAGAGAGAGAGAGAGAGAGAGAGAGAGAGAGAGATACTGTGGCTGCTATTGCTTTATGGATGATATGGAAGACCAGATGCATGCATGTTCTCAGTAAAGGGCCTTCCACTTTATCGGACACTCTCAGCAGTAGATGGGCAGAGATAGTACGAACCTTACCCAGCCAGCGGGATACTTTCAGCCGGCTCTTCTAGGGCAGCAGAGGAGAGTTGTTGAGCTTTTCTGAGGCGGTGATCTATGTACTTCACTATGGCACAAGGCAGGATTACGTGGCATTATTCTGTGCCACCATGGTTCATACTATATGACGTATGTTGGCCACCTTGAGCGTGAAGTCTTTGTACATATTCTCTCATAGCCTCTGGCCCAAGTCAGGCCAAGGTTTAATTTCGGTTGGATCAGCTCTTCCTGTAGCAGGGGCCTCCTGTAAAGACAAACCCTAGGCAGAATTTGTTGGGATTGTCCAGCGTGAGGACATGAGGGGGAGCTACCAGGTTTATCATTGTCAACAGAGAGATGTTGACGACCTGGTGTTCTTTCGAGTCATTGGTCAGGCATGGTTGAGTTTGCCTTGCATCTCTAGAAACTAATTACGTAGATCTTTGTATTGATGTATATGCTTGTGTATGTGTATGTGTGGTGTGGTGGTGTGGGAGGATATATTGGTACCTAGTTCTACACCCATTATTGGGCATTGATGACGTTAGTGGGGATGTCGTAGTATTTAGTCAATACTATGCGTGATGGAGTTGAAGCTTATATTGTTTTGTGGATGAGTACCATGAGCCTATCTCTTGCACTTTCCTTTGAAGTGAATCTCAGCCTATCTAGGATTCATCTAGGTATATATATAGATATTTGTGGTTGTGCCGCTTGCTCCAAAGGATTTCGGTTTTGGGATCCTTCATTGGAGGGTACTGTTCATCCGTGATGCACGGTTTGACGAGACTAGAGTTGGTCTTGATTCTATTTGAGCTTGTGTATCTCATGTTGGTGTTGGCCATGTCCAATTATTGACATTGTTCAACATCTTCTAGCACCTCCATCCCCTGTCACATTCATGACCACTCGTACCCCTTTTGGTGGTTCCTCTTCACCCTCTCCATCATCTACATGCTCTCCCTCTACATCGGCTATCCCATACCCTTTGTGTCCAATTGATATTGAAGGTACTTCTACTCTAGTATCCTCTACCACACGTGAAGCTCAAGGTTCCTCCTGAATAGCTCGCACTCTACTTTGAGATTTTGGTCGCTTGGATTCTACCATTCAGGAGCAGGTTTCTAGTTGTTGGTTGACTTGTAGTGCAGAGCATCTGAATTATGCTCTTATGTCACAGGTGGATGAACCAGATTGTGTAGAGGCTATATCTCACTGTCACAAAGAGATGACGTGGCGTGCCCTACTGGAAAGAACCGGCCGTGAGAACAAGAAGAACTGAACCTAGAGAGTGTGGCAAGGGGCTTAATCAGAAGAGAGGGCGGGGGGGAAGGTGGGTTTAGAGTTTTAATAAACTTAACCCTACCAACTTGAAAGAACTTATGAGTAGTGGCCGAGGGACCTAAACCCAAAACATCAAAAGCTTGAACTCTGGCTGCAATTTTCGTAAATTGCGTAACATGATGACATGGCAGGTTATATGGATTTCCGTGTTTTGTGCTGGCAGCTTTTGGCAGACTTGGCGTGGGTTTTTGAGAGTAGATGCTTTTGGCTGCCGTGTGCTTTTAGAACTGAAGCTTTTTGGCCTCCCTTGTAAGTTTATAAGCGCCCAGAGGGCCTCACTTTAGAGAGCATCTGGACATAAGAGTCTCGAAGAAGAGGAGCCTTGGGAGTTGTACCTTTGCGAAGCAATAATAAAGAAATACCGAAAGGGGCGCAAGTGTTTGGGGCGAGTGCATATGGGGATGGAACTCCGCCGTTCCATGACGACTCTTTCTCTCTCTCTCTCTCTTCAAGATTAGTGATTTTGCAGTTTTTGTTCGTGTGTTGCTATTGGTTTCTCGCTTGGAGTGTCCAAGCCTGTCATAGTAGTATTGGAGCTCAAAACGATTCTTCTTCGTAGGATCGGATCCTTTCTGCAACACACATGGGTTCTCGAGGAGAATCTGATAGAGACGACACCCCTCCGACCTTCGGTTTGTGGGGAGATGAAGAAAAGCTGAAACCCAGCGTGGGAACATAAGAAACTAATGGAGATTTTGGTAAAATTCCGGTAGGGAAACTCGACAGAGCGGAGTACAAAGGTTAAATGCAGGTTGACACGTGTATGAAAAGATTGCTTAAGTACTCCAAAAATCCGAAATATGTGAATCATATGAAGAATTATCCACTTGATGAGATACGCTCCAAATGGTGAGAGGTTGTCGATTATGCCAAAGTCGACGATGTGGAAGTGTAGAGCAACGTGGAGAATGAGAGAGAGATGACGTGGCATGACCTGAAGGACAAACTCCGGAGAGAAAGAGGTCAGAGCCCCACTGAAAGATGCAATAGAAGTTGTGACAACTTGTGGAACCAATCCGAGAGGCCAAATATGGAAGGACACCGAATTTTATAAGTTATACCAACTTATGGGGTCCTGTTTGAAGTGGCCCAAAGGGACAAAGGCTATAAAGACAGGCGTAAAAGGCTTATGATGTGGCAGCTGTACGGACCTCCGCGATTTGGGTTGCTGATGTGGCTCCCGTACGGATTTTTGCGATCCATGGCCTGTGCTTTTAGTTTTAAAGAAAGATGGATCTTGGAGAATGTGCATTGACTACAGGGCTCTCAATAAAATCACCATCAAGAATAGATTCCCGATACCCAGGATCAATGCTATATTGGACAGGTTACAGGGTTCTACTTGTTTCAGTAGAATCGACCTGAAAAGTGGCTATCAAAGCGATACTGAATATGTCATTTGAAGCGGAAGGATTTAAGGATTTAGCTCAAAGCTAGTCCTTTGGCAAACACAAGGCTACTTTACTTTACTTGACAGAACTAAACTGAACACAATGAAAAGAGAGGTAGAGAGAGAGAGAGAAAGAGACGACACCGCACATCGGTCCCAACCACCCTCAAGGGCCGTCTTCCTCTGTTGCTAGAGCAAGTACTTGCTTTAATTACTTGCAAAAATGTTGATACAATGACTAAATGTTTAATACTGAGTACCCCATGTTGATGATCCGCAAAAATGCTAGATAATGATGCTGATGCAAATACGCTAGGGCTGATCTTGTGCAAAAACACTGGCTGATCTGATGTAAAACGTTGGCTGATCTGGTGCAAAAACGTTGTCAGATCTGATGCAAAACCGTTGGCTGATCTGATGTAAAAATGTTAGGGCTGATCTGACACTGAGGCTGAAAACGCTAGTGCTAAACTGCTGGTGCTGAGGGTACCGATGATGATGAAGGTGCTGGTGATGGAAACATTGGTGTGTGCTTGTATTGCGGGTACTGGATTCTAATGTCTTTAAATTGAAGGCCAAGTGACTCTTTTATAGGTCTTTTAGCCATTTTCCCTATATACTTTTAACAAATGTCATGTCAAAGTCACTTATTGATATACGACTTAAGGGATTGTTCGTATGCCTATATGCTTAAGTGACCGCACTGTGCAAGTGAGGGTATGCAACTGTGACCTGCCTGATCATGTAGGTCCTTCTAGAGGCTCACAAAGTGCCAGGCTAGATTCTAAGCTAACTAAGACCAACGCTAAACTGTAGCAATAGCTTGTTCACGTGGCTTCAATACAATGCGCATGTGACATCCCCCTTATTAAAGGTGAGAGGCAACTGCTGAACTTCTTCCTATGGGTGCTTTCGGTACTTCTAATGTTGAATGCTTTTGATGCTTGTGGAATAAACAGATGGAAAGTGTGGATGTAGGTACTGCTATGATGTAAACACCGACCAACTAAGCTACTAGGTAGCCTTACTATTGTCGTAGAATATGAGCCTTGATGTTGACTCTGCCTTGCGAGCAAGTACTACCACCCGAATAGTCCTGTCCTGAAAACATTGCGGGTGAAGATGGGAGGTAAGGGTGCTTGGAGGAATATCCAATGGCTCTTTGTTGATGGAAGTGGATGCACGCTACATGCGAATGCGAATACAGAAGAGCTTAGGGATCCTTGCAGGAACTCCTTCCATATCCGCATACAAGGTTGCATCCGTATGTACGTACGGAACCGTTCAGTACGGTACAACCGTATGGTACTAGGCTTTATTGAAGTGTGTGCTAAGGCTTAAAACTTTGGGGCAAACTCCAAGGCACCTGTTACGATTTCCAGAGAGCAAATTTGTGCAGAGACCTTCACAGACAGTCCACAGAGGCTTCTACCTATAAGACTTTCCCGCGTAGAAAGGTAAGCTCCACTCTCCCGTATGCTCCTTCCACTCTTTCTTCCTACGTTGCGCGTACTCTTCACAACCCCCCGTCCTCTTAGAGCATTTTTCCGCCTCGCATTCCTCATGTGCGTGCCAGCTTATGGCTGATGCCATAGACATTATGCTTGTAGTTGTACTTGGTTTTATGATTTATCATTGAGACTTGAGTCATTTGAGTTTTATGTCCAATATGTTCATTTTTAGCATTGTAATGTTAATTTGTTAATGAGTCTAAGGTCTGTGAACTGAATTTCAATATAATATGGTTTTTTTACAAATGGTACGTACCTAAAAGTGGTATAATACAGAAGTATGTTCCATACATACCTAAACCATGCCGTACACTACGTATCTTTCCACCTTGTCGGCATATAAGGCAAGTAGATCTTGGTACTGAAGATCTAGATCTTCGTGTATCTAATACTGATCTTCGTTCAAAGACAGCCTGATGCACATTGGACTAGAGGTGGAGTGGCTAGTGAGTCTGGGGCAGGGACGTGAAGCTTCTTTGAGAAAAAAAAACTGAGAGGTTCTTTGGGTTCTTAGTGCTTCTTGGGTTTTGGGTTCTTTCCTCCTCAAGTTCGTGAAGCCGAAGCACGTCCAGAGCTCTGATACCAATGTCAGGTGCAATGGAAAGTTTTAAGGATTGAGCTCAAATCTAGTACTTTGCACAAACACAAGGTTACTTTCCTTTACTTGAGAGAACTAAACTGAACACAATGAAGAGAGGTAGAGAGAGAGAAAAGACAGACGACACCGCATGTCGGGTGCCAACCACCCTCAAGGGCCCCCTTGCTCTGTTGCCAGAGCAAGTTGCTTTAATTACTTGCACAAATTCTGATACAATGGCTAAATGCTGAATATTGAGTGCTCCATGGTGATGATCTGCAAAAATTCTAGATAATGATGCTGATGCAAAAACATTGGGGCTGATCTGATGCAAAAACTTTGGCTGCTCTGATTCAAAAGCGCTGACTGATCTTGTGCAAAAATGATGGCGGATTGGTGCAAAAACGTTGGTTGATTTGATGAAAAAATGCTAGGACTGATCTAACGCTGAGGCTGAAAACGCTGGTGCTAAACTGCTGGTGTTGAGGGTACTGACGATGATGAAGGTGTTGGCTATGGAAACATTGGTGTGTGCGTGTGCTGCGGGTATTGGTTTCTAATGTCTTTAAATTGAAGGTCAAGTGACTCTTTTATTGGTCCTATAGCCATTTGCCCTACCTACTTATAATAAATGTCATGTCAAAGTCACTTTTCAATAAATGACTTAATTGATTGTTTGTATGCCTATATGCTTAAGTGACTGTATTGTGCAAGTGAGGGTATGCAAAGTTATGACCTGCCTGATCATGCACATCCTTCTAGAGGCTCACAAATTGCCAGGCTAGATCCTAAGCTAACTAAGACCGACGCTAAACTGTAGCAGTAGCTTGTTCACGTGGCTCCATTGCAATGCGCATGGACAGAAATTAGAATCGTTATATGCTTGGTCTGAGCATGAAACACCAGGTTCCTTGCAATAGCTATACAGCTCTGGTTGTCATAATAACTAGTGGCCGTAGCGTAAGTGCGAAACGCGTTTCAGCAGGCTTGAAACGTGAAACGGGTGAAACGGTTGAGCGTCTGAAAAAAAAATTTCTCCGTAGAGAATTTGACCTGACCATTAAAAAATTATTTATTTACTATGTATATGCTATTTCAAGGTTAACATAGCATGTGTCTCTACTTAGCTGCTATTCTTGGTTCTTTTCTTCCTTCTTGGCTCTCTTTCATGCACACATCACATGCATTCATGTATACACTTGTCATATAGAGGGTAATTGGTGAACAAAACGGGCGTATTTCTTATATTTCTCATCTCTCTCTCTCTCTCTCTCTCTCTCTCTCTCGTCACATGTGACGAGACTCAGACAGCTGTATTGAATTGTAATTGACATTCTTGTACGATTATATCATATATCTTTATGAAGATTGATCATTGGGCAAAAATGTGTGCACATATACATTGCATTGTGAACACCTATTTTGTCTATACATAACTCTAATACATACACAAATTTGGCGTTTTGGTTAGATGTTTTGGTGAGGTCTTAGCCTAGGGTGAAACGTTTCAGGGTGAAACGCCCACGTTCCGGGTGAAAGGTTTTGGGTCTGAAACGTTTTGCGGTTACGTTGTGGTCGTCTATTGCGGAAAACCAATCTCCAAAAGCAACCTTCGTAATCAAGCAGGCTCATATGTAGCATTGCAAGCAGCATGATACTCCGGAAGATAAGATAACTGTGGGCCGCTTCTTATTGTTGCATGATATGATCCAAAAGGAAAGGGGTAACTTGTAGTCGGACGTTGTCCATCTAGATTTCCTCCCAATCTAAATCACTCCATCCTCGAAGAGTTTAACTCAAAAGTCTGTACCGCTAGTGGCATATCAAATACCTGACGACTGTGATCACTTCAATTACCACAAGGTCCGAAGAGCTTGCTCCAAATTAGTATTCAGAAACCAAATAAGAGAACCGACCAGTTTTCGATACTTTGCAGCATCAACTTGTAATTACTTTTGGTGAGGGATCCAACGGACATAAAAAAATAAAAATTCAGCCCAATGGCTATAAACTCAGCTTGTAATCACTTCTGGCTAGGGATCCAACAAGCCAATAAAAAAAAAAAAACCTACAACCCAACGGCTATAGATGGCCACATTTTTGGAAGGATTTTAGGGCCCTTTTACACAAGGCCAAGGGGCCCTTTTAGGAGGTGCTTTGGAGGCCTTTAAAAGAAGGCCTCCTCTTCTCTTTATCCTCAAGCTCTCCTATGCAAAGTGCTCAAACCTCATTGCTCAAGCCTCACGGGTCACTTGCTCCCTCCCTCTACTCTCGCAAGCTCTCAATTTTCAAGTACAGTCTACTATGTCAAGGTTCTAGCATCAAGCTCCCAAGGCTGGATCTCTCTAGACTCTATCTACTTTAGTCTTTTCTCTATTTAGTATATACTCTCTATTCTCTCAGCATCGAGGCTTCAAGAATCAAAGTTCAAGCTCTCAAGGGCCAAGCCTGAGAGGCTTGAGCCTTGATCTCTATCTGTTCTCTATCTGCTCTGTCTATCTACTTCTATTCTCTCTATCTCTAGCTACTCTCCATCCCGATTCCGCAGCAATGGCGTCCTCTCAATCCGGCACCTCTCGAAGACGCCCTGCCGTGCAAACATGGAGATGGTGGGACGAGGTGAATTCCAATGGTCGAGGCCAAGGTGGTGGTGCAAGAGGTTGGACTCACAAGCTTTGCAACTACAAGAGGACCGTCGACGCCGACAGTGCGCCCTCATGTTTTGCATGAAGAAGGCCACGAGGTGAGGTTTTGCATGCACATCACCCCCCAAAAAAGAGCGGAGCTTCTTGAGAAGCTCAAGGTGTTTGAGGCCGCCAAGGCGGTGAGGAGAGGCCGAGGTGTTGCCGTTATTCCCTTTACCATGACGAGACCAAGAGAGCAACCGGCGCCGCCGATGGAGATGGAGGGTGGCTCCAATTTTAGGAGTAGCTCTCAAGCACATCATCATGTTCCTTCTGTATTGGATGTATCCGTTGCCAATCGTCCCCATCCCCAATCCACCCTTAAAGAGAATTGGAATCCAACATTGAAGGAAGAGGTGGATAGGTCGGTGGCTCGCTTATTCTACCACGATCATATCGCCCTTCATGCGGCTCAGTGAGAAAAATTAATAGTTATATGATCACATTGCCTTTCATGCGGCTTGCTGAGAAAAATTTATAGTTCTATGCAGCATTGCTATTTGCAAAGCCTCTTTGATTGCATACTAATTGGATTCTCTATCTGCAAATTGTAATAGGTCTCCATATTTCAAGGCTATGGTTAGAAAAATAGGGGAGTATGGGCCCTCTTATGTGTTGACATCATTGACTCCGCACAACTTTGCTTGATAGGGAGAAGCGGAGTGTAGAGCAAGCCGCACAAACGACAAAAGAAAATTGAGCTACCAATGGGGTCTCCCTCATTGTCGATGGATGGGGGCGACACTTGAAACCGGCCCGTAGGGCGGTAGACTTTGGCTTTCATTCGAAACTTTACTTTAGACTTTAGGACACAGAGAAACTTTGCAAATAAAAACCTGTAACGGGAGTTGACACTTCAAACACACACGGCTTGGAAGTTAGAGCTACCAAGCAGACGCTGACACCTGTTGGCCCCAAAGACTGGCGCTGGCGCCCCTTTCGGTATTTCTTTATTCTTAATGCAAAGCAACAATCCGATCACTTTCACCTAACTCCCACCAAGCTGTCCGGACCTGTCCATCGCTGTAATCGCAGGTTTTTGACACAATTTCGCCAGCATAACGGCGCAAAATCCTTGTAGGTCAAAAGTACATGCCTAGGACGCTTTTCCCCGCATTTTGGAAGCTTTACGGTGAGCTGCAGGTCAATTTTAGCGTGTTGTAATTTTCTGTTTTGCCACTATTAGGTGCCTACAGTCTTGTACACGCATCCCAAGGCCTTTCCGAGGCTCCCCTGGCAATTCCTTGGAGTTTAGGTGCGAAACCCTAAACCTGCAAAAAAGCACAACAGGCTGTAATTCTCAGTTTTGGACCTTTTCGAGCGGAGCGAGCACGCCTGCGTGTGTCTCAGGTGCTCCTGCACACAATGGAATAGTTCCCCTTTGAAACGGACAAGTTTTCACACGAGAAAACTCTCCGTTTTACAATCCTTCGCGATGGAACTGTGCATACCTGTGGGGATCAGCAATTAGCTAATTGGTTCATGTTCAGAAGGCTCTTGCCTTGACAAACGCGCATAAACCCTCAGAACTGTACATGGTCAACTGAGTAGCCCATCTAGTGGGGCATTACCATATGTGCCAAAGGGGAGAGAGAGAGATGCGAGAGCAAGTCATCGCGTTGCATGAGACAAGGGAGAAGGCAAGCTTTCCATTAAAGCTGTGATCACCTGCACCCACTACTCACCCACACACTGTAAGTCACAATGAAGTACAAAATGAACCCCTCTCAAAAATGGCCCCCCCCTCCAGCTGATGGGTTTGGCAAATTGTTGCAGAGCTGCCATGTGTCGAGTTTGCCTCTTTAGAGTTAATTCCTAGTACCCACCGACTTATAAGTGTAGCGAGGGGGCCTAAATGACTTTGAACTGAGCCTAGACACCCTTTTACTGCTTGGATTCCAGTGCCAACTGGCCCGACCATCTTGTGGTGACTTGCCCTTCCCAAGTGCGGGTGAAACTCTCGGCCATCAGCCGTTTCACACTGGCCACACAATGTCCGGCCATTTGTGGCTTCAAAAAGAGGGTCCCAAAAATTAAATAAAAATCATTGGAAAGAAATTAACAACTAAGGTTAGCAGTTGCCACGTCCTTGTGACAGTAATTTGCAGTTGCCATGTTCTCGTGACATACCCCCCTCTTGAAATCGCAAACGTCCTCGATTGCATGCCATATATACATGCTATTGATGATCTTGTGTTAGCACGCTTTTATCATTGCATGTACCCACAAGAAAGGTCATAACACATAGATACAAATGACTTAATGAGACCTTCGTACTTTTGTCATTTCCATCTATGATAGAAGTGAGCATAATACCTTAAACACTTGAAGAACGATGCACACTTCTATTGCTCTGAATCCGTATGTACATTTGATGTGCTAGCTCCATCATTACCCCTCCTTTGAACACGTTGGGTTGGGGCATACGAAGGCTGTAACCCAGAGTCCTCAAGGTAAAGTTGCAATACATTTAGTGACTGTGACAGTTCATGCTCTTCCATCCACTTTGCATCCATAGGTGGATAGTTCTTGAACTTCACCAAATAGCCTCTTGCAATCTGTCCCTTAACTTTTCTTTCTTTATGTGCCAAAATCTGCTCAGGTACCAAGACCTCATCAAGTTCATCGACTTCTGGCCGATCGTCCTGTGGCATATCTTCTGGCACATCACCCTTAAAGGGTGATAGAACTCACATGAAACGCATTATGAATCTTCCAAGTGTCAGGCAATTTCAGCCTATAAGCAACATCGTTGATCTTATCAAGCACTTGAAAAGGCCCATAGTAACGCATGTTGAGCTTCGGAAACAACCTTTCCTTGCCCTTCATCTTCTTTAACCTTGCCTTTTCAAACCGTAAAAGTACCCAATCACCAAGTGAAAACAGTAATTCACGACGGTGACAATCAGCAGCCCTTTTTTGCTTTGCCCGAGTCTTCTCCAAGGCAAGCTTAATCTTCTTATACTTTTTATCCATGTTGTCAACATATCGATCTGCCTCAAAGATCTTGTCCTTTGTATGCAAAATGGGAGGATCCGTTTTGCCACCTCCAACAATCTCCAAAGGTGCCTTGCCTGTGGACGAATGCACCGTATTGTTGTACGCATACTCAAGCATAGGCAACTACTGTTCCCACTTGCCCTTATTATCTGACACATAACACTTCAATAGATCCAGGACAGTAGAATTAGCCTCGTCTGACTGTCCATTAGTTTGTGGATGAAACGAAGACGAGAACTTGAGCGTAGTGCCCATGTTCTCAAATAATCCTCTCCAAAACAAACTCGTCATGCGAGGATCATGATCATTGACAATCGACTGTGGCATGCCATGGTACTTAAACACAATGTACATGAACAACTATGCCATCTGGTCATATTTTATCTTCTTCCGGACAGAAATAAAATGAGGCTGCTTGCTGAACCTGCAAATAATGATCCATATACCATCATTTCTTGTTGGCGTTCTTGGAAGATCAAAGATAAAATCCATAGCAATGCTTTCCCATGGCTGACCCTGAATCGGCAGTGGTTGTAAGAACCCTGGTGCCTTTTGCATGTAAAGCTTGACCTTTTGGCAAATCACGCATGCTCGCACAAAGGCATCCACATCTCTCCTCAAAGTAGGCCAATAAAAGAATGTCTACCGTTTTAACTGTCGCATCAATACCACGATGCCCTGTATACGGTGGGACATGACTTTCTACCACGACCTTATGTTGCAATTGCCTAGTGACACAAAGTTTGCCATGCATCATCATAAAACAGTCTTTGAGGAGGTAGTGCTCATGGCGTTGTCCATCTTGCAACACTTCAAAGATCCTTGAAAAATCTTCATTAGTAGCATATTGTTCCTTCATGTCATCAAGCTCATGATGGTATGGAATTGACACAGCTTAAATTTGTGGCTTCCTTGATAACGTGTCAGCTACAACATTTTTCTTGCCTTCCACATGCATAATCTGGAGACTGGAAGTGGAACATAGAAAGAATGTTTGCCCATTGCATATGCTTTTCGGATAACTTTGACTGTGTCAAGAAGTATCGCAAGGTGTGATGGTCTGTCTGGGCAGCAAAATCAACACCTAATAGGTAGTGCTTCCGGCTAGAGAGCGCATGAATCACGGCCAATAACTCTTTCTCATAGATTTGCATAGTCTTTTCTGGCCCTTGCAAGATTCTGCTCTCATAAGCTACTACCCGACCATCTTGCATTAGCACTGCTCCAATGCTATTGCCACACGCGTCACACTGGACCACAAATGACTTCCTGAGATCTGGTAAAACAATCACGGGATCTGAAGTCAACTTTTCCTTTAAGAAACTGAAAGCTGAAATCTCTCTATGGATCCATCTGAAAGTGACCTCTTTCTTTTGCAAAGCATGAAGAGGTGAAGCTATCTCAACAAAATTCTTGATAAACCTTTTGTAGTATGATCACAATGCCAAGAAGCTTTGGACATCGTGCACAGTCTTTCATTACAAAAGTGATAGCCGAAGCAGATACAATAGGGACAGACTCCCCTTTGAGCTTTACATCCAATACATGAGATTTGCCCTTGTGCTGAAGGGTGATCGTGTTGGCGAAGACATCTAGCATGCCATGTATCCTGAACATCCACGGGATTCCCAGTAGCGCATCACACCCTTCCAATGGCATGATATGGAACTCTCCTGTGTCCACATACAACTGAATATGCAAACGCAGCTTTCCAATGATGGAAGTAACACACTCTGAGTAGCCAGGACATGCCAACCCTGCCTCTGCCATGTAGCCCAACTCTTCAGCTTTGATGCCTAGCTTCACAGCTAACTCTGGTGAGATAAAGTTCTCTTTGGCACTTGGATCAAAGAAAATATGTGCCGTTTGATCTCCGACTTTATCCCATGCTCTGTATAACTCGTTGGCATCCGTGTTTGGCTTGCCACCCACCATGTCTGGCACTAAACTTGCCGTGGGCTTGGGCTTCTTCCCTTTCTTGTCCTCTTTATCATCAGAGTCAGCTGGTCTTTTCCTTTGTGGACAATCGGTAGCAAAGTGACCAGGCTGCTCGCATATAAAGCATTTATTCTCAGCCATCAAGACCTTCTTTTCCTTGAGCGACTTACGCACAAAAGGCTTCTTTTTCTGTTTCTTTGCTTGCGCTCCAAAAGTCTCGATTGAGTCCTTGTCGTTGTTGACCTGTTCTGACCCTTGTGACGCTTCAGAAGCCGTTTTCACAAGGGCTTCTTTGCTGAATTTTTCTTTTGCTACCCCACTTTCACGTTGCTCGGAAACCCATTGTCCTCTCCCTTCAACAAGGCAAGACTAGTGTTGGCAACTTCCATAAGCTGAGTGAGGGTAGCCACTCTGTTCTTTGTATGGTAATCTCAAAGCCCTTTAGGCAGCCCACAACAATACTTCTCAATCTGCTTTGTCAGTGGCACAAACCTATAGGAGGTTACTGAGAGCAACACTTTACAAAACCTCCGATTGTACTCCTGTAGGCTCTTGCAACTAGCCGTGGTGAGTTGGTGCCAATCCGTCATGACATCAGCTTCAAATTCATTTGACAGCCATGCAGATGCAAACATTTGCTTGAAGTATACCCATGTGGCGGGCGCCTGTCCTTGCATCAACAATGTCGTCCACCATGTAAGCGCATTGTCTTTCAAGAAAGTAGCAGCTTTCCTGACCTTAGAAGCCTCTGTAAAATTCCCTCTTGCATAAGCTGTATCAAACTGCTGGAGGAAAGTAAGAGCCTTTGCCTTATCCTCGAAGCTGCTGAAAGTGCTGAACTTTACAACTGCACCACCTTCTTTGTCAGCTTTTGGCTTTTCCAGTGCCCCCAAATTGTCATAAGGAATTGCCTGCAACATGGGCACTGTAGTAGGGATCATCGGCATTCCTTGGCCATTGACATTTTGCGTCGTAAGTGCCATATCTGGCTGCTGTCCAGAAAAACCAGCCATACCAAAATTGCCCAGTGGCACCCCAAACTAGCCCTGATTGCTCTGAAAGCCTTGCTGCATGCCGATATTACCATACAGGGGGTTTGGCATCATGCCTTGCATACCCCCAAACATTGTTCTTGGCATATACTGCTGGTTTCCAGGCGCATAAGCAGCCATAGTTTGGAACATAAATCCACCTTCGAATTACCCAGGATGTATCGTGGGGGTGGTGGAAAAACCTGATGCATTGCCTGGAAATTGGTTCCCTGTCCATTTAATGCAACATGTGGACTCTGAAAGCTGGCGGGCTGAGCTGGCAAAACCTGTGGAATTGGCGTCCTACCCACCTGTTCATGGACGGAAGGAACCTGTTTTGGAGCCCCCGACTCCGCAACGTGCGAGTGCTCCCTATCCTGCTGGGACGCATGAAGTACCTGGGCTTGAGCCTCATCGGGCTCTACTGGCTGCGTGAGTTGCCTTGTCTACTATGGCATTGGTGGTGCTTGCAAAAACTCCATAAACCTTGGGTTCTGCACCAATCGAGAAAGCACATTCACAGCGGCAACCATAAACTCCATAAACCTTGGGTTCTGCACCAGTCGAGAAAGCACATTCACAGCGGCAACCAACCGAGTCTTGAACGCATCATCTTCAAGTTGCCTAGTCATAAAGTGTCACAAATTGATGATGTGGCAGAGCCCACACACACACACACACACACACACACACACACACGCTGACGTGGTTGATAGTACGGACCGCCGCAATCCACATTGACTGGCTGACGTGGCAACTGTACGGACGCGGAAAAAGCACTGACTGTACAGATCTCCGCAGTTTACGTTGACTTGCTGACATGGCAGTGCGTACGGATTTTCGCAAATATCACTGGCTGCTTTTGGCTGGCAGATTTTAGAGGGGATGTTTTTGTAGCTATTGCTTTTAAGTTTAATGCTTTTGGGGCTCTGCTTTGAGCAACTCTCGTAAAACGTTTATAAGTAACCGAAGGGGCTCACTTTGCAGAGCATCTGGACGCAGAGTTTGAGAGCGAGCACCCGCGGGCTATTGTACTTTGCTCAAAGATTAATATAAAAGAAATACCGAAAGGGGCGCTAGTACCTCTCGGCACAGAACTACACCGGGGCGTGTCGATTGTATTGATGTGAAGTGTTTTGAAGTGAATCTTTGTGTCGTGGTAGAATCTTGACTTGGGGTGTCCAAGTTTGTTACAATGGTATCAAAGCAAGGCCGATTTCTCTTCTACCGGGAAATCCTATCCCTTTTCTCACGACACTTATGGATTATGAAAAGAATCATTCGATGTCTTCTGCAACTGCTGAGGCTGGAAGAGACAACGCTGAAGATTTAAATGACTTAACAGAAGATGAGTATGGGCCACCTCGGCCTACACAGTATGAACTTTTGGAGAGGCAACGTCGACAATAGGTTGATGAGTGCACAAAGTAGATGCTTCAGTTTGCTAAAGACCCCCAATTTGCAAAATTTTTGTCTCAGTAGTCCATGGCTAAAGTGTATAGTCAGTGAACAGAAAGCCACTGAACCACCAATTAAATCAGCAATCAAGAAACCTCCTACTTCGAGGATGCTTATAGAACAAGAACTTCAAGAGGTGGTTCATAACCAGATCAGTCAGCTTCTGGACACGAAGAATAAATCGAAAAAGCAATTGAAGAAGCGCAAGAAGGGGACTGACTACCCTGGTTACTTGGGCCGTAAATCTTCTTTTGCATTTGCAAGAAAGCAGAAGAAGCGTGTGCGTTTTGAAGGACTACCCAATTCTTCTTCTTCCTCTTGTCTGATAGTTCTTCTAGCTCTGCCAACTCGAGCGAGGAGGATAGAAAGGGCAAAAAGCAAAGCAAAAAGCAAACCTCGGAAAGAGCAAGAAAAAGGCAAAGAAACTATGATTCCGAGCATGTTTTTGATATCTCTATGGAGGAGTTATCCTCTAACAGTTCGGACTTCGATGACCACATTTTTTATGCAAAGAAGAAGCACTTCTACATAGCCAACCAGTATGACTTCCTCGAAGACGAGCAAGAAGACAAAGGAATTTAAAGAAGGTGGATAGTCGATAAAATTTGAATCCTTTTCTGGATTCGAGATGTTGCGAGGCTTTGGCCTTCATCCAACAGTTTGACATAGCCTTTTCTGGACGGCATTACTCAGAGCACTCCAAGATCAGGAGGGCTGCATCTTTTCTAAAAGGAAATGCTCGAACATGGTGGTTGACTCTTCTTCTGAGGAAAGAAGCTCCAGTCAAGTGGTTGAAATTCAAACGACTCTTTATTTCTTCTTGACTGACTCGGGAGTACGAACCGCTTGGAACCATCTTCGGATGACCAACAGAGATTCTTTGGACGCTTATTGCAAGAGATTTTGGGACTCTTTTCTACCAACCTCCTGATTTAAGAAGGTAACCTTTAACGAACAAATTCAGCGGTTTTGCTGCGGACTCCCTACAGAGATCCGAGATTGCTGCCTTGAACAAAAGTCGGATTCTATTCAGGAATTAATGGGTCATGCGAAATGGGGTTTCTCGATACATTTGGGGAATTTGACTTACCCCACTGATGAAATCTTGACTCAAAAAGAAAAAGAGTTCCCAGGAAAAGAAGGATACATGACCCCGATTGACTCTTAGAGAAAGGGCTAACTATCTCAAAGAGGGGAAGTGTTTTGGTTGCGGGGAACAAGGGCACATCTCCGCAAAGTGCCCCAAAAAGGGCACAACAAGGACAGACTAAAGACATGCCAGAGAGTTCTAGAGCAGTAGAGAAACGTGGCAGAAAAGGTAAGATGAAAGCAGGACTGGTACCAGATGGGAACCGACCCAAGCTAGATAGATGAAAGTACAGAACTTTGCCGAGCTTGGGGCCAAGTGAAAGATTAGTAGCCCTTATCTTTTTTGATGGAGGAGCCAAGGCCAACTTCATTTTACTTGAATTGGCGGCGCGGCTCGAGATTACGCCCCACAGGATGGGGCCACCAGCAGAGGCAGTTCTAGCGGCACCCGGACAAGATGTAGCCATTACGCCTGTCATTGGCAAACTTCGTTTGCATTGTCAGGGGTATTTAGGGCACGGGGACTTTTACATCATGCCTTTGGGAGGGTGTGACGTCCTCCTATGAGTCCGTTGGTACCATAAGAACAACGCCGTGGTTGACTATCGGGCCAAGAAAGCAACTCTGACAAATGAAAAGGGCAGAAAAATTGTAGTTGATGTAAAAACAAAGGGCATGTCCGTTCCTATTGTATAGACTTCGGCCATTTCAAAATTAATGAAATCCAGTATGTTTGTTTACTCGATCTATTTGAAAGAGTTGAATGATGAACACAGAACGAACATGTCTGAACTTGACAAAGAACGCCAAGATTTTCTCCACACACATGTTGATTGTTTCCCTGAAGGCCTACCAGGCGAATTACCCCCATCTCGTCCTGAGGATCATACTATTGATCTGATTCCTAGAAGCACACCACCGAACCGGCCACCTTATCGTGTTAGCTGAGCCCAGAATGAAGAGATCATGAACCAAGTGAAAGACCTCCTGGAAAAGGGTCTTATCCAGCCGAGTACTTCACCCTACTGCTCTCCGGTTTTGTTGGTATTAAAGAAAGTCGGATCTTGGAGAATGTGCATTGATTATAGAGCTCTCAATAAAATCACTATCAAGACAGATTTCCGATTCCAAGGATCCATGATATTCTTGACCGACTTTAGGCATCCTCTTGTTTCAGCAAGATTGATTTGAAAAGTGGATATCATCAGATCCAAATCACTCTAGGAGATGTCTACAAGACGGCCTTTCGGACAAAAATTTCGGTTTATATGAATTTTTGGTGATGCCTTTTGGACTTACCAATGCTCCAGCCACTTTCAACTGAATGATGGATAGGACTCTTCGAGAGCATTGATCTTTCGTGCGCACTTTCTTTGATGATATTATAGTTTTCTCCAAGGATAAACGAGAACATCGACACCATTTGCCACAGGTCTTTTAGGCATTGCGTGATCACGTATTAGTTATCAATGCCAAAAAGAGTGAATTTTTCTTGCCGGAAATACACTTTCTGGGACACATCGTCTCAATAGCAAGAGTACAGATGGACCCGACCAAGATTGAAACTATCCGCGATTGGCAAGATTTGAAGAGTGTTCATGAAGTTAGAAGCTTCTTGAGCTTGTGTTCTTACTACCGGCGGTTCATTCGGAAGTTTGCAGAGGTAGCTTCCCCTTTGCACATATTGACTAAGAAAGGAGTCCCTTTCTCGTGGAGACCGACAGAGGTGACTGCCTTTCAGATACTTAAAAGAAAAACTGACTACTGGACCAGTGTTGGCTTTGCCAAACTTGCAAAATCCATTCGAAGTATATTGTGATGCTTGTGGTCGTAGTTTGGGAGCGGTCTTAATGCAAGAAGGCCATGTGATTGCTTATGAAAGCAGATTATTTTCAAGACCTGAATTGACAACATAGATTTATGAGAAAGAGCTACTGGCAGTGTTCCATGCTCTTACTCAGTGGTGACATTACCTACTCGGAGCCGATTTCATGTTCTTTACCGATCATCAGAGTTTACGCTACTTCTTGTCACAGAAGCAGGTTTCGGAAAAGCAGATGCGGTGGGTTAACATCTTGTCACAGTTTCACTTCCAGATTGTCCATGTTCAGGGACAGAAAAACTTGGTGGCATATGCATTGTCTCGGAAGTCCCTAGTCTTGGCTATTTCCACAATTCATCATAGAAGCTTCGAGGATATGGTCGATCAGTACGCCATCGATCCGAATTTTTCCGATGTATTCAATCAAATACAAAATGGGGAGGTAGTAGCGAGATATTCCATACGGGATGGCTACTTGATGAAGAAAATGATGTTGTGCATCACACAGCCGTTGAGGGAAAAGGTTTTGACCGAGTGCCATTGTCCACCTTTTACGGGTCACCGTGGCATCGACACCACCTTGAAAGGTGTGGAGCGTTATTTCTTTTGGCTGAGACTGAAGAAGGATGCCAGAAAGTCAAGTTTGACAGGAATAATGCACAGGGATTACTACAACCTTTATCCATTCCCACCCACCCCTGGGAAAGTATTGCAATGGATTTCATCTTTGATCTCCCGAAGAACGATGGCATTTGGATTGTCATCGACAGATTTAGCAAGCAAGCTCAATTCATTTCAGTGAAGAAACCAGTCAAGCCGGATCATTTAGCGAGACTGTTCATTGCACAGATTTTTCGATTACATGGTATGCGTGAGACAATAGTCTCCGACAGAGATCCCCGATTCACGAGTTTGTTTTGGAGGGCTGTTTGAGAGAACGTTGGCACACGGTTGCAGTTCTCGTCATCATTCCACCCGCAGACAGATGGGCAATTTGAGATTGCAAATTCAGTTGTTCTTGATTTATTGAAGTCTTACATCTCTAATAAGAAGATTCAATGGGATTTTTTTTTGCCTTTGGTGGAATTTGCCTACAACAACCCGGTTCACTCTTCGATGGGGAAGGCGCCATTTGAGATAATTGAAGGTGCTTCGAAGGTTCCACCCTTCCTTAGCACTATAGACAAGATTTTTGAAGCCGACCAGTATTGTCACAAACTGGTGATGTGGCTGCCCTGTACACACATGGCTGCCTTTGTACAGACACACCCCTACCCCTAGGCATGGACAGTCCCGCGGAAAACCTTGCTGAAATGCTGACGTGGCACTGTCATACGGCTCTCCGGGATTCACGGCGGAAAACGCGATGCATTTTGCGGACAGCCAGCCATGTGGCAGCACGTACGGACGGCAGCTTTTGGGCCAGTTTTAGGCTACGCGATTGCTACGCAAAAGAATGAGAAAGAGAGAAGCATGAGAGAGAGAGAGAGAGAGAGAGAGAGAGAGAGAGAGAGAGAGAGAGAGAGAGAGAGAGAGAGAGAGAGAGAGAGAGAGAGAGAGAGAGAGAGAGAGAGAGAGAGCGCTTTTGAAGCACTGCTTTATTTTTAAAACGCTTTTAACTTTGAAGCTTTTGGGGCTCTGCTTTTGGGCATCCCTTGTAATGAATAAATAAGTGGGCAGGCTTTCCACTTCTGAGAGCATCTGGATGCAGAGTCTGAGAGTGAGAGCGTCCCACTCCCTTGTACTTTGAGTTGCAAATTAATACAAAAAGTACCGAAAGGGGCGCCAGTCTTTGGGGCCAATATCTCTAGGCACGGAACTCCGCCGGGCCAGTGTCAAATCAATTGTGAACTGTTTTGAAGTGAATTCTTGTGGTGTCGCAGTAGAATCTCGACTTGGAGTGTCCAAGTCTGTTACAGTGGTATCAGAGCACGGCTGATTTCTCTCCTACCGGGAAATCTGATCCTGTTTACGCGGCACTGATGGCTTTAGACAGAGATTAGTCGACTTCCTTTGCATCTGGAGATGCGGGAAGAGATGACGAAGAGGATTCACGCGAGGAGTATGGCCCACCTCGTCCTACTCAGGCGGAGCTTGAAGAGATGGAGCGTCGATGATTGATCGACGATGCAACAAAGATGATGCTAAATTTTGTGAAGGACCCGAAATTTGCAATATTTATGAGCCAGACCTCCTTTGACGAGGTGCATTCACAGTGGCGTCAAACCACAGAACCACCCCTCAAACCGGCACTGAAGAAACCTCCTACTCCAAGGATGTATACAGAGCAAGAATTAGAAGAGGTGGTTGATGGAATTTCTCAGCTTTTTGACGCGCAGAACAAAGCAGAAAAGCACGACAAAAAGGAGAAGAAAGGAACTGACTTCTAAGGTCGTCAGTCTACATTTCCATCAACAAGGAAGCAGAAGAAGCATGTTTGATTTGAAGGAGTACCTAGTTCTTCTTCTTTTGACAGTCCTTCTAGCTCTTCTGACTCGAGCGAAGAAGACAGAAAAGGGAAAAAGCGAAGCAAAAGGCAAAGCTTCAGAAAGGGCAAGAAAAAGGGAAAAAGCGAAGCAAAAAGCAAAGCTACAGAAAGGGCAAGAAAAAGGCAAAGAAGTCTAAATCTCGCCCATTTGTTGACAGTTCCACAGAGAACTCGTCTTCGAATAGTTCGGACTTTCACGACTGCAACTCTTACGCAAAGAAGAAGAATTTTTATAAAGCCAACCAGTATGATTTTTTGGAAGATAAAAGCAAGAAAGTCCGAGAGTTTAAGGAAGGTAGACAATCAATTAAACTTGACACGTTTTGTGGTTATAGAGATGCTTCGACGGCTTGGATTTCATACAAGAGTTTCCCATAACTTTCTCTGGAGGGCGTTACTCAGAGCACTCCAAGATTCGGAGGGCTACCTCTTACTTCAAGGGAAATGCTCGAACTTGGTGGTTCACGCTTCTTTTAAACAAGACAGCACCAATTAAATGGCTGAAATTTAAAAGGATTTTTATTTCTTCTTGGTTGACTCGATAGTATGAACGCGAAATACGGAGTGCTTGGAACCATCTTCGGATAACCAAGAAGGATACATTGGACGCATATTGCGAGAGATTCTGGAGCTCTTTTCTACCGGCCTCTTCATTTAAGAAGATCTCGTTCAAAGAACAGACTGAGCGGTTTACCTTGGGACTTCTTACGGAGATCCGAGATCACTGCTCCATTCAGGAACTTATGAGTCATGCGAAACGGGGTTTTGCCATTCGTTCAGGCAGCTTGACCTACCCCACAGAGAAATCATGACGCAAAGGACTGAACAGACTTTGAACAATGAAAGTAGAAAGAGGAAGAGCAACCAAGATAAGAAAGAAAAGGATACACGACCAAACTCACTCCTCGAGAGAGAGCTCTCTACATCAAAGAGGGGAAGTGCTTTGGATGCGGAGAAACTGGGCACATCTCCGCGAAGTGCCCTAAGAAGGCACCGAAATAACAGAATGACAAGGATGAAGACGGGCCTGAGAGTTCCAAAGCAACCGAGGAACCTGGACGAAAAGGCAAGATGAAAGCAACACTGGTTCAAGACTGCATGGGTATTGACCCAAGCACGATGGACGGGAGTACAGAACTTTGCCGAGCATGGGGCAAAGTGAAAGACCAAGAAGCCCTGATCTTCTTTGATGGAGGAGCCAAGGCTAACTTCATTTCACTTGAATTGGCAGCGCGGCTCGAGATCACACCCGATCGGATGGGACCACTAGCAAAGGCAGTTCTAGTGGCACTTGGCAGGGACGTAGCCATTACACCTATCATTGGCAAACTTCGGTTGCATTGTCAGGGGTATTTGGGGCATGAGGACTTCTATATAGTGCCTTTGGAAGGTTGTGATGTCCTCTTGGGAATTCCTTGGTAGCACAAGAACAACGCCGAGGTCGACTGTCGGGCGAGAAAAGCGACTTTGACTACAGAGAAGGACAGAACCATTGTACTTGATGTAAAACTGAAGGGTGAGTCTGTCCCTATTGTATCGGCTTCGGTTGTTTCAAAATTAATGAAATCTAGTCTGTTTGTTTACTCGATCTTTTTGAGAGAGATGAATGATGAGGATAGGACAAATATGTCTGAACTTGATAAAGAACGCCAAGATTTTCCCCACACTCATGCTGACTGCTTTTCAGAGGGCTTGCCCAACGAGTTACCACCAGCTCGTCCTGAGGATCATACCATTGATCTGATAACTGGAAGCACACCATTGAACCGGCCACCTTACAGTGTGAGCCGAGCCCAGAACGAAGAAATTATGAACCAAGTGAAAGACCTCTTGGAAAAGGGTCTTGTCTAGCCTAGTACTTCACCGTACTGCTCTCCAGTGTTGTTGGTTTTGAAGAAAGACGGATCTTGGAGAATGTGCATTGATTATGGAGCTCTCATCAAAATCACCAGCAAGAACAGATTTCCGATTGCTAGGATCGATGATATGCTTGACCGACTATAGGGATCCTCGTGTTTTAGCAGGATCGACTTGAAGAGCGGATATCAGCAGCTCCGAATCGCGCTGGGAGATGTCTACAAGACAGCTTTTCGGACGACTTTTGGGTTATTTGAGTTTTTGGTGATGCCTTTTGGCCTAACCAATGCTCCTGTGACATTTAACCGGATGATGGACATGATTTTTCGAGAGTACAGACTATTTGTTGGCACTTTCTTTGATGACATCATTGTTTTCTCCAGGATTAGACAAAACATAGAGAACATCTGCTTCAGTTCTTTCATGCATTACGAGATCACAAGTTGGTGATCAATGCGAAGAAAAGGGAATTTTTCCTACCAGAGATGCACTTTTTGGGACACAGTGTCTCGGCAGCAGGAGTGCAGATGGACCCCGCCAAGATAGAGACTATCCGTGATTGGCCCGATTTGAAGAATGTCCATGAAGTTAGAAGCTTCTTGGGCTTGTTTTCGTATTACATGCGGTTCATTCGAAATTTTGCAGAGGTTGCTTCCCCTTTGCATATCTTGACACAGAAAGGAGTCCCTTTCTCGTGGGGACCCACAGAGGTGACTGCCTTTCATACATTGAAAGAGAAATTGACTACCGGACCTATTTTGACTTTGCCGGACTTGCAGAAGTCATTTGAAGTATATTGTGATGCTTGTGCTTGTGGTCTTAATGCAAGGCGGCCTTGTCATTGCCTACAAGAGCCGATTGTTCTCAAGGCCGGAATTGACAACACAGATTTATGAGAAAGAGCTTTTGGTTGTTATCCATGCTCTTACTCAGTGGCGGCACTACGTACTCGGAGCGGATTTTACTGTCTTCACAGACCACCAGAGTTTACGCTACTTCTTGTCACAGAAGCAGCTATCGGAAAAACAGATGCGATGGGCGAACATCTTGTCACAATTTCACTTTCAGATGTCCATGTACAGGGACATAAGAATTTGGTGGCAGATGCTTTGTCCCGGAAGCCGTTGGTTCTGGCTATTTCCGTGATACATCATAGGAGCTTTGAGGATATGGTTGATCAATATGCCACAGATACAGATTTTGTAAATATTTTCACTCGGATACGAAATGGGGAGATAGTAGCGGGATATTCCATTCGGGATGGCTACTTGATGAGGATAACCATGTTGTGCGTTACACAGCCGTTGAGGGGAAAAGGTTATGACCGAATGCCACTGTCCACCTTTTACGGGTCACCGCGGCATTGCTACCACCTTGAAAGGTGTAGAGAGATACTTCTTTTGGCCGAGACTCAAGAAGGACGTGGACGATTTTGTGCACAGTTTCTTGGTATGCCACAAGGTCAAGTTTGACAAGCATGAAGCACAGGGATTGTTACAACCTTTGCCCATACCCACCCGCCCTTGGGAAAGTATTGCAATGGATTTCATTTTTGATCTCCCAAGAACACAGAGTGGTCATGATGGTATCTGGACTGTTATTAACAGATTTAGCAAGCAAGCTCATTTCATTCCAGTGAAGAAAACAGTCAAGCCGGATCACTTAGGGAAACTGTTTGTGGCCCAGATCTTCAGATTACATGGCATGCCCGAGACGATTGTCTGCGATAGGGACCCCAGATTCACGAGTTTGTTTTGGAAGGCATTTGGGAGAACATTGACACGCGGTTGCAGTTCTCGTCATCTTTCAATCTGCAGACTGACGGGCAATCTGAGATCGCAAATTCAGTGATACTAGATTTATTGAAGTCTTACATCTCGGATCAAAAGACTCAATGGGAAAAGTATTTACCTTTGGTGGAATTTGCCTACAACAACACGATACACTCTTCGACGGGGAAGGCGCCATTTGAGATTATTGAAGGTGCTACGAAGGTTTTACCCTTCCTAAGCACGAAAGATAAGATTTTTGAAGCGGATGAGTACACGCGTGACTTGGACACGGCTTTTGCCAAGGTCCGCGAGGCTTTGCAAAAATCTCAAGAAAGATAGAAAAAGGCAGTAGATCGCCATCGTCGCGATTTGAAATTAAAGGAGAACGATTGGGTGCTCTTATGTTTTGAGAAGGCACGCCTGAGAAAGAAAAAGGGAAAGGAGAGGCTTTTTCCAAACCTTAGTATGTGATACTACGGACCTTTCCAGATCACCGAAAAGATAAATGATGTCTCCTTCCGACTGAAGCTGCTCGACACTTGGAGGATTCACAATGCTTTTCATGTGAGTCTCTTGAAGCCTTTTAAAGGCGATGTGCCCGAAGATGGGGAGCCTGATGAGCAACCTGAAGTGGAAGAAAACGAGGAAATCCTTGTTCCCGAATAGATATTGGCACATAAAGACAAAAAGATTAAGGGTAAAGTGATAAGGTGGTTCTTGGTTAAATTCAAGAACTATCCTGCATTGGATGCGAAGTGGATGGAGGAGGAGGACCTAGCAGATACTCCTCAGATTGTGAATCTTTAGCTTGAAGCTTTTGGTTTAGCATAGTCTATTCCAATTGGAACCCCGAACTCAGCTTGGCCGGAAATCTGGTGCAGCGGGTATGCACAAGAGGGGAGTTACTCCGCTCCTTTGTCAACAGATGCCTCGATTTTTGATACTAGAGTCACTGATGTCTCTTTGAGCTTCATTGATACTGAGAGCTGACAATATTCTGCTGTAGTAACTTTATGAAGGGGAATTCCCGATAATATGATACTGATTTGCTTTTGACTTGTTTAAGTGCAGGAACTGATAGACGAAATGGTTGTAGCATTTTGTTCTGAATGATGTCGATAGACACGGTTGCAATAGGGATTAGTCAATCGGGCATCTATGAGGTCGTAAGTAAATCTAGATGCGATTGCTAATTGCATTGCCGATAAATCATGGTCTGAGATCTAAATGAATGTTGAATGTGATTTGTCATGTGATGTCATCCAATTGATGTGACTATCGATTGGTACATGTGCTAGAGGTGTGTTCCTAGTGCGTTGGTACTAATAGTCAGTGTTTGCTAACAGAGGTTATGGCTTCTCTCTTTTTTGTAGGCGTAATCGAGGGCGATTACAATGCTTTCAAGAGGGGGGTATGTCACAAACTGGTGACATGGCTACCCTGTACACACATGGCTGCCTTTGTACACGCACACCTACCCCTAGGCATGGACAGTCCCACGGAAAACCCTGCTGAAATGCTGATGTGGCACTGCCATACGACTCTCTGAGATTCACGGCGGAAAACGCGGCGCATTTTGCGGACAGCCAGCCACGTGGCAGCACGTACGGACGACAGCTTTTGGGCCAGTTTTAGGCTACGCAATTGCTACGCAAAAACATGAGAAAGAGAGAGAGAGAGCTTTTGAAGCACTGCTTTATTTTTAAAAGGCTTTTAACTTTGAAGCTTTTGGGGCTCTGCTTTTGGGTATCCCTTGTAATGAATAAATAAGTGGGCAGGTTTCCCACTTCTGAGAGCATCTGGACGCAGAGTCTGAAAGTGAGAGCCTCCCACTCCCTTGTACTTTAAGTTGCAGATTAATACAAAAAGAAATACTGAAAGGGGCACCAGTCTTTGGGCCAATATCTCTAGGCACGGAACTCCACTGGGCCAGTGTCGAATCATTTGTGAATTGTGAACTGTTTTGAAGTGAATTCTTGTGGTGTCGCGGTAGAATCCCGACTTGGAGTGTCCAAGTCCGTTACAAGTACACGGGGACTTGGACACTGCTTTTGCCAAGGTCCGGGAGGCTTTAGGGAAATCTCAAGAACGACATAAGAAGGCAGCAGATCGACATCGACGAGATTTGAAATCAAAGGAAGACGATTGGGTGCTCTTACGTTTTGAGAAGGCACGCCTAAGGAAACGAAAGGGAAAGGAGCGGCTTTTTCCAAAGCTTAGGTTGAGGTATTATGGCCCTTTCCAGATAAAAGAAAAGATAAATGATATCTCCTTTCGACTCAAGCTGCCCGATACTTGGAAGATTCACAATGCATTCCATGTGAGTCTATTGAAGCCGTTTAAAGGTGATGTGCCAATTGATGGGGAGCCTGATGAGCAACCCGAAGTGGAGGAAAGCGAGGAGATACTCGTTCCATAACAGTGTGACATAAAAACGCGTTTCGGCCCTCTGAAACGGCGAAACGGCCGAAATGTTCCGGCGAAACGGGTCGAATTTTTTTTTGGCTCCCTTTTGACCAGTTGACCTTAAATCACCCATTTGGGGCTTTTTAGAGCCAGGCCGCTTTACAAAATCAATACGTTGTTTACTCGTGACTCAAGTCTCGCATCCAAATTTTGGTATTTCACATGTTTTGACAGGTAAATTTATATGTATATTCAATGTATAATTATAGGTACATACATGTAAAACGTCGCTTTCTTTGAGCCTCGAAACGAAACGTTTCAGAAACCTCGAAACCCCAAAACGCACGAAACCCCGAAACGTTTCATGTCACACTGTTCCAGAACAGATTTTGGCACACAAGGAAAGAAAGACGAAAGGTAAAGTGATTTGGCAGTTCTTGGTGAAATTCAAGAACTATTCTGCATTGGATGCGAAGTGGATGGAGGAGAGGAGGACCTAGTAGATACTCCTCAAATTTTGGAACTTTACCTTGAAGCATTCGGTGTAGCATAGTCTACTCCGATAGTACCCCGAATTCAGCAAGGGTGAATCTAGTGCAGCGGGTTTGCACAAGAGGGTTTGCACAAGAGGGGAGTTACTCTGCTCCTTTGTCAACAGATTACCCTGATTTTTGAATAAGGTCACTGATGCCCCCTTTGGGTTTTGGGGATACTAATGGGTTGACCAATATTCTGTTGTATGACTTTATGACATGGAATTCTCGAAACTGGATATGTGATTTGTACTCTCTCACTTCACTTGTTTGAGTGCAGGAACTGAAAGACGAAATGATTGCAGCATTTCGGTCTAATAAATCTCTATAGACATGATCGCAATAAGGATTAGTGAATCGGGCATCAGTGAGGTCCGGACTGGATCTAGATGCGATTACTAAATACGTTGCTGGCAGTCATGGTTTGAGATTTGAAATGAATTTTTTTGTGATTTGTCACGTGATGTCCTGTGATGTGACTGTCGATTTGTACAAGTGCTAGATGTGTCGTGTCTAGTGCGTTGGTACTAAGAGTCAGTGTCTACTAAGACAGTTTATGGCCTCTGTCTGTTTTGCAGGCGTAATCGAGGGCGATTACAATTCTTTCACTTTGTACTGTAATAGGTGTAACACTTTTACATCCATGATTGGTTTTTTGAGAGACTTGTTGATTATGTCCATGGTTTTAATTGTCGGATTACCTAGAATGCAATGGGGGACACGACCTCGTCTGGGTGTGTTTAAAATATGAGATTGGGCCTTGGCTAGATTGTTTGTAGAGAACATATACTGTTTATATGGCACATTGCCTCCGATTGAGATAAAAAGTTTATTAATCCCTTATGGAGAGTTGTGTTTAGGAAGCTGGATACCAAACTTTGCATGAGCACAATAGATCCTTCGCAAACAAATGCATGAAGGATTAACCAAATGCATTAAATGAGCATACATAGATTCTCATGGACAAAATACCCTTTTAAGAAGGGGAACAAGTTTATCTTAAGAAATTGGAGACATAGCCAGAGAGATCTACAAAACCACAACTGATGCCAATGAAGAGAGGGGCTGCGGGCCCCTGGGAGAGAGGAGGGGGGGGGGGGGGGGGGGGGGGGGGGGGGGGCGTAATGGTTGGAGGAATGCAGGTCCCTGATGCAGCTCTCGTGTTTGTGAGCTTTGGAATTTATTGCTCATTCAATGTAATGGAATGCTGTCTATAATCTTCCATTTTTTGTGCTTTTTCTACAATGATACATGGACTGTGAAGCATCATCTTTCTTTTCTGCAGCTATCAGTCTCAGCATCAAAGTTGCGGGATCGTGATGTTCTGTCAAAGGTACATATTTTGGTTGACTTTAGTTTATATTTCTGACTCATATCATGCACCAATTTTGTGGTAGCTTTGGTCCAGAGTGATCCCATGTTAGTGCTCTTTCTAAAAAGAAAGGATGGAACATTTGAGGAAATTGGACGAACCGAAGTGTGCCTGAATTCTTTGAGTCCGAAGTGGATAACGAAGTTACTGGTCCTGTACAGTTTTGAGGACGTTCAAGTTTTGTTGTGAGTGAAGATGAGCAGTTGAATTTGATTTTGTGAGGTGTTTTTCTGGGCTTCCAAGATGTATACAATGCTATTTGTGCACTACAGGTTCAAAATTTATGATATCGATACAAATTTCAAGGGCGTCCCTACTAAGGTGAAGTACACTTTGTGCACTTTTGGAGAATATTTCTTGTGAGATTACTGGTATGCCGTATAAGACTTTGGAGACCATCTTTTTGTCCTTATCAGCTAATGTCATGGATCACATAGATATCCACTGATCCTAGTTTCTATATTCGCTTAGGTTTATTTTCACTTTTTTTTTTCCTTCAACATGGTATTTTGTGTGGATGTCAACTCTTAATTCAATAAGTATAAAATTGTAAGACTATGAATACAACAGGACTTTAATTTCATACTTTGGATTGATGTGTTGTGCTAGTAATATATTGTAGCGCCAGATGTTTCTGCTATTTTTTATAGTTCATTTGCCAAATTCTCGTTCGACAAAAGAATTTACATTCTATCAGAAACCCATTCATCTGTATGAGATTAGCTTCAATTTGTTGCGTCTTACCTGACCTCCAAGGCATTCTTGGTCACTAGCTACAAAATACCCAGCATTTTCCTGGAGAGTTGTACTGACAGCTCTTGTTAAGAAGCTATGGAATTATGAGTTGTATCTTTACCACTTTTGTGCTTCTTTGATGTAATCGAAAAGTGAAGCCCTTTCTTTAGATGTCAAGGTTAAGTTTTTATGCGCACGGTTGTTGACACTTGCATATTAATAATTAGAGTAGGGCATTCAGTTAGCTGCTGGGCCCCTTCTTGGCATCATTTCTCTGATAGGTTGAGTTTAATCTTTTAGCAGGTGCAAGCAAAATATTACTTTCCAATTGACATTGAGTTAGCTGTTGACTCTCTGCTTTTTTGTTGCAGAAAATTCCATTACAGCAGCAACAATTTCTTGGGCAAGTGGAGTGTGTTTTGTCCCAGGTAATTCAAACGTATTGGCACAGTGGAAAACTCATAAAAGTGTTGCTTTGAAGTAGGTGAGAACCCATATAAGGCAGAGTGTTGATAAGCAACGCAACTAACAGCATCGATATAAAAATGAGTGTACCGCAGTCCAAAATTAAGTTTTATAGGTTGGAACCTGTATAACGTAATGGGTTCTTTTGTGTAAGGCAGAGTGTCGATAAGCAACGCAACTAACAGCACCGATATAAAAATGAGTGTTGATAAGCAACGCAACTGACAACATCGATATAAAAATGAGTGTACCGCGGTCCACAATTTTTGGGAAGAAAAAGTTTTGCGACTTTTTTGTGTTTTCAGAATTATCCTTAAGGAATTTAGGCCTAGCATGCAGGGAATTTTTTTCTTGTTCTGAATGGGAAGAGTGATTAATTCTTCTTTGCCTTATTTAGCTGAGTGGTTTATGGAAGCACTATTGTTGTGATACCTAGATTGATCTGTATTCCTTTTGAATCATATGTTACATTGAAGGGGATAGGTTCAATCTTCATACCCGTTGATTGTGCAGATTGTAACGACACCCGGACAGAGTGTAACCAGAGCTTTACAACCATCTAAAGAGCAAGAGCTGGATGCGGCTGGAATGCCGGAACTTGGATCACTAACTGTGAGGGCTGAAGAAGTAGTCCATTCGAAGTCAATTGTGGAGATCAGGGTCAATTGTTTGGAGCTTGACAACAAGGATCTATTCTCTAAAAGTGTAAGGTTTTTCTAGTTTAGGACAGGTTTCTAAATACGGATGATGTTGTTCATTCTGAGCTCTTTTTTACCTGTGTCCGGTTTTATATATTTGAAGATTTTGTGTTCTAACTGACTTTTCATTGCTTGCTTGCCCATATGCTTAGGATCCTTATCTGTCAATCAGCAAGAGGAATGAAGATGGATCGTATACACCAGTTTACAAAACTGAAGTGAAGAAAAACAGCTTGAATCCAATTTGGAAGCCCATAAAAATTACACTTCAGCAATTGTGTAATGGTGATATGGTAGTATTTTGTGCATTCTGTTTGTAATCAGTTAAGTGGATGTCCATTTGACTTAACAGGGGAGTGCCATCTCTCAGGATTGTCCGCTCAAGTTTGAATGCTTAAATTTCAATGCCAGTGGAAGGCATGACTTGATTGGGTGAGGCAGCAGGCTTCAATCATCTGAATGTGTTGGTCTATAAGAACATAGAAACCTGTTACCTTGCAATAATACTTTTTCCCCCTCCAGGGCTCTTCAAACCTCGCTGACTGGTATTCAAAAATTGCAGAGGGAAGATGTACTCAACTTAGAGCAACAATCTTCTGGAAGATCAGCAATTAAGGTGCTTTTGGTGTTTTATCTTATAAACAGAAAAACAAGAGGACAATGAATCTTTTAAGTACACTGAAGATACATACACGCATCAAATATTGTCATTTAGTCATTTTCTTCTGTAACTGATTTGCCACCACAAGTATTCGGACAGGTGTAGATCTTTATGCCTTTTTTCCACAAAAGTGATCCTTATATTAGTTAGAAAACCTGCCCAGTGGGCTATATCAACTCCTGCCATGAGAGAATATGACATACGTACAAAGAGAGGAGACTGGCCCAAGATAGGAAAAAACAGAATATACGAAGGCTACATTTTTGAAGGGGAAGAGGGAAGAGTCAAGCAGATGGCCAAATGGGCAATGCAGGTGGCTTATGCCGTCACTTGAAGACTTGGATGTAGCAACCGGCGTACTTGATGTTTGGGGAATGATTTGACACACATATGTGACGTATGTCTATGTTCTCTATGGAAAGATGCTTCTTTGTGCATCTTTTTTGATGCAGACTATGTTGTTGATGCCAGTTTATGCCATATGAGCTATTTTTGGCAGCGTTTTGCTGTTGACAACCCTCTTATGCACTGATTTGTGTAGCTTAAGTTTGGACTATTTATGGCTGCATTTGGAGCCATTTTTGGAGCATTTTGGCTGATTGTATTGTTTGCATCTTATTGGCAGACGTACTTTCATTGCTGTTTTCTCATAACAGGAGCTTGCCTCTAGGGTCGCCCTCTTTCGAGGACATATTGAACCCAGCATAGTTCTGCACAGCAGCAGGACCCTACAAGATAGCAAGATAGAGCTTAGAGGGGTCAGAGTCAGAAATAACGAAGTGCTCAGCAGCAACACAATGTTGATCAGACACAGACATAGAGACAAGCAGGTAGACACGGATAGGGACAGCCTATCCTTGTTTATAGACGGGTAGTCAGACCTCTTGATGCAGCTTGATAGACAGATAGAGCATGAGGACCAGCAATCAGAGGTATTAGCCTGATGTGCCCATGGATAACAGGCCAATTCAGCATGCTTTGGATTCCTTGGAGATCGCATGTGCCTCTTACAGTTGAGCAGGAGAGCGAGTCTCCTCAGTTTGCAGAGGAGTTTGACCATTCATCAGGCTTTGCATCACCAGTAGCCGATGTTCGGGTATGTGAGATCTTGCCTGCCGGTTGGTCCATGGAGATCACTAGATGTCTCTTTGAGGAGTGGACCACTTTGCGTTGACATGTTTTTCCTGCCGTTGACGGGTCACATTTTCCTTGGTTCAAAAGAGAGCTCCCATGATCGGATTCAGAGTGCAGGTTTTACATGAGGGTTCCTTTTGGACGAGGGAGGCTATCAATGATACCATACAAGACAAGACACAATGGTTTAGGCCAACTACTTCATGGGTATCAGAAAATTTAATGAGGCCTTTGGGAAGTTGGTTTGGTCAGAGAGATATGCCCTTGGTACCTTCCCATGGCTTTTGTGGTGGATGATGATTCCTTCTTGCCTCTCTTACGTATGGATGTGCCATAGATTTGCATCCATTTTTGGGGTACCACATTAGGAAATGTTAGAGTGGATGCGGAGTGATTCTGGAGGCACAGCCTAGGGTTTCACAGTCCCTTCGCTTTTGTGAGCGGCCACAGGAGGTTTTTATGGGGGATGCTTGATATCGGTAAGAAACATAACACAGGACATTGTGGTTTTTGGTAGACCTCTTGAGATGGATAGAGCCTTGGGCAGATTTATGTATGTTTATTACAAGCCAGATAGCTACCTTTCACGTCTTGATTAGAGTATCTTAATCCCTAGATGTATCCTATGCCCGTTGTTGATGTTTCACTTCCAAAGGAGAGGAGAGAGGCCATTGTGAGGGGTATCCTTATGTGGACTATGCACGACTATCCTGGCCTTGGAGAGGTTTTTGTTATGTTATGTTCATTCTTCTCTCTCTTTACCATTTGAACTTTGAAGCTTTTCTCTAACGATATGATATGAGTGCAGGGTTGTCCACATCGGGTCACAATGCGTGTCCTACTTGTGGGCGGCCAAATGCCTTGCACAAGGTAATCTATCCAAACAACCATTGTTTCTTGCCCCAAGGTCATAGAAAATACAAGGCTAGGTACAAGAGGCTCTTGCTTTGGCAATCACGCATAAACCCACAGACTGTACATACAGATGAATAGCCCTTGAGCTGGGCATCACGATTCTGTATTCATAAGGAAAGAGAGGTGCACAAGAGCGGAGTCATTGTGCTACACGAGATAGAGGAGAAAGAAAGCTTTTGATTAAAGCTTTGATCACCTCCACCCACTACTCACACACACAGTAGTCACTTAATGACCAAAATCAGTCTCCCCTCTTGCCTAGATCAATTTTGGGCATCCCCTCCTTGCTGAGGTATCTGGCAAACTGCTCTGGAGCCGCCAAGTGTCCTTTATGTCCATTCGAGCTAATTTCCTAGTACCCACCAACTTATAAAGTGTCGCGTGGGGCCTAAATGACTATGGACTTAGCCTAGCCACCCTTTTATTACTCAGATTTCAGTGCCGATTGGCCCGACAAACTTGTGGCGACGTGGCCTTCATTGCTGCGGATGGAACTCTCGGCCATCGTCCGTTCCACATTGGCCATACAATGTCCGGCCATTTGTGACTTCAACAAGAGGGTCCCAAAAGTTAAATTAAAATCAAGGGAAAGAAATTAACAACTAAGGTTAGTGGTTGTCACAACCTCGTGACATACCCCCCTCTCGAAATGGCAAACGTCCTCGATTGCATGCCAGATAAACATGCCATAGATGATTTAGTGTGATTAGCATCCTTTTATCATCACATGTATCCACAAGAAAGGTCATAAAACATAGATACAACTGACCCAATGAAACCTCATACTTATGTCATTTTTGTCTACAATAGAAGTGAACATTATACCTTTAACACTTCTTGGGCAATGTGCACTTCTATTGCACTGAATCCGTATGTACATATGATGTGCTAGCTCTATCATCGCCCCTCTTTTGAGCACGTTGAGTTGGGGCATACGTAGGCTGTAAATCAAAGGCTTCAAGGTAAAGCTGCAATACACTCGGTGACTCTAGCAGTTCATCCTCTTCTATCCATTTTGCATCCATAGGTGGATAGATCTTGAACTTCGCCAAATAATGTCGTGCCAAAATCTGCTCAGGTACCAAGATCTCATCAAGTTCCTGAACTTCTGGTTGATCTTCATCTGGCATATCTTTTGGCACATCACCCGCAAAGGGTCTTAGAAGACTCACGTGAAACACATTATGAATCTTCCAACTATTAGGCAATTGCAGCCTATAAGCAACATCACCGATCTTGTCAAATACCGCAAAAGAACCCATTCACCAGGTGAAAACAACAGTTCACGTCAGTGACGATCAGTAGCCCTTTTCTGATTTGTCCGAGTCTTCTCCAAGGCAAGCTTGATTTTCTTATACATTTCATCCATGCTCTCTGCATATCGATCTGGTTCAAAAATCTTATCCTTTGTGTGCAAAATGGGAGGAACCTTTTTGCTACCCTCAACAATTTTGAAAGGTGCCTTGCATGTTGACGAATGCACCGTATTGTTGTATGCATACTCAAGCATGGGTAAATACTGTTCCCATTTGCCCGTATTATCTGACACATAGCATTTAAGCAGATCTATGACAATAGAAAATGCTCTTCTGATTGTCCATCAATTTGTGGATGAAATGAGGACGAAAACTTGAGCGTAGTGCCTATGTTTTCAAACTAGCCTCTCCAAAACAGGCTCATACGAGGGTCACGATCACTGACAATAGAGTGTGGCATACCATGGTACTTTTACACATTGTACATGAACAACCGTGCTATCTGATCAGATTTTATCCTCTTCCGGACAGGGATAAAATGGGCTTGTTTGCTAAACCTACAAATAATGGTCTATATACTATCATTCCCTGTCGGTGCTCTTGAAAGATCAAAGATAAAATATATAGAAATACTTTCCCATGGCTTTTCTGAAATAGGCAATGGTTGTAACAACCTTGGTGCCTTTTGCTTGTCAAACTTGACCTTTTGGCAAATCACGCATGCTCGCACAAAGGCATTCACATCTCTCCTCAAAGTAAGCCAATAAAAGAATGTCTCAACCGCTTTCACTGTCGCATCTATACCACGATGCCCTGCATACGGTGGGACACGACTTTCTACCATAACCTTATGTTGCAATGGCCTAGCGACACATAGTCTGCATGCATGTCCAGCTTGCAACTGTTGAAAGATTCTTGCAAAATTTTCATCGGTAGCATACTATTACTTCATGTCATCAAGCTCATGATGATAAGGAATTGACACAACTGAAATTTGTGGCTTTCTTGATAATGCATCAGCCACAACGTTCTTCTTGCCTTCCACATGCACAATGTGAAAGTGGAACATAGAGAGAATGTTGCCCATCGCATGTGCTTTTTAGATAACTTTGACTATGTTGAGAAGTATCGCAAGGTCTAATGATCTGTTTGGACAACAAAATCAGCACCTAGCAGGCAGTGCTTCTAACTTGAAAGCGCATGAATCACGGCCAACAACTCTTTCTTGTAGATTTGCATAGTTTTTTGTGGCCCTTGCAAGATTCTGCTTTTGTAAGCTACTATCCGACCATCTTGCACTAACACTGTCCCAATACTATTGCCACACGTCACACTAGACCGCAAATGACTTCCTGAGATTTGGTAAACAAGTACGAGATCCGAAGTCATCTTTTCCTTCAAGAGATTAAAAGCTGAAATCTCTTTTTGTGTCCATTGGAAAGTGACCCCTCTCTTTTGCAAAGCATATAGGTGTGAAGCAATCTCGACGAAGTTCCGGATGAACCTTCTTTAGTAAGAACATAATCCCAAGAAGCTACGGACATCATGCACAGTCTTCAAGTTTGGCCATATCTTGGTTGCTTCAACCTTTGCAAGATCCATTCAGACACCATCCTTTGACACAATGTGGCCCAAAAAGTGGATCTCTTTAAAAAAGAATTCACTTTTTTTAGGGTTGATGGGCAACTTGTGACTGCGCAACTCTTTGAACACAATGGTCAAGTGACACCTATGCTCCTCTTCATTCTTCGAACAAACTATCATGTCATCAAAGAATGTGCCGACAAACTTTTGATGTGGGCGGAAGATCTGATCCATCATCCTATTGAACGTAGCAGGAGCATTTCCAAGATGTGAGTTTTGCCCCTATGCTGTAAAGTGAACCTTTTGTTGAAGACATCCAACACTCCATGTACATGAAACATCCATGGGATTCCCAACAACGCATCACACCCTTCCAGTGGCATGCTATAAGATTCTTCTGTGTCCACATGCGATTGGATATGCAGACGCAACTTTCCAATGATGGAAGTAACACACTTTGAGTGACCTGGACATGCCAAACCTCCCTCTGTTGTGTACCCTATCTCTGTAGCTTTGATGTCCAATCTGATAGCCAACTCTGGTGAGATAAGGTTTGTACTCAGATCAGAGAAAATGAGCGTTGACTGATCCCTAACTTTACCCCACGCTCTGCATAACTCATTGGCATTCTGGCTGGCCTACCACCCACCATAGTTTTTCCATACTTCAACCACACGTCGGACGCACACGGGCACGGAAGTATGGAATAAGTACGGATTAGACTACCAGCTTGTGGGCATGGGGGAAGCCTAAAGGTGAGCAAGAGAGGGTGAGAGTATGGGCTGATCCCTGATTCGCAGCTCGTAGCTCATTGATGTGCATAAATCTCACGCTCCCTTCACTGCCTCCGCAACAGAGTCATTAGTCCAACTCGCGCCGCCAAAAACTGCAGGCGAAAAATTTGTCTCAAATTTTTTGCCAGGTACGGAATCACTTTCCATACGCTTCTGTACTCGGACGAGTACGAAAGTACGGTTGGGCAACCACACGGGTACGAAAAAACTATGCCGCCCACCATATCTGTTACTAAACCTGCCGTGGGGTTAGGGCTTCTTCCCTTTCTTGTCCTCGCGTCAGATGGCCTCTTCCTCCATGGAGAATTTGCAGCAAAATGACCAGGCTGCTCACAAATAAAGCATTTACTCTCAGCCATTAAAGCCTTCTTTTCTTCAATCGACTTGCGCATATTCTCAACCATTAAAGCCTTCTTCTCTTCGAACGACTTGCGCACAAAAGACTTCTTCTGTTTCTTTGCCTGTCCTCCAGACGTCTCGGCTGAGTCCTTAGCTTTCTTTGCTTTTTCTGACCCTTGGGATGCTTCAGGAGTCGCTCTTGCAAAGGGATTCTTTGCTAAATTTTTCTTTGGCTAGCCCCCTTTCACATTACCTTGGAATCCACAGTCTTCTCCCTTCAACAAGGCATGACCAGTGTTGGCAACTTCCATAAGCTGAGTAAGAGTGGCCACTTTGTTCTTCGTAGAGTAGTTTCTGAGCTCTTTAGGCAACCCACAACAATACTTCTCTATCTGCTCCGTCAATGGCACAAACCTGTAGGAAGTTATTGAAAGAAAGGCTTTACAAAACTTCCGATTGTAACCCTGTCACAAAATGGTGACGTGGCAAACCAACACACATAGCCATATGGGCAGCAGGGCAGGCCCTTGGGGAGCAAGGCAGGCCCGTGAAACGCGGAATTCCCGCAGACATGATGATGTGGCACCGTACGGTAGAATCCGGAAAGCCTGGTGCGTTTCACGTTGGAATGTACAACAGAATTTTCGTTTTTTTGCGCTGGGAAAAGCGTTGGAAGTTCTACGCAATTTTTGGGCAGTTTTTGAACTTTGCTTTAATTTTCAAGCAAGGCTTATGAGACAAATTGCGTTATTTTTAAAAAGATGGCAACTTTTGGGGCTCTGCTTTTGGCATCCCTTGTAAACAAATAAATAGGTGGTTTGGGCTCCCACTATGGAGAGCATATGGACGCAGAGTCTGAGAGTGAGACCCAACCACTCTTGTACTTTGAACTCAGATTAACACAAAAAGAAATACCGAAAGGGGCGCTAGTCTTTGGGGCCAATATCTCTAGGCACGGAACTCCGCCGGGCTAGTGTAAATCAATTGTGAACTGGGAACTGTTTTGAAGTGGTTATTTGGTGCTGTTGCGGTCGATTCTTGACTTGGAGTGTCCAAGTCTGTTACAGTGGTATCAGAGCACGGCCGATTTCTCTTCTACAGGAAATTTGATCCCAAATTTTTATTTCTGCGGCACCTATGGCTTCACGCAAGGATCAGTCGACTCCCTCTGCATCCGGAGATGCGGGAAGGGATCACAACAAAGATTCCGGCAAGGAGTATGGCCCGCCTCCGCCTACTCAGGCGGAGCGACGAGAGATGGAGCGTTGTCAATTGATCGGCGATGCAACGAAGATGATGCTCAATTTTGCGAAGGACCCAAAATTTGCAAAATATATGAGCGAGACTTCTTTTCAGGAAGTGCACGAGCAGTGGCAGAAAACCACCACATCACCCCCGAAACCCGCTCTCAAGAAACCTTCCGCTCACAAGAAATACTCAGAGAAGGAATTAGAAGAGGTGGTTGATGCACGGGTTGCTCAGCTTTTTGACGCGCAAAACAAAGCTAAAAAGCATGGCAAAAAGCAGAAGAAATGCACTGACTTCTCGGGTTATTTGGGTCGTCAATTGACATTTGATAAGGCAAAGAAATAGAAGAAGCGTGTTCGATTTGAAGAAGTACCCAGTTCTTCTTCTTCTTCTTCTTCGAGAGCTGTCTCTTACTTTAAGGGGAATGCTCGAACTTGGGGGTCCACGCTTCTTTTAAACAAGGCTGGGCCAGTTAAATGGCTGAAATTTAAGAAGCTTTTTATTTCTTCTTGTTTGACTCAAGAGTATGAATGCGATATAGGAGCTGCTTGGAACCATCTTCGGATGACCAAGAAAGATACAGTGGATGCTTATTGCAAGAGATTCTGGAGCTCCTTTCTACCCGCCTCTTCATTCAAGAAGATCTCGTTCAGAGAACAGATTGAGCGGTTTACCTACAGAGCTTATTGCAAGAGATTTTGGAGCTCTTTTCTACCCGCCTCTTCATTCAAGAAGATCTCGTTCAGAGAACAGATTGAGCGGTTTACCTTGGGTCTACCTAGAGAGATCCGAGATCACTGCTTGGAACAAAAGTTAGCTTCTATTCAGGAGTTGATGAGTCATGCGAAACGGGGTTTTTCCATTCACTCTGGCAGTCTGACCTACCCCAGTGATGAGGTCATGACACAACGAGCCGAACAGACTTCAACAAATGAAAGTAGAAAGAGAAAGAGCAACCCAAAAAAGAAGGTTGCACGACCCAAGCTTACTCCTCAGGAGAGAGCTCGCTCATCAGAAAGGGGAAGTGCTTTGGATGCGGGGAACATGGACATATCTTTGTGAAGTGCCCTAAAAAGGCACAGAAAGAACAAAATGACAAGGACGACGAAAGGCCTGAGAGTTCAAGAGCAGCTGAGGAACGTGGAAGAAAAGGCAAGATGAAAACAGGACTCGTTCCAGATTGTGTGGGTACCGATCCCAACACAATGGATGAGAGTACAGAACTTTGCCAAGCTTGGGGCAAAGTGAAAGACCAGGAGGCCTTGATCTTCTTTGATGGAGGGGCCAAGGCCAACTTTATTTCACCGGATCACTCCCGATCGGATGGGACCCCCTGCGGAGGCAGTTCTAGCGGCACTCGGCAGGGACGTAGCCATTACACCTGTCATTGGCAAACTTCAATTGCATTGTCGGGGGTATTTGGGGCATGAGGACTTTTACATAATGCTTTGGAAGGTTGTGATGTTCTCTTGGGAATTCCCTGGTACCACGAGAACAACGCCGTGGTCGACTATCGGGCGAGGAAAGCGACATTGACTACAGAGAAGGGCAGAACCATTGTACTTGACATTAAACTGAAGGGAGAGTCTGCGCCTATTGTATCGGCTTCGGCCATTTCTAAATTAATGAAATCCAGTCTGTTTGTTTACTCGATCTTTATGAAAGAGTTGAGTGATGAGGATAGGACAAATATGTCTAAACTTGAAAAAGAACGCCAAGATTTTCTCCACTCTCATGCCGATTGCTTCTCAGAGGGCCTACCAGGCGAGTTACCACCTGCTCGTCCTGAAGATCATACCATTGATCTGATACCTGGAAGCACACCACCGAACCGGCCACCTTACCGTGTGAGCCGAGCATAGAATGAAGAGATTATGAACCACGTGAAAGACCTCTTGGAAAAGAGTCTTGTCCAGCCTAGTACTTCACCGTCATGTGGAGCGAGGCTCCAATATCACCACTCTTCCATCTCGGTAAAAAGCGTTCAAGATGGCCAATCCATGTGCAGTCCCCATGTCTATCAAGTGCCGTCCATACTCAGTGTTATCCCCATCATGTGATATTCTGGATAGACCCGTCTCAGCAATATCCAACTCTCTCAGCATCTCCTCTGAAGTATCATAAAATACCGTATGATGATTGGCAGTTCTAGCATTGAAGTCCCCTAGAATGATAATGTCGCCATCTCTAGAGATTCCCATATGTCATCATCCAAAATAGAGAAGGGGGACTGTCCTCTGGGTGGTGCATATACTGACGTACTTGGAGGAAAGTAGCAAATGGAAATGTAAAGATATCTACCAGTCTCTGCTATCAATCTCACCCACATGTACCTAGCTTGCGCATCCCTACGAGCTATATGTATCAATGGCTGCAACTCCTCCCCGAATAACACTGCCACTCCTCTTGATCCCCGTCCTCTGTGCTTTGATCGTGTCTCCTGTCTACAAACTGTCTTCCATCTGTATCCACTAATGTGAGGTATACACTGTTCAGGGGCCTGATGTGTCTCAGAGTAGAAGATGATGTCTCTACCAGTAAAACTCTCCTCAAAAGCACCCACATCAAGACGCATAGATCCATTACAGTTCCAGGTAGCAAGTTTGCAGAGGTTGCTTCCTCTTTGCATATCTTGACATAGAAAGGAGTCCCTTTCTCGTGGGGACCCACAGAGGTGATTGCCTTTCAGACTTTGAAAGAGAGATTGACTACGGGACCAGTTTTGACTCTGTCGGACTTGCAGAAGTCTTTTGAAGTATATTGTGATGCTTGTGGTCGTAGTCAGGGTGCGGTCTTAAGGCAAGAAGGCCATGTCATTGCTTACGAGAGCCGATTGTTCTCAAGGCCAGAAATGACATCACAGATTTATGAGAAAGAGCTTTTGGTTGTTATCCATGCTCTTACTCAGTGGCGGCATTACCTACTCGGAGCGGATTTTACTGTCTTTACAGACCATCAGAGTTTGCGCTACTTCTTGTCACAGAAGCAACTATTGGAAAAGCAGATGCGGTGGGCGAACATCTTGTCACTGTCCTGTCTATGTTGTTCAACCTCAATTGCACATAAAGGCATACTAGACTTCAACACGACCCTGCGCTCGTTGCTGCTGTTCCCCCCTCGTTGCGCCATCGCGTCCCCCTCCCCCCCTGCACTGCCCGCCAGCCCTCGTTGCCCCCCACGTTGCCCTGCTTGCCCTTGTTGCGTTGCCCCGGCTGCCCCCGCCCGCCGTTGCCGCCCCCGCCGTCTCCACTCGCTGCTGCCAGCGCTCCCCCCCCCCCCCCCCCCCCCCCCCCCCCCCCCCGCCTGCTTACTTTCATCCCGATAGCTCCTTGCAAGTCGGCTCCTTCAGCTCTGAGTCTCCTTTGGGACAATGCTCTGTGCGCCTATTTGCAGAATCCTCCCGTCGCCCTTTTCTTACGTCACAACAATAGACACAGATGGAGGCTCCAGCTTCGCCACAGAGGGACTCGCCCGAAGTCCCCTCGCCGGACCCCGCTTAGCCCACCATTCGACTTGCTCTTTCGTCGACAGAGCAAGCGAGCCTTGTCGTAGAGGTAGAGCGATTGCAGGCGACTTCGGTCATCTGCAAGATTCTCGGTACCCGACCTAGCCGAGGAGAGCTGCGTGACCTTCTCTAGGCCTGCCTTCTCTTAGAGGTGGGCAAGATCTTGGATGTACAAATTCTCGGATGGGGTTGCTATCAGATCGAGTTTGAGACCTCAGAGATTGCGTCCAAGGTCATAGCCATGAGTCCACTGACCATCCGAGTAGCACGTGCCCACTTTCGACAGTGGAGGCATGGTTTTGACCCGGCCTCGGATGTTCTAGTAGAGGAGGCAGACATCCCTATCTTGGTCTGCTTTCCGGGTTTACGGAGGGAGTACTTACCACTTCTATCCAAGATCGGCTCAGCCATTGGGACAGTCCTGGAGACACCTCGTACGGCAGCATCAGTAGCTGCCAAGGTGGCTGACATCCCCTCAGTTCGAGTTTTGGTCAGAGACATCCACACGCTCCGAAGGTTATCCTTTAACCTCGGGTGAGTGGGGGTTGGTTTAGACAGAGTGTGGAGTATTCAGGCCTCCCGAACCACTGCTTCATTTGTCGACAGATGGGCCATCTAGCGAAGGCCTGTCCACGGAGGAGGCCTCGACCTGCACCATAGTCTCAGCCCCAGCCTGCCAGGGCTGGCCCGCAGCCACAGACAGCGGCACAACGCACACATGCAGAGCCACCCTCCGAGCCTGGGGCTCCAGCGGAGGAGGGGTGGCAGCAGGCTCGTGGTAGACGACGACAGGGGCCACAGTGTCAGCCTGGCACTCAGAGTGGCCCTCAGGCGCCTACTCAGCAACAGTGGGTTCCCATGGGGAACCGCTTTGGTCCTCTTGAGTAGGAGGAGGTCCCTGCTCCAGCCCGTACCCCAGCTTCACCCTCGACAGCCTCTCCCCCCCCAAAGTTCCCCCCCTCTTCCTCATCCTTCCCCCCGCCTTTTGCTCCCGTCGCCTCTCACCTCGCCCCTCTACCTCTGTCGCCCCCTCCCGCCCCTCTTCTCCACCGCTTCCCCCAGCTCCTTCTCGTGAGGAGCCCTGGAAGGAGTTCTTGCTACAGCGGCTTCGTGCCAGGGTGCCTCAGTCAGGAGGCCCTTGGCAACCTTCGACCAGATGGATCTTTATAGAGATGCGCAGAGTTGGTTTGAGCAGGAGATTGGAGGACCGCTTCGCTGTGAGTTTGCTTCGATCTTGGGAGCTCTTACGGCGTGGCCTGGAGCAGAGACAGCCGATGTGCACGGAGGAGCGCCTACGGCAGCCCCTCGTCTGGAACCCCATGGTTAGCACTCAGAGAGGCCACTTGGTTGGTAGTCGGCCTCATGTTTCGGCCTCATGTTTCCTGGGGTCCCATGGCAGCAGGTCAAGCGCGCTCTCTAGGTGACTGACTAGAGTTCACAGGTTTGTCAGAGGAGGTGCGGGGTTCCGGCTACAGGGCATGAGAGGGGTGCAGAGCATGTGTCAGGACATCTCAGAGTCAGTTCTAGCTGAGTGGCTCACGCCTCTCAAGCCAGTAGCACCCCGATGGATGGGAGCCTTCACACGACTGGATGTTCTCATCTCAGTCATGGCCTGCTCAGAGACTGTCCCAACCCTGTTCTTCGAGCTTCAGGGTGGGGGACGATTACAGCGAGTTGCAGTAGAGGCCCCGCAGGTAGCAGAGTGCTGTTTTTAGAGGATCCGAGTAGTGGGCATGTGTGGGAGGACTTGCGTCATAGACCCTGACCCAGCAGCTCTTGAGACTGGACACTGGAGGCTATGGGCTTGGGAGTGTTGTCCACTGGCACGAGTACAGTGGGATCCCTGGTGAGTGGCTATGGAGAGACCCCTTCTCTTCTACAGACCACCCAGGAGTCCCTTTCTTTCAGTACACTGTTCGGCTGGGACGTCATATACTAGCAGCATAGAGAGAGGCCCGCCCCACTGCAGCACGTCATTGGCAGGAGGAGGGTCTCACAGTCGAGTTCTTGGCAGCCTTTTGGGAGAGGTCGTGGGACTCCAGACAGCCGAGGCGCGTCACCTTGTTTCAGTGGCTGGTCGCACACAGAGCTACAGCAGTAGGGAGCTGGCTAGTGCATAGTGGTCTCTCGGCCGCATATGCAGCTTGTGACCATTTGGTGGAGAGTCAGCGTCACTGTCTTTGGGATTGTCCCTCAGCCCAGCAGGTGTGGCTACGAGTTCTTCGGCTGATGCCTGCTCTCTCCACGGCTCGTCAGTACACTTGGGGGGCAGCGGCTTGGTCCACTCTCATGGGCCCGACACTTCAGTTTGAGCTATCTTCCACCAGCAGGATGATAGTGATGCAGGGGGGTGACCTACACTCTAGTGTGCAACAGAGCTTACTCCACAAGAGTGGTACAGTGAGAGAGAGGAGTGTTGGGAGCTCATCAGTGGCCTGACACTTTGGTTCATCTGGCAGGCCCGCTGTTTCCGCATCTTTGAGGCTCGCCCTGTGCCACCAGTAGAGACTGTTTGTGACTTTTGGCTAGAGCTGATCCATAATCTCAGAAGACAGCTTGAGGGACTACAAGGCAGCTCCGACCGCATGAGGGAGCGCCGCAAGGCTTTCCTTCGACTCTGGCGCCTTGGGCCTTTCTACACCATTGTCCAGGGTGTGCTCAGATGGCACTACCGTCCACCTGTGTGGCTCTTGCCTCCTCCCATCTGTTGATTTAGCCTCATTGTATATATGCTGTTTTTTCATTGGGAGAGTCTCCCCATCATGTTTGTTGTAGCCCTCTCTTGGAGAGGTGGTTGTAGCCCTATGGGCAGTTTTCATTAACTAATAGAAGGATCTTTTTCTCGGAATAAAAAAAAACATCTTGTCATTGTTTCACTTCCAGATTGTCCATGTTCAGGGACAGAAGAATATGGTGGCAGATGCTTCGTCTCGGAAGCAGTTGGTTCTGCCTATTTTTGCGATACATCATAGGAGCTTTGAGGATATGGTCGACCAGTATGCCACAGATACAGATTTTGCAGACATTTTCACCCGGATACGGGATGGGGAGACAGTAGCGGGATATTCCATTCGGGATGGCTACTTGATGAGAAAAACCATGTTGTGCGTTACACAGCCATTGAGGGAAAAGGTTATGACCGAATGCCACTGTCCACCTTTCACGGGTCATCGCGGCATTGCTACCACCATGAAAGGGGTAGAGAGATACTTCTTTTGGCCGAGACTCAAGGAGGATGTGGAAGAGTTTGTGCGCAGTTGCTTGGTATGCCAGAAGGCCAAGTTTGACAGGTATAAAGCACAAGGATTGTTACAGCCTTTGCCCATACCCACCCGCCCCTGGGAAAGTATTGCAATAGATTTCATTTTTGATCTCCCGAGAACAAAGAGTGGTCACGATGGTATCTGGACTGTTATTGACAGATTTAGCAAACAGGCTTATTTCATTCCAATGAAGAAAACAGTCAAGCCGGATCACTTAGTGAGACTGTTTGTGGCCCAGATCTTCAGATTACATGGCATGCCTGAGACGATTGTCTCCGACAGAGACCCCAGATTTACGAGTTTGTTTTGGAAGGCAATTTTGGGAGAACATTGGCACGTGGTTGTAGTTCTCGTCATCGTTCCACCCGCAGACTGACGGGCAATCTGAGATTGCCAATTCAGTGGTTTTAGATTTATTGAAGTCTTATATCTCGGATCAAAAGAGTCAATGGAAAAAGTATCTACCTTTGGTGGAATTTGCCTACAATAACATGATACACTCTTCGACGGGGAAGGCGCCATTCGAGATTGTTGAAGGTGCTGAGAAGGTTTCACCCTTCCTAAGCACAAAAGATAAGATTTTTGAAGCGGATGAGTATACGCGTGACTTAGACACGGCTTTTGCCAAGGTCCGTGAGGCTTTGCAGAAATCTCAAGAACGACAGAGAAAGGCAAGGGATCGCCATCGTCGCGATTTGATATTGAAGGAGGATGATTGGGTGCTCTTACGTTTTGAGAAGGCACGCCTGAGAAAGAAGAAGGGAAAGGAGAGGCTTTTTCCAAAGCTTAGTATGCGATACTACGGACCTTTGCAAATCTCTGAAAAGACTAATGATGTCTCCTTCCGACTGAAACTGCCTAACACTTGGAGGATTCACAATGCATTCCATGTGAGTCTCTTGAGACCTTTTAAAGGTGATGTGCTTGATGAGCAACCCGAGTGGAAGAAAACGAGGAATCCTTGTTCCTGAATAGATTTTGGCACATAGGGATACGAAGAATAAAGGTAAAGTCCGAAGGCGGTTCTTGGTTAAGTTCAAGAACTATCTTGCATTGGATGCGAAGTGGATGGAGGAGGAGGACCAAGCAGATACTCAGATTCTGAAACTTTACCTTGAAGCTTTTGGTTTAGCATAGTCTATTCCAAATGGAACCCAGAATTCAGCTTGGCCGGAGATCTGGTGTAGTGGGACGCACAAGAGGGGAGTTACTCCGCTCCTTTGTCAACAGATGCCTCGATTTTGATACTAGAGTCATCGATGTCTCTTTGAGCTTGAGGGATATTGAGAGTTGACATTATTCTGCTGTATGACTTTATGAAATGGAATTCCTGACTATGAAACTGATTTGTTCTTGACTTCTTTTTAAGTGCAGGAACTGATAGACAAAATGACTGCAGCATTTTGGTCTACTTGATCTCGAATAGACATGGTTGCAATAGGGGTTAGTTAATCGGGCATCGATGAGGTCCCGATTGGATCTAGATGCGATTGCTAGCTACATTGCCGATAAATCATGGTCTACTATCCAAATGAATGTTGAATGTCATGTGATGTCCTGTGATGTCTAGTGATGTCCTGTGATGTCGTGTGATGTGACTGTCAATTGGTACATGTGCTAGATGTGTGTTCCTAGTGCGTAGGTACTAGCAGTCAGTGTCTGCTAGGACGGTTTATGGTCTCTATCTGTTTTGTAGGCGTAGTCGAGGGCGATTACAATGCTTTCAGGAGGGGGGGTATGTGACAAAATGGTGACATGGCAAACCAACACACATAGCCATATGGGCAGGCCCGTGAAACGCGGAATTCCCGCAGACATGATGACGTGGCACTATACGGCAGAATCCAAAAAAAGCGGCACGTTTCATGCTGGACTGTACGGCAGAATTTTCGCTTTTTGCGTTGGGAAAAGCGTTGGAAGTTCTACGCAATTTTCGGGCAGTTTTTGAACTTGCTTTAATTTTCAAGCAAGGCTTATGAGACAAATTGCTTTATTTTTAAAAAGATGGCAGCTTTTGGGGCTCTGCTTTTGGCATCCCTTGTAAACAAATAATTAGGTGGTTTGGGCTCCCACTCTGAAGACATCTGGACACAGAGTCTGAGAGTGAGACCCAACCACTCTTGTACTTTGAACTCCAATTAATACAAAAAGAAATACCGAAAGGGGCGCCAGTCTTTGGGGCCAATATCTCTAGGCACGGAACTCCGCCGGGCTAGTGTATATCAATTGTGAATTGTGAACTGTTTTGAAGTGGTTATTTGGTGCTGTCGCGGTCGATTCTTGACTTGGAGTGTCCAAGTCTGTTACAACCACTCTAAGCTTTTGCAAGTAGCCGCATTGACTCGGTGCCAATTTGTCATGACATCGGTTTCAAATTCATTTGACAACCATGTAGATGCAAACATCTTCTTGAAGTAAATCCATGTGGCGGGTGCCTGTCCTTGCATCAACAAAGTCGTCCACCACGAACGCGCATTTCCTTTCAAGAAATTGGTAGCTTTCTTGACCTTGGAGGCCTTTGTGAAATTCCTTCTTGCATAAGCAATATCAAACTGCTGGAGAAAAGTAAGAGCCTTTGTCTTGTTCTCAAATCTGCTGAAGGTGAAACCGGCCTGTTCAATCCAAAAAGGGCGGTAGACTTTACTTCAAACCTTGATTTAGCTTTCACCCATTATTAGTCGTCTATTTTACCTGTACTTTCAAGACACAACAAAGGGGAAAGGGATACAGGCTGCGAGATTGCACCTGTATGAGTAGACAGACACCAGATTGGCCCCTAATTTAGGGGCCCCTTTCGGTATTTCTTTATTGTTCAAAAGAGGGAATAAACGCTGTGGTTCCCTACAGGCTGCCCCGCACAAACTCGGCTGAATTTCCACTGTTTCGGCCTGATTTCGGCAGCATAACTGTACTAGGACACTTCACAGTCAATATTCCCACGCATTGAATGACTTTCCCGACGCATACGGGCACTTTGCAAAACCTGGCGAGAATCTGCAGCACGCTGAATTCTCTGTTTTCAGCCCTGAAAATGCGCCAGATCACCTGTACAGCGGTCCCCTTGTGTCCCCGAACTTCCTGGGGGTATTAGGGTCCGTTTAGGGCCAAAACCCTAAACCTGCAAAAATACACAGCAGGCTGTAATTTACTGTTTCGGGCTCCGTTTCGCGTGCCGTTCGCATCCGTAGCAAGTCCTCGAGCTCCCGCACCTGCAGGGCTACTTGCCCTTTGAATCGGACGAGATTTCTGGCGTGAAACCTCTCCGAATTCACCTATACCTGCGGGGGGATTAGCCGCTAGCTAATCCAGTACCTGTGCAAGAGGCTCTTGCCTCGGCAATCGCGCATGAACCCACACAACTGTACATTGGTCAAATGAAGAGCCCACTAGAGGGGCATAACATACTGCCAAAGGGGAGAGAGAGGGCAGTGCGTAGCGTGCAGGGCATCACTCCTGGCACCGCACTGTACATAAGAGGGAAAGCAAGCACTCCATAGCTCTTAACCTGTGACAAAAACTGAAAATGAGGCTCTCCCCCTCCTAAATTCAGCGCCACTTCTTGTTGCATGAGGCAAGTGCACCAGAAGGTGCCACTTGGCACATTTGTAAGCATTTTCCCGTTTCGGGGTTGCCGTCTAAAAATATCCCAACCGGTTGCCTAGTTGACTTCACGGTAGAGTAAGAAAATGTTCCCCTTGTCATTCCGGAGGTAATGACGTCAACACATTTTCAGGTCCCAAAATAGCAGTTCCCTAAATTTTAGGAGATGCTGCCATTGTATCTTTCTAGGTCATCCGACCCTCTTTGTACACTGCGGCCACATCCAGAACTGAAATGTAGCCTCTGTAGCAAAGGATTCCACTTTGGCTAGTCAATGACCCCACTTGGCTAACCATAGTCCTTGTCCAACCTTAGTGCGCTCTTGCCCTTAGGCCTGGACTCCCTCTGGACAGTTCCACACTAGCTATGCAATGCAGGGCAGTTAGATTTCCCGAGGGGTGTTTCCAAAAAGTGAAAGTAAATAGATAATAAGAAAGAAATCAACAAAAAGGATAGATAGTAGTCACGCGCTGGTGACAGAAGGTATCAAACTTCACAGCTGCACCACCTTCTTTGTATGGTCTTGGCTTTTCCAGCACTGTCAATTTATCATAGAGACGTGTCTGCAACATGGGTATAGAGGTAGGGATCATCTGTGCGCCTTGGCCATTAGCATTCCGGTTCCCTGGTGCCATATTTGCCTGTTGGTCGGAAAAATTGGCCATACCAAAAGCAGCCTATGGCACCCCAAACTGGCCTTGATTACATTGTAACCTTGATTGTAAGCCTATATTACCACACATGGGGTTTAGCATCATGCCTTGCATACCCCCAAGGAATGTTCCTGGCATCTACTGCTGGTTTCCAGGCGCATAACCAGCCATGCTTTGAAACAGAGATCCACCCTCGAAGTACCAAGGATGTACTGTGGGTGGTGAAAAAACCTGATGCATAGCCTGGAAATTAGCTCCTTGTTCGTTTAATCTAACATTTGGACTCTGATAGGTGGCTGGCTGAATTGGTGTTCTAGCCACCTGTTCTACGATAGAAAGAGTTTGTCTTGGAGCCCCAACTGACTCGCAACATGGGAATGCTCCCTGTCTTGCTGAGACGCATAAGGGAAGTGGGCCTGAGTCTTAACGGGTTCTACTGCATGAGAAAGTTGCCTTGTCTGCTGTGAGTGGTGGAGCTTGCAGAAATTCCATAAACCTGGGATTCTGCACAAACCGAGAAAACACATTCACAGTAGCAACCATTTGTGTCCTGAATGCATCCTCGTCTAGTTTTCAGTCATAAACCCTTGAACTTGTGGAGCATTCACATCAATGAAATGTATAGATAGTGGTGGCCGTGAACTCTCGCCAACCTCGACCACCGGAGGAACAGCCTGTCTGTCTTGTGAAGAGGAACCCTCTTCCTCGGTGTCATTCGTCTTGTCAGCCATAGTGTAATTCCAAGTTCCCGTGCTTTGTGTCTTCGCTGAAAACCAACCAAGGCTCACTTCTTGAGGAAAAAGTGATTCTGTCCCGGGGATGGAAACATGAAACCGGTCCGTAGACTTAGTAAAGGGCGGTAGACTTTGGCAGCACCTGCCTAAACCTGGCGAGAAATTACAGCACGCTGAATTCTCTGTTTTTGGCATCTAAAATGCACTAGAACACCTGTATGACTATTCCCTAGCTTCCCCGAAGCTCCTGGGACTAGTAGGTAACCAAAACGGCCAAAACCCTAAACCTGCAAAAATACACAGCAGGCTGTAATTCTCTGTTTGGGGTTCCGTTACGCGTGCCGGTCACATCTGTAGCAAGCCCTCGAGTTCCCGCACCTGTAAGGCTACTTGCCCTTTGATTTGGATGAAATTTCTCGCAAGAAATCTCTTTGAATCAACCTGTACGTGCGGGAGATTAGCAATTAGCTAATCGGATACCTGTACAAGAGGCTCTTGCCTCGGCAATCGCGCATAAATCCACAAGACTGTACATACAGACGTATAGCCCTTGAGCCGGGCATCATGATTCTGTATTCATAAGGAAAGAGAGGTGCACAAGAGCGGAATCATCGTGCTACATGAGACAAAGGAGAAGGCAAGCTTTCCATTTAAGCTGTGATCACTTGCACCCACTACTCACACACACAATAGTCACTTAATGACCAAAATCAGCCTCCTCTCTTGCCTCGATTGATTTTGGGCGCCCTCTCCTTGCTGAGGTGTCTGGCAAATTGCTTTGGAGCTGCCAAGTGTCCTTTATGGCTAGTTGAGTTAATTTCCTAGTACCCACCAACTTATAAAGTGTTGTGTGGGTTCTAAATGACTATAAACTGAGCCTAGCCACCCTTTTCTACTTGTATTTTAGTGCCGATTGGCCTGATCAACTCGTAGCGACCTGGCCTTCGTTGCTGCGGATGAAACTCTCGGCCATCGGCCGTTTCACACTGGCCATACAATGTCCGACCATTTGTGACTTCAACAAGAGGGTCCCAAAAATTAAATTAAAATCAAGGGAAAGAATCCTACAACTAAGGTTAGTGGTTGTCACAACCTTGTGACATACCTCCCTCTTGAAATCGCAAACGTCCTCGATTGCATGCCAGATATACATGCCATAGATGATTTAGTGTGATTAGTTCCCTTTTGTCATCGCATGTATCTGCAAGAAAGGTCATAAAACTTAGATAGAAATGACTTAATGAAACCTCTTACGTTTGTCATTTCTGTCTACGATAGAAGTGAACTCTATACCTTTTAACACTTGTTGAGCAATGTACACTTCTATTGCATTGAATCTGTATGTACATATGATGTGCTAGCTCAATCTTTCAAGTACATTGAGCTGTAACTCAAAGGCTTTAAGGTAAAGCTGCAATACATTCAGTGACTCTAGCAGTTCACACTCCTCCATCCACTTTGCATCCATAGGTGGATAGTTTGAGTGACTCTAGCTGCCAAGTGTCCTTTATGCCCATTTGAGTTAATTTCCTAGTACCCATCAACTTATAAAGTGTCCCGTGGGGCCTAAATGACTTTGAATTGAGTCTAGCCACCCTTTACTACTTGGATTTCAATGCCGATTGGGCCGACCAACTCATGGCGACCTGGCCTTCACTATTGCTGTTGGGTGCAACGGAATTGAAATGGTGAAGATCTAGTTTTACACTTCCACAAAAATCCTTTCCTTCTTTCCTTGGGTTAGTAATTTCTTTGTGCTTGAATGATGGTTCCTTTTACTTTCCCCTGAAGAGAGGGGCTGAGAGAATGCAACAGAGATGTGTAGAGGGAGAGAGAAAGAGAGAGGAGAATAGCGACATCCGATGGGGTCCCAACCAACCCTCTCAAGGGCCACCCACACCGTTACCGATGTGGTATTTGCTTTGGATTGCGTAAATGGAATGTATACACAATGCAATACCTCAATACAAACTCTAGTGACTCGATGTCGACAAATCACCGTGGTGACTTTCAGAAGTTCTGTCGCGAGAGGATGGGCTGAAAACTGAAAACTGAAAACATTGGCCTGAAGTGTTGCCGTCCTTGCGCTAGGGCTGAGAACAGAAACGTTGCCTGGTTCGCTGTTTCCAGAAAAGCCAAGTTGGGAGCAGGCTGAAAACGCTGGCTGAGCTCGCGGCTGAAAACGCTGGGCAGATCTGAGTGCTTACTTCTTCTTATGATTAAACACTGGCTGCCTTGGCTCCTTTATAGGTGAAGTTTGCTGGTAAAATACTTATTAGGCCTTAGGTAGGGCAAGTGTCCACCAAGTCACCCAACAATAAATCAATAAATTGATTTATTAGAATTGAGTCAGTGGGGTCTAGTTTTGGGTGAAACCGTTGCACATCTGTCCATACGGGAATCCGATCAATGCGGGAAATGGCTCGTTGGATTCCTCTAACCTAAAACTACATGCTATTCATGCCAGATGCCCACCGTAGTGTAATAACATCTGTCAAGACGCGTATACAAACCATTTATGCAAGAGGGTTGCAAAACTGGGAAACCTAATCGAATCGACTTGGGTCCAGACATGTAGGTCCTGCGAACTGGCTTACAAAATTGCCGGTACTAATCCCCCTAGGATTCTAGACATCCCTATCTAAGAAGAAGGGGGAAACTGGCTCTGGAAGTCGATGAAGCATGTCCACGTGGCACATAGAGCCATGTGCACGTGACATCCCTTCCTGCTTAAGGTGGGGTACGGGTACCGATCTGCATGGCCTCCTTGTATGAGGCTAGCAAATCGGGGTAATTGATAAAGAACTCCTCATCCACCAAGCCGCTTCATGTGTACCTCGATCCTTGAACTTCGGGAAGTATTGTCTTGCTTGCTTCTTTGTTCCGTGCTTGACTCGTTGCAAAAGGATCTGCTCCATCAATGATCTACGATTGCTCCTCGTCTGGAACGCTCCTTGGAGGTTCACCTTAAAACAATTTAAGCCAAGAAACATGGAAAACATTATGAATTGTCCAAGAAGGTGGAAAATGTAATTGCATGGAAACATCATTTACCTTTTTGATGATTGGAAACGGACCATACATACGAAAAGAGAGTTTAGGACACCTCTTATCACTTGCTTGAGACGTTGCTTCATGATCTTGAAAAACACCGAGTCACCCTCCTTAAATGAGACATTGTGCCGATGCTTGTTAGCATGCCTAGAGTAGGACTCTTGAGCCTTGCTAAGCCAAAGCTTAACACTCTCGAGGACCTCCACATATGTTTGACTAACACAATTAGGATCATTAACTTTGGAATTGACCTAGTCAATAAAGATTGAAAAGGTTGGCCAAATGTCGCCTCATAAGGAGTAGGACAAATTGCACTTGAAAACGAATCATTGAGGACCTCTGGAACTAATGGCAAATATTGCTCCCACTTAGATTGCTTATCATGCACATAGGATTTGAGGACATCAAATGCCAATTGATTGTAAATTTTAGTTTGTCTATCAGACTGTGGATGAAATGCAAACGAAAAATTCAACTTAGTGGCAAAATTTTCAAATAAAGCACGCCAAAATGGGATGTGAACTTAGTATCACGATCCGACACGATAGACTTGGGTAACCACACAACGGGTACCAATGCTTGATGAACAACCGTGCAACATCTTGTGTAGTAACATTAGCTTTGCAAGGGATTAACATGCAAAATTTGCTAAACCGATCAACGATAGTTAGACATTGCGTTTTCCGTGCAGACGTGGAAGGAGCCAAATTAGTTACGAAATCCATACTTATGTCCTTAAATGGTTAGTCAGGGCATGAGTAGCTCTTGTTGCTTACCATGAGGGACTATAACCTTTTGACAAACAACACACTTAGTAACGTAATTATACACATCTTTACGTATCTTAGGCCAATAGAAAAACCGTTCCATCTTTTCTAATGTAGCATTAATACCCCTATGACCACGCGTCAAAGCATCATGTGCGTCATGCAAAATGGGTGCTTTCTGAGAAGAGAACACACACAAACGGTTTCTAAAGAAAAGCCAACCATTGCGAATGAGATAATTGCACGGACCTTGTGCATTCAATGCTTGTAACCAATGCTTTTCAAACTCAGAACCCATGTAATTGTCTTTTAGATCATCAAAACTAACACCTTGAATAGAGAGAAGAATGAGACTCTAGAGAGAGAACTTGATCTTTCCTACTCAATGCATCTACAATAGGGTTAGCTTTTCTAGGGACAAACTCAATCATACCACCAAATTGTTCAAAAATTGAGACCATCGTGCTTGTCTATCACTCCAATGTGCACTAGGCATAGATTGAAGCCATTTAAGTGCTTGGTGATCTGTGCGAACGACAAACTCACGCCCATAAATGAAATGCTTCCAATGCTTTAATGCATGAATGACAGTGAGAAGTTCCTTATTATAGATGGAATAATTTTTCTCAACACTATTTAGTTTACGAGAGAGAAATGCCACTAGATGGTTGTCTTGCTGTAACACTGCGCTAAGGACAATGTCACTAGCGTCGGTCCACACCTCAAAAGGCTCATCCCAAGAGGCGAGGGCGAGGCATGGTGCCTTGGTGACTGTTACTTTGAGCGCTTCAAAAGCACTCTTAGCGGCATCTGTCATAATGCGCTTATGGCTCAACAAATCAGATAATGGTGCGGCAATATGTGCAAAGTGTTGGATGTGAGAACTATATGCTTGACAAAAACCCAAAAATGAGCGAACATGGTATGTTGTCTCAAGCATATGCCACTCTCTTACCTCACCTACCTTCGCGGGATCAAGTCGAATGCCCTCGGGAGAGATGATGTAGCCCAAATAGCACACAGTAGTCAGAAAAATTTCTGACTTCTTTGCTATAATGTAAAGACGATTAGCATCAAAGCGGGCCAAAACTTTTTCCACATCAATAGCATGTTGCTCCCAAGAAGAAGAGAAAATGAGAATATCATCTAAAAAGATAAACATGCGCTTACCGACCAAATCAATGAAGATACGCATCATCATACGATTAAACGTACCCGGTGCGTCCGTTAGACCAAACGACATAACAATGAACTTGTAGTGCATGCGTTCGGTCCGAAAGGCGGTCTTGTAGATGTCTCACTTTGCGATTCTTACCTGGTGGTAGCCACTCTTCAAATTGATCTTTGAAAACACAATCGCCCCTTTGAGACGCTCCAAAATGTACTCGATGCGAGGCATAGGAAACTTGTTCTTGACCATCATCTTGTTGAGGGCCCTGTAATCCACACATAACCGCGATGAGCCATCTTTCTTACGAACAAAAAGATTTGGAGCAGCAAAAGGATTTACATTGGGACGTATAAAACCCCTATCCAACAACTCACCTAGTTGGCGCTCTAGCTTCTCTTCATTAGCCTTGTTCAAACTTTATGGAAACTTACTTACAAGTTGTGCTCCGTCCACGAGGTCAATGACATGATCCTTGGGTTGCTCGGGAGGAAGTGTAGGGGGAAAATCATCCTGGATAAACAAGTGTTCAAACTTTTCAAACAACTCACCATACCTGTCAGGAATACTCACGTTCTGTGATGTGGGGTTGACATAGATGACCGCCGCTTGGGCTCCTCAACGTAGCTCCCTTTTTGCCTGGACATGAGAAATGAGAGGGAGAGAGGGAATGCCGCTCTCGCTTCGAATGAGAATTGGCTGCAACACATTGTCGTTGATGAGAAGCGTGCACTTCTCCCAATCAACACTGGGTTTAAACATGCGAAACCACTTAATGCCCAAAATAATGTCACATCTTGCAAGTTTAGAGACTACAAAACGACGAGTAAATTGAGTTTGTTGAATGACTAATTTGACATCATTAACTTCTTGAGAGATCGACGCGTCCATGCCTTCAGAAAACCCCTGCACCGGGAGGGTGGGGATAAGAGAAGTCTGAAGACGTGCACGTGTTACAAGAGATTCACTGATGACAGCATGAGAATTTCCAGAATCAAACAACACAATGACCCTTCGACCATTCACATGTCCATAACATTTTATGAGTTCATCCTCTTCGAAAGTCCCCTCCTGTTTAGCTTCTGGCTCTACCCTACTCACAGTATTCACTTGAGGGGTAGAGTCAGAAGTTGACACAGTAGAGGCTTCCTTTTTAGATTCTTTCTTAGGATATTCCTTTTTCATGTGACCTACGACTGAACAATGGAAACACCTACATTCTTTCGCATACAATGCCTGTTCTTCTCTACTTAATTGACCACCTAAAACTCCTTAAGCAATCTTTTCATCAGGTGTGAGTTGAGGTTTATGAGATTTTCCTTTACCCTTATCCTTAGATTTATCGCCCTTAGATTGAGATTGAGATGGAGAATTAGATTGAGAGGAAGAGTTACCATTACCTTGAGCTTACCCTTGTTGTGCTTCATCTCTTGGAGTTGAGGAGCCAAGCGTATAGCATCTTGCAATGTCTTTGTATCACCGGCTTCCACGTCAAACTTGATCGAGTTGTCCAATCCAAAGAGAAAAGCCTCTAACCGTTCCTCATCCAATTTTTGCAATTGTCCACCTAGTTGCGATACACGGTTAGCATACGACATCACAAATTTACCTTGTTGAGGCAAAGCCCAAAAATCCTCTTTCAATCGCTTCACGTATTGTGGAGGTAAGAAGCGAGTCTTTAGATCCTCCTCAAACTCATCCCAACTAAGCTCGAGAGGGGGAACGAGGAGAGACTCGGAATGGGCAGCCATATGGGCTTCTCCATCCACTCATCCTTCCAAGTGATGGCATCACCGTGAGATGCATGGAAGCCAAGAACCTTGTTATTATCAAACTTTTTCACAACCGCAAAATAGGATGTAAATTGATGCAACCAAGAGTAAATGACAATAGCATCCATCTTACCGTCATACTTACTAAACGTAATCTTCTCGGGAATTGGATCATTGGTCGTCCGTGTAGCAATGGTTGCCTCCGCAATGGTCTTGGCAAACTTTTCATAATCGGGCTCCGAAGGAGAAGTATCGGATCGTACCGCCAAGGTGGTGATGAGATCACGCATGGTTGCCCTTTCTTGCCTACGCCCCTCAACCTCAGCTGCCCACAGTGCCAAGCGATGTTCTTCTCGTTCTGTTGCTACCTCGCGCTCTCGTCTATGAGCCTCGGCTTCGGCCGCCAATCGGCGCTCCTCACGCTCCGTCGCTTCCACCCGCTCGAGTCGACGTGTCTCTTCTTGACGCATCATCATCTCCATCATCATTCGCATCATAGCATCCATGGGATTTGGTGGCGAAGGAGGAGGAGTTGGGGGAAGGCTAGGAGGATCCATAGGTGGCACTTGCCCGCCTTCTTAATTGGTGGTGGTCTCCATACCGCTACGAGTCTTGACCATGCAAGGATTTCTCCTTTTGGTTCCAGGAAGGTCGCAGACTAATTTTCGGGAGACTATCTACCCCCTCGTTGGCGCATCCCGCATGCAACACCCGGTATACAATTGGTTGCTATTTTTCAACGCTCAAGGCGCACGGCTCTACGCGAAATGGCATGGTTGCTGTTCCAAGAGTGGGAGGAGTATACACCGAAGGGCTGCCAACACAACCAAAAATACGAGAGAAAAAAATCTTCAAAGCTCTGATACCAATGTCAGGTGCAGCGGAATTGAAATGGTGAAGATCTAGTTTTACACTTCTACAAAAATCCTTTTCTTCTTTCCTTATGTTAGTAATTGCTTTGTGCTTGAATGATGGTTCCTTTTACTTTCCCCTGAAGAGAGGGGCTGAGAGAACGCAATAGAGATGTGTAGAGGGAGAGAGAAAGAGAGAGAAGAGAATAGCGACACCTGATGGGGTTCCAACCAGCCCTCTTAAGGCCCCCCCCCACACCGTTACCGATGTGGTATTTGCTTTAGATTGCGTAAATGGAAAAGTATACACAATGCAATACCTCAATGCAGACTCTTAAGGACTCGATGTCCACAAATCACCGCGGTAACTCCTCAGGAAGAGGCACCTCCGGGCCTGATTTGATGCACCTTGGATCCTTCTCGATGTGGGACTGCGGATGGCCACCAAGGGGCTGATTTGCACTCCCGATGTGAGAGGAATGAAGGGCTGAAAACGCAGATCTTGACGATGCCGATGATGGACAACAATGGAGCACTCGATGCCGGCAGAGAATGGCCGATGTGAGGGCTCAATGGGCTGCCGAAGTACCGGACCGCAACGGGGAATGCGTGTAGGCCGCTTTCGAGAAGTTCCCTCGTGAGAAGACGGGCTGAAAACTGAAATTGCTGGCCTGAACTGCTGCTGTCCTTGCGCTAGGGCTGAGAACAGAAACGCTGCCTGGTCTGCTGTTTCCAAAAAACGCCAAGGCTGAGAGCAGGCTGAAAACGCTGGGCAGATCTGAGTGCTTACTTCTTCTTATGATTAAACGCTGGCTGCCTTGGCCCCTTTATATGTGAAGTTTCCAGGTTAAATACTTATTAGGCCTTAGGTAGGGCAAGTATCCACCAACTTACCCAACAATAAACCAATAAATTGATTTACTAGAAATGAGTCAGTGGGGTCTAGTTTCGGGTGAAACCGTCGCACATCTGCCCACCCGGGAATCCGATCAGGCACATCCAATCCTTGTTTACAGACGGGTAGTGAGACAGAGTTTGGGAGAGGCGGAGCAGTCCCCAAATAGACCTCCGAAGGAGATGTTACTAGATTAGGACCAAGAGGAGGTCCCAGAGCAGCTGGACAGAGGGATATAGCAAGAGGATTAATAGTCAGTGACAGTTCAGGACCAACCCGAGTTGTTTGCGAATAGGCTAGTTCAGTAGACTTTGGATCTCTTGGAGATTCAGTCGTCGCAGGTGCCTCTTACAGTAGGCATAATTGAGGGGGAGTGTGGGAGTGAGTCTTCTCAGTTTGTAGAGGAGTTCGACTTATCAGTAGGTTTTGTATCACCAAGTAATAGACCGCCAATTAGAAAAGGAGGCAACAGTTTCACTAGACCTTCTTTCCACGATTGTGGCAAGATTGTGTAGTCCATGCAAGGTTTATCATGAAAAGTAGTTTGTTTTAGGGATTCCTCAAAGCGGAGGAAAAAATCAACCGTCAGACCATCCGAGATTTCCAATGACCAAGATGCAACAGACTACTATATAGTTCAACTTCAGTAAAAGCACCCTCAAGTGTATTTGCATCGTCCACAATCATAATAGGATGTACATACGATAAGAGTAATTATCTAGCTTGCAAGACCTCTTCTGAAGGAGTTTCAAGAGTTGCAAACACTCGCTGAAAATGATTCACCATGCAAATGTGCCAATTGTAGTTTATTAATAGTCCATTGCCCATCATTATCCTTCACTCTTCTAATGGCCATAGATTGCCACGAACGATGCAAATGCTTGAAAAATTGTTTTGACGAGCAACCTTTATCCATAAGAGCATATTGCCTTGATTTGACTTTCCATTTGTCCAGCTTTCGCTTGTTATTATGCATCAAAGAGACTTTAAGAGCACACAAGGTCTCTTTCTTAGAAACAGCGAGTTGTCTAGAGTCCGCACGAGTTTCCAATTCTTGGCAAATTGCCTTATCTGCTTCCACCTTACCTCTTTGCGGTTGCATATACCAAGTACCATAGTCTTGAATGACCGCCTAAATACACATAACAAAACTATACCAGGCTACATCCACATCCAAAAACATATGAGCCTCAAGAGGAGGAATTACTTCCTCAACCATATTTTGGAAAGCTTTGTGTGCATTATTGATATGCAATAACCGTTGGGCTCTTGGTCAACTGCAATCAAAATTGCAAAATGATGCCACCCCAAAAACACACCTCCCAAAAAAAAAAAAAAAAAACCCCGGATGAGTCATGTACGGAACGTACGAGTCGTACGGTACCAGTACGGAACATACGAATTGTTCCGTACGCAATACAAGAACAACCCTACACATACCTTATTGTCCATGTCGCCACCAAAAAACATTATTAACACACACACATTTTTTTTTGTGAATCTTGGATTAATTTACAAATGGGAAACCTCAACGTGAGGAAAACCCATGAGAAAGATCAAATACAAAGAACATAGAGGTGTCCTGAAAGGGGAAGGCATTAAAAGCACACATAGTAGAGCTGTAGGATATTGAAGGATATGTCCCCAATATCAAGGGCAAAATGTAAGGATTGTCCAAGTGAAATCCGGAAGAGAGGAAAGGGATACACATCTTACTGATGGAATAGGCGGAAGTTGCATTGGCGCCATTAGGACCATATCGACCAAAACCTGACCTAGGTGAACAAGGCAACAAAATGCTGAAGGGGATTCGAGGGAGTGCGGAAGAGCCAAAAACATTTGTGGAAAACTGCCGATGGAAAATGGAGATGCATATAGGTGGATATGCGGTGCAGGAAGGCCCTTGTAAAGCAACAATCCCACAGCAGGTGTGATTGTCTCATCAGAGGCTGAACATATGGCACAGTGAGAAGAGCCCAATGGTGGAATGTGCAGGAAGCTAGCCAACATGCGCTCAAGCTTACCCCAGGACTGACGATAATGCATGCCAAACCAAAGTGTATAGCTGCCTGAGGATAATGAATCAAATTGCCATACATGTCGACCACATCATCCACTGTGCGCACGCCACGACAAGAAAGGAAGTAAGCATGTCATGGTGACCGATCTACAAGAGTAAGAGCAAAAGCTCGGCTCCAGTGAATACTTTCTAGGCGCAACGAACTCCCATTTTGTGGTTGCTTGCCATTCCATGAAAGATGAGTCGTAACGGCTTTTCAAGCATCAAGTAAAGTAGAGGTAAGCGAACAACAAGGAATATGACCGATCATCTTGCCAAACACAGTCTCCGAGAGTGACGTCTGCTAGTGACCAAAGGCAGAAGTGGTAACATGCGGACATAGTGTGTCACAAATTGCTGACGTGTCAAGTCACTGAAGAACAGAGCCAACTTGCAGATCCCGATCGAGGGGCAGATCCCGGTCGAGGGGCCTAAACCCTAAGAAGAAGAAGAAAAAGAAGTTTTACCGACTTGCAAAGTCTTGCCGAGTGGTCTATTTTTAAAGAGGAGTTCCCGCTAACTTATGGGGCCCCGTCCCATGAGGCCCAAGTGACCTAAAGGCATTAAAATAAAGCAAGATCACAAGCACACACAATCTCTTGCGTAGAATGTGATGAGGTGGAAACTGTACAGAACCCCCGTAATTTGCGTTGACATGTTGACGCGGCAGACAATACGGCGTTCCGCGTTTTACGTTGCAAGCGTTGACGTGGCAGTTGTACCGATTTCCGCAATTAGCATTGGTTGCTTTTGGACACCTGCTTTTGGACCATACGCTTTTGAGTTTGAATGCTTTTCATGTAAACTGCTTTTAGAGGCCAAGGGCCTTCAAATATGATCCATGGGCTCTCACTCTGGCAATCTACCCGCGGGGGATGCAGAGCAGAGCCATGGGAGTTGTACTGACTTCAAGCAATATAAAGAAATACGGGGCCAGTGCTCTCTTGGGGTGGAACTCCGCCACTCCCCGTTCGTGTCGTCATCTATTTCAATTCAATTGTTATTTGAAGTGCTTAGAGTTGTTCAATCTGTTCTTTTCCGTTGGTACGTGGTGCCCGTCCCATGACAGTGGTATCAAAGCTTCAGGCATGTGCTTTTCTGAAAGCATATCGGTCATACCTAAGAGCAGATGGAGCAAGATGGCGCTTCCGAGTTTCATAGAAATTTTTTTCAAAGAATCTTCGTGTCTTGACTCCTGATCCCGAACTTATTAGCCACTCCCACCCTTACTTCATCGCGCATTGGGCGCGCTCCCATCTTCATCGCTCTGTCTTACAAGGCATAAGTCATAAAGATCACTTGCACAAGAAGGATCAAAATTTTTTCTTTTGAGGGACTGCTTTATTTAGAGGCAGTGTCGTGCATTGGTGGCAGTCTATAGCTACCAAGCCGCACACTCCAAGGACTTGGCAAGCTTTCAAGAAAATTTTTGCCCGAACTTACATGCCTTTGAACATCTTCCTTCGGATTGCAGCTTCTGGCAGAGTGGGGTATCTTGAAAGGCTTGCCACAGAAACCCTAGCAGATTACAACTTGAAATTTCTCTACATCTCTCAACACGTGTCTCTTCTAGAACCGATAACCTTGGAGGTCTAGTGTGATTGGTATATCTTGGGGCTACCATCACTGCCACAGGAAGATTATTTGTCAAGGCTTGTTTCGATTATTTAAGAGTTTATGGACCATGTTGCGGTCGGTTACGACCTTATGGAAGAAATCTAACCTTAATCTTGGTGCGGGTTTTAGGATGGAAAGCCAATCGTCTTTTCGAGCTCGACTGATGTCTAGATTGCTTTTTAAGTTTGAATTTTGTTTGAGAACTTGTTTGGTGATCCTATTTGAAATTTGTTTGAAATGGATGGTATTTGTTTTAAACCTGTCTTGGTGCCGATTCGAATTGTTTGACTATGGTTAGGATATTGGTTTCAATGCTTGGTGATTTTACTCTGGGGTGGAGTAGTGAGAGTGGTATTGTCTGAACCTCAGAACGATGCAGACGGGATGTCCGGGGAGCGTTTCGTTGTATGCTTGAAAACCTCGGAACGACGTTGACGGGATGTCTAGGGAGCGTTTCATTGTATGCCGAAAAACCTTCGAACGACCCAGACGACATGTTTAGGGAGCGTTTGGTTGTATTCTTGAACCTCCAAACAACGCAAGCTGCGGTCTGGGGGCGTTTGGTTGTAAAAGGCCTGTATATCTCCCGGCGTGGATCTTTTTAGGTTATGTGGGAGGAGTGATGATGGAGTCGTTGAACAACTCATGGCCCGAACCAAGATGGCTATTTGCGGGGGGAGTGTTCATCGGCGACTTTATGTTTCTATGTCTTGTAACATGCATGTGTGAGCATTTGTGTTGCATTGTGATGTGCCAACCACTGAATATTCCTTATTGGATGAGATACTCTTGGGAAACGAACGACTCAGGATATCAAGATCTCCGATGTGGAATGAGACTCTTTATTGGATGAGATACTTCTGGGAAACCAACAACTCAAGATATCAAGAGCTCTGATCTGGATTGAGAAAACTGATTGTCCCTTGGAATGACCCTTTGAAATTTTTGAGCTAACTTGAGTTGTTTTGCAGATATATGGTAATCGCGCACGATTACTTTCTTTCACAAATTGCTGACGTGTCAAGCCACTGAAGAACGGAGCCAACTTGCAGATCCCGGCTGAGGGGCCTAAACCCGAAGAAGAAGAAGCAGAAGAAGAAGTTTTATCGACTTGCAAAGTCTTGACGAGTGGCCTATTTTTAAAGAGGAGTTCCCGCTAACTTATGGGACTCCGTTCGATGGGGCCCAAGTGACCTAAAGGCATCAAAATAAAGCAGGATCACACGCACACACAATCTCTTGCGTAGAAGCTGATGATGTGGCAGCTGTACGAAACCCCCGCAATTTGTACGGGCCTGTTGACGTGGCAGATAGTACAGAATTCTGCGTTTTACGTTGCAGGTGTTGACGTGGCAGTTGTGTGGATTTCCGCAATTGGCGCTGGCCGCTTTTGGACACCTACTTTTGGACCATACGCTTTACAGTTTGAATGCTTTTCATGTAAACTGCTTTTAGAGGCCAAGGGCCTTTAAATATGACTCATGGTCTCTCACTCTGGTAGTCTACCTGCGAGGGATGGAGAGCAGAGTCATGGGAGTTGTACTGAGTGCAAGGAGTATGAAGAAATACCGAAAGGGGCACCGCGGTTTGGGGCCAGTGCTCTCTTGGGGTGGAACTTCGCCACTCCGTCTCGTGTGTCGTGCATCTCTTTCAATTGAGTTGTTATTTGAAGTGCTTGAAGTTGTTCAGTTTGTTCTTTTCCGTTGGCACGTTGGGCCCGTCCCGTGACATAGTGAGGCTATAATGAGAGTCCAAGGTTGGGATTGTTGCGCAAGGGCAGGCAATAACATGGCTTTCCTCGTAAGATGATGGCGGCGAAGGTCCAAAGTATTTAATCCTCCAAAACGCTTCGGAGTGCAAAGCTTCTCCATTGAAAGTAAACGGAGCTCCATTGAAAGTAAACTGAGCTCTTTTTTGTGGGAATTAGTGCGCCACAAATGAGAGAAAATATTAGACATCAGCAATGAGAGGCGATGACAAGGCCAATCCAACAACGACAAGTAAAACCTAACACATAGGCCGATAGGCCATCATGATGCTCTGAACTATTTGGAGACGAACATGCGACGTGTCACAAACTGCTGAAGAATGGAGCCAACTTGCAGATCCCGGTCGAGGGGCCTAAATCCTAAGAAGAACAAGTAACCGAAGAAGAAGTCCTACCAACTTATGGGGACCCCGTCCGATGGGGCCCCAATGACATAAAGGAATTAAAATAAAGCAGGACCCACACACACACCACCAAGACTTGCGCAAAAACTGATGACGTGGCAATTGTACGGACACTCTGGATTTTCCGTTGGCTGATGACATGGCAGACTGTACGGATTTCCGCGTTTTGCGTTGATTGTTGACGCGGCAGTTGTACGGAATTCCGTGATTTACGCTGGCAGCTTTTGGGCATTGCTTTTGGACCGGATGCTTTTGAGTTTGAAGGCTTTTCATGTAAATTGCTTTTGGGGCCTAGGGCCTTTAAATATGAGGCCATGGGCTCATTCTTTGGCATGCTTCCTAGAGAAGGTGCAGAGACTGCAGTACCGGTTTGTACTGTGTTGATGCAATATAAAGAAATACCGAAAGGGGCGCCAAGGTTTGGGGCCAATACTCTCTGGGGTGGAATTCCGCCACTCCGTGTCGCATATCGTCTCTCTCTTTCAGTTTAGTTGTTATTGAAGTGCTAAAAGTCTATTCAGTCTGTTCTTTTCTATTGGCACGTGGTGCTCGTCTTGTGACAGTGGTATCAAAGCATTAGGAGTGTGCTTTTCTGAAAGCATACCGGTCCTACAAAAGAGCAGACAAAGCAAACCAGAGAGTATTGGAATTTTATTTGAAGTATCTTCGGGTCCCGACCCCGGACTTATTAGCCACTCCCACCCTTACTTCATCGCGCATCAAGCACGCTCCCGTCTTCAACACAATATTTGCAGTTTCTTATCAACAAGTGATATTCTTTCGCGGCATCCTCAGCAGAATCTTCTGATGCTGCAAAGTTTTCAACAATTTTTGAATTACATGTTACCCCCTCTGATGCCACAGGTGGTGCCTCCTCCTCCAACACCAAAAAGTACGAGAGCTTCCAACCAGCAACCTTCCCATCCGTCTGTTCTGATTGGGAGAGTCTTTAGGAATATGGTGCAACCATCTTACCCTGATCCAGTGCAACCGCCTTTGCCATCGTGCATGATGAGTTTTAGCATAAACTAGAGGTGGAGCAGCAAATACTTTTCGAAAGTGCGAACCATGGCATCAGCAAGGTCAAGTTTAGAGGCTGTCCAAGAGCCTGAGCTACGCATAACCCTCTTAATGGTTTGAGAAGCTTTGGAATGATGCAAGTGCTTAAAAAAATGTTTCGAGGCGCAACCCTTATCGACAAAGGCTCTATGTCGAGCTCGAGTTTTCCATTTATCAAGTTTGTGTTTATCATTATGTTGCAGGCGTACTCAGGCTTGACATAACGTTGTCAACTCACCTTCAATCAATGAGCACGCATCAGCCAAAGGTGGAGCTTTTGTTACACTGATTTGGCATCCTGAGCATCTCCCCATAACTGACGCATATGGTGCTTGCCATAATCTTGAATTACACATTGCACTCGCACAACGAAATGATAGCAAGCAATATCAGAGCCAAGATACATCTGGGCGACCAAAGGGGGAATAACATGATGAATCATCTCTCGAAATGCCTCATGAGAGGTAGGCATTATTGATGTGTAGTAAACGTTTCCAAGAGAGAGGTTGGTCACAGTGTAGACCCCCAAAGCGCACGGTCATCAGAACAGGAGCACGATCAGACAACAGCAATGTGTGACCAATGCTCATCTCGCATACAAATTCATCATATTGTTGCATATGCTGGAGATACCACCGATCTAATCGTGCACGATACGAGGATTGAGCATTATGTCGAAAAGTGTATCCAGAAACATTCGGATGCAATAGACTCCACAAATCCAACATTTGTGTGTGTGAAATAAAATGTGTCCAAGCTTGCAATTCCACACCCAACATGTGCGAATGACCTGTAGTGTTATCGGAAGATGTGGGGGCATTATTAAAATCACCACAAAGCAAAGCATTGGAGAGCTATGGATATGAAGACATATCATGTCATAAAGCAGCCCGTTGACCCGATGCTGTATGCGCATAGACCCCCCAAAATTCATACACATGGCCATTAATCATACACTGAACCACCATTTAGCAACCCGCTGAATCATTGTACGCAAGAATTGGCTGCAGCTCATGCCTAACCATCATCAAAACACCTGAAAAGTTCGTCAAACCAGCATACGCAATCCAGTAACTCGCAGAGTACAAGCATTGCCCAATGAACTTGCAAAACAACAATATCTACTTTACATATATGTACGTAGTGCCAGGCTAATTCTTCGTAGGGTAGCATAACCTGCACACATTATAATAAATGCATTTAACACAACTATGCATTCTAAGAATATGTACAAGGCAAGAGAAGAAGGTGACTATGTTGACGTGCCCATAGGCACATCAACATCAACCAACCGTGTTTCGACTACAGTATCGTGCATGCTTGTATTAGGGGAAGCAGCGCTAGGAAGGGACGGAGAAGCCCCATGAAGCATTGCATCTCTATACGAGTGCACCACCTTGTTCCATGCGTTGGCAAGTGTGCGATGATCATTACAAGGAAGGGGGTTTTGCACCGCAAATTTCACAGCAAGGGGTACATAATTGCGAGAGGAAAGTGGTAATCATACTTTAACGGTCTTCTTGGGAGTCTCCCAAGGAGATCCTTCATGCGAATCCACGAGCTTTCCCTTAGTCTTGGTCTCTTGTATATCTGTAGCCTTCCCTTGTTCGGAGTGCTTGGGGAGCTGGCAGATTTGACTTTACCTTTATCCAGAGGCGCAATAGTAGTTGTCAAGTTTGAGGTTCCAATAGAAGATGATCTAGGATTAGAGACCTCTTTCTGGGGGGGAACCGCAAGCTCTGGAACTGCTGTAGGAGGAGGCTACAAATTTGGCTCAGGACATTCAGATTGCATGTGACCAAATTTCCCAAAGTGAAAACTAGAATTGGCAAATTTCTCCCATTTGAGCTTGAAAGGGCGTTTTCCAATGAGAGGGTCACCCGAGTTGACAGTAATGCCTGCGGGGGTGGGAACATTTGTATCCCAAAGCACACAAAACCGATTCGTGTTTGCATCAAGTTTGGGAGGACATATCACTTTACCCAAGCGAGAAGCAAGCATAGGGAGAAAGTGTCGCCATGTACGCGGGAAGTCAACTATCTCCACCCAAACTGGACACTTGTGATGGATGAGGCTTTGATAGTCTTTAGTGAGGGCCCATGGCAATACATCTGTCATCCGTGTTCCAAAATACAAGGGAGATGATTCCAGTAACATGTTGCGGGCGTCGGTGTTTGCCAACAAAACCTCATAGAAGCCTCTGACACCAGAATACACTCCTCGGACTGCGTGGCGTTTAAGAAGGAAATCGACCCATTGGCCCACATCCTATGCAGTGGGCATCTTGCCCAGAAAAAACAAAATGACCGCATTGAGAGCATGCTGGGCCACTGGGTCCATGAGGGCTTGAATTGAATAAGCACATCTATGTGGGGTTCCTGACCCTCCCAAGCATTCCTGGCATCCTCAAAACCCTCGAGCAAGCAAGCTTGGATTTCGCCCATTTCCGAGGACACTGCGACCATTTTCTCGCGCTTGTAAGAGCAAAGAGCAGGCGATATAGAATCTGTTATACAACTTATCGAGAATGCCAAAATTCCAAACTAAGATTGCTATGACCGAAGCACTTCAAAAAGCCAAAACTGTATGTGAAAAGAGCCGGAAGGAAAACGCAGCCGAAGAGCAGTCGACACTTGCTGAATGAAGGCTCTGGAGTGACGACAACACCACAGTAAGTGTGGCACGGTCTCGCCAGGTTCAAGGTATCTGCGGCAGCGGGAAGGCGCAGTATGCCGAGCATGCAACACATTGCCAACAGGTAGCGCTCCCACCAAGCACCGCCACAAAAAAACACGTTCCTTCAAAGGCAGATGACTCTGTCAAATACGAGACAATGTGTGTTGCCACCACAAGGATGACTCTGAAAGCGACCATAGCTGATTACTCCGATGCACAATCCATACATCAGACTGAAGAATGGCATAGACACTGGCAGCTGAGATGCAGTCCAATCTAGTAGTAGCCAGATTCCAATCACAGAAACGAGTCTTCATCCAGAGGAGGAATGGGCAAATGAGCAGCAAGCATGTTTTGAATCTCCTACCAGAGAGGAGAATAGTGAAGACCCAACCGAAAGCGGGAGACGGCATCAGCGGAAGAAAGAATATAACCCGAGTCATCAACCACCTGATGCACTTGACAAATTCCTTTTTGGGAAAGAAAATACGCTTGGCGAGGAGACCATTGAACCAAAGTCGAAGCAAAAACCCTACTCCAATGCAGACTCTCCAAGCGAAGAGAGTTACCCCTAGAGGGTTGTCGACCATCCCAAGCCAAATGCGAAGTGACAACCTTCCAATCAACAATTAGAGAAGAAGTAAAGGGACATCCAGGAATGTGTCCTTCAAGCTTCCCAAAAACAACATCTGAATAGGTCGGTTTCCAATGACCAAAAGAAGGGGTGACAATTTGCGCACATAAATGTGTGACCATGAGAGCCCAGGGTTGCTGCTGCTCCACCAAAACTGGCAACAACATAGCTTTCCCAGCCAGAAGATGACGTCTCAAGTCCAAAATATTCAACCCCCCAAGCCGCTTGGGAGAACGTTGCTTGTCCATAGATAGAAGCCAAATGCCTCTCTTGGTAGACGAGGTCCGCCAAAAATGTTCTAAAATATTGGACAAGAGAGACTGCAAGCGCAACCGAGGCCAGGATAACAAAGGCAAGTAAAACTGCACATAAGCCACAAGGATGCATTGGACAATCCTGAGACGCACATGAAGTGGCCACGTGGACAATTTCCAATAATTGAACTTGGAATGTAGACGTTGGAGCACCCAATCCATTTTCTTCATAGCCGATACATTCCAACCCAGCGGATAACCCAAATGGCGAACCAAAACATGGGGAGGAACAATCTCCCCAGGCCACAATATCTTATGCCAGTCACACTCTTTCAGAGGCAATAGCTTGGATTTGCAAAAGTTGACCTGCTGCCAATCCAAACAAGTGAAGAGTATGCATAATCTGCTGTACATCATCATAGTTATTACGAGGTATGAACAAAGAGTCATCCGCATAAGCCTGACCAGCAAACTGTCGACCAGAAGGTAAAGTAAGGCCATGTAGCCTACCAGTGGAGGTCAAGGAATCCAAATACATAAACAAGGGATGAGTAGCGATCGCATAAAGCAAAGCACTCAGAGGGCAGCCCTGCCGTACTGACCGTCCCAAAGGCCAAGATTTTGTGAGACAACCATCCAGCAAGCCTGTAGAAGTATTGTTTGCATACAAGAAAAGCACGACATGGGATAGCCTAGGCCCAAAGCCCAAATGCCGCATGGTATCCACAATGTAATCCCAAAGAATAGTATCAAATGCCTTTTCAATGTCAATGTGCACGACTAATACATCCTGTCGAGTATATTTTGCATATTCCATACCAATAATGACATTTGCGAGGTTATCAGTAATTTGACGTCGCGGAATGAAGCCGTATTGAGATTCCATACCAATAATGACATTTGCGAGGTTATCAGTAATTTGACGTCGCGGAATGAAGCCTTCATGCAGAAAGCATTTGAGTCGGTTAGCAAGCATTTTTGCCATTAATTTATATACCACAGGCATAAGTGTAATAGGCCGCCAATGTGAAAAATCTTCACACAATGCATGCTTAGGGATCAGCTTGAGCAAACCCTCTTTCCAAGAGGAGGGTAATTCTTGTTGCTCGCAAGCTGTATTCATCATGGACAATAGAGGCAACTTCAAATAATCCCAGAAAGACGAGAAGAATTCCACAGAGAGACCATCCCAACCAGGAGCTCTCCATGGACCTAAATCAAGCAAGTTGGCATACAATTCTGACTCAGTGAAAACAGATTCCAAGTCTTGAGCCTGCCGCAACGAGAGAATGGAAGTAACATGCGATAGAAACATGTGACGCGCTTGGCGAGCTTCTCTCGTGGGAGAAGAAATGGCCTCAAAGATCTTGCCATAATGAGAGTGTAGGGCTAGTGCTAGCTCTCGAAAAGTGGAGGTCCACTCCCCTGACGGTAATTTAACTCTCTGTATAGCTTGAGACTGCCTCGAGTGATGCAAATGCTGAAAGAATTGTTTCGAAGCACATCCTTTATCTGCAAAAGCCTGTTGACGAGCTCGAGTCTGCCATTTGGCCAATTTTCTCTCATCATTGTGCCTTAATATTGCGCAAGCAGAAAACAACTCAGTCATTTGAGTGTCAGTAAGAGAAGAATGATTAGCCAAGTGCATTAATCAGCTACAAGCATCCTTTGCGTGATTAACTTGTTCCCTTAATTGTGACAAATAATCCCGGCCATAATCCTGTATAACTGATTGAACACACATAACAAAACGAAACCATGCTATGTCCATGTCAACATATATCTGGGAGAGCAAAGGCGGGATTATATTCACAATCATAGTGCGAAAAGGCTCATGCTTGAGATAAGCATTATTGACATGTAGAAGTCTTTTCTTGGGTAGGCGATCATTGACATCAAAAGAGCCAAAACGAAGTTTCAAGCATACGAGAAAATGATCCGAGAGACACATAGCATAATCAATCCTCATCTCGCATACAAAGTCATCATATTGCTGCATGTGAAAAAGATACCAGCGATCCAGCTGAGCGCGATACATGGATTGAGCATTGTGCTGAAAAGTAAAGCCTAGATAAGTCGCATGCAAAAAGGGCCACAAATCAAGCCCATTACAGGTCGACATAAATTGGTCCCATGATTGCCGTTCCATATGAAGCATGTGAGAATGGCCAGTAGTAATATCCGCAAGGTTTGGTGCATTATTAAAATCCCCGCAGAGAAAGGCATTGGAACGCCAACAATAAGAAGAGATAGCAATCCACAACCGTGCTCTATCTGCAGAAGTTGTGTATGCATATAATCCTCCAAATTCGAAAACTTCTCCATTAACAATACATTGGATGACCATCCATCTCCTAGCCGGGTCATTAAAGACCAAGGTCGGGAAGAGTTCATGTTGAACAAGCATAAGCACTCCAGAATGGCCAGCTGATCCTGCATAAGCTATCCACTAGCCCGCAAAGTAAGAAGTCTGTCCTGCAAATTGGTGCTGGTTATGCTCTTGAAGAACCACAATGTCTGCTTTACATGTTTATACATAGTGCCAGGTATGCCGCCACTTGTCGTGATTGCATAATCCACGCACATTATAGGAGATGCAATTCAAAGAACTATGCATTCTATATGGTATATACAGTGGACGAGGAAACAGGAAAAGAAAGGGGGGAATAAAAATCAAGTACCAGTGCCCATCGACACATCCTTCCCAGCTGAAGGTGCCTGAGAAGGTGGGTCAATACCTGGACCTGGATAATTGAAAGGAAATGCATCTTGCGATGAAGAAGCTTCTCCAGTAACAACCTCCTTGTAGGAACGAACAACCTTGTCCCAAGCTTCAGCCAAAGAAGTGTTGTCATTACAAGGGAGTTTTTTCTGAGCAACATTCTTCAATGGAGGCACATAATTAGGAGAAGATGCCGGAACACGAGCTGCAGCAGCTTTGATGGGTTTCTTGGGCACTATCCAAGTTTGAGAGGTCGAAACCTGTTCCTTTCCCTTGTCTTTAATATTTGGAGAAGCAGAAAGTGCAGACAATTGTACTTGTTTCCCCTTGCCTTTAATCGCCCCAGCTGAGGGGGAGGAGGTTGAAACTCCTTTAGTTTGAACCTCAGTAGAAGGTTTCGGAGGCGAGCGAGGTTGAGGAGCAGGGACATCTGAAGGAGGTGGTTGCAGATTTGGTTCCGGACATTGGGACGTCATATGACCAAATTTGCCACAACGGGAGCAAGAATTTGCAAACTTGCCCCATTTAAGCTTAAATGGGCGCTTTCCAACCACTGTATCCCCAGAATCGATCGAAATACCCACTGGTGTGGGGATGTACGTGTCCCACAAAATACAAAAATGGTTTGTGTTTGCCTCCAGCTTAGGAGGGCAAATGACTTTGCCTAACTGAGCAGCCAACAAAGGAAGAAAATGACGCCAAGTGCGAGAAAGTCGACCACCTCAACCCAGACGGGACACTTGTGACGAATAAGACTCTGATAGTCCTTGGTAAGAGCCCAGGGCAGCACATGAGTCAGCTGCGTAGTGAAGAAAAGAGGAGACATTTCAAGCAGAGAATCCCGAGCATCCATGTCAGCCAGCAAGACTTCGTGAAACCCTCGCGTGCCAAAGTAAACCCCTTGGACCGTTTGCCGTTTGAGTAGGAAATCAACCCATTGGCCTACATCCTGAGCCGTAGGCATTCTACCCGGGAAAAAAAGAATCACAGCGTTAAGTGCATATTGAGCAACAGGATCCATGAGCTCCTGTATAGGGATGCGCACTTCCATAACACGAGCGGATCCTTCCCAGGCTTGACGTGCATCCTCAAGTCCTCATGCAAACATTCTTTGATAAGACTCAAAGCATCCATCTCCGAAGTTTCCATGTCTTTCCGACGCTTATATATACACTGATCAGTCGAATCCATGTGAAGCTCTCACACACACTCTCTTCTTTTTTTGGGAGTTTTTGATATGACTGCTATATACACAGGCAGACACACACACCGGCTAGCTGTACAAAAACACAGACCCCTCTCTTGCACACAAGACGATGGAAGGACCGCGTGCAGACGAATCAAACTTCCACCCCCGGCGCGCTGTGAAGGGCCTGCACAGTGTAGATGTTGTGCAGAACAGAGTTGCGCGACAGACGAGGCCGAAGGATTCACCACACACCCAAATCCCCCACAAGCATACACACACATGCACTCGACATAGACACACACACACACACGCAAGGCGGCTGAGATGCTGAAGGTCTCTCTCACACTCACCTCCCTTTCTCACACACACACACCAAACTTAAACTACAGAGTTGACGAGCTGTACAAGATTCGCGTTGGAAGCTGACTGTCGAGGCAGGGGAGGGCAGTCCGACGCTGGCAGAGAGAGGAGCAGGAAATCACAACCACACACACACACACACACACACTGTCCAGCACGCTGACGAGGGTGACTAGGGCTGCGGCAGGTACTGCGAGCAGAACTCGGCACACCACACACACACAACATACACACACGCTCGCACACACACAGGCCCCCACAGGCTGGGCAGAGAGGCGCACCACACACTGTCCAGCGCGCTGACGAGGGTGACTAGGGCTGCAGCAGGTACCGCGAGCAGAACTCAGCACACCACACACACACACACACACACACACACACACACACACACACACACACTTGCGTGTGCGCGCACACACTTTTTTTTTGTAAATCAGTTTGATTAACTTACTAGTGGGAAACCTCGAGGCGAGGAAAACCCACCAAAAGGATCATATACAAGGGGGAAAACACAGAACTATTTGGCTGTACAATATGGTTAGAAGCATTCATAGGAAAGCTGATGTATGTGTGCGGTGATATCACCAACTTCCAACGCGAACCGTAGCGATTGCCTAAGAGAGAGCTTGAAGAACAAGAAGGGATTTGCATGAGGGCAATGGAACATATAAGCATTAGGCTGATGCCATAGGGTCCAGTAAGCCCAGTATCTGACCCACATAAAGAAGACTGCAAATCGTTGTACTGTCGGCGAGAAAATGCCAAAGCCCAAAACCTTTTGTGGAAGGCACGTGTGCGCGCGCGCACACACACACACACACACACACACACATTGTGACACACTCGTGCGCAGACTGCAGATAGAGGTTCACGCAGGCTGCAAAACAGGGTTCGCGCAGGCAGCAGATCAGGGTGAACGCAGATTAGGGTTCGCGTGCAGAGTGCAGATTAGGGTTCGCGTTCAGACTGCACACGCGCGCACACACGAGAGAGAGAGAGAGAGAGAGAGAGAGAGAGAGAGAGAGAGAGAGAGAGAGAGAGCTTTTCTTGTTTTTAGGTCGGTGGTAAAATCCAATTTCAACTGTGCAATATCTCAGTTCGACCGAGCTTTCTGGATTACATATTTTCTGGGTTTGAATTGAGCTTTTTTGTTGCTGTTGACTTTACTGGTAAGTTGATGTTGACGAGATGTAAATCTTAAACATTGGTGTACATTAGGAAACAAGTAGTTTGTAAGGTTCAGGATTAGAAGTAATTAAGTGGATGTGTTGATTGGTATCTAGTTTAAGCTAAGATCAAGGCTGTGTTGAAATAAGGATCACAAGTGTAAGGGGCAGGATTCATTAAATGAGGAGATAACATGGCACATGCTCTTGCAAAAAGTAGCAGGTGCTTACAAGACCTGTATCATTCTACACCACAGCTGTATGATTTTTTGCGAAAAAGATCAGCTCTTGTGTATGTGTGTGTGTTGTGTGTTGTGTGTTGTGTTTGCTCTCTCTCTCTCTCTCTCTCTCCCCCCCCCCCCCCCCCCCCCCCCCCCCCCCGCCCCCTCCCAGCCCCCTCCCAGCCCCCTTTTTGTCAGAATAGGCAGCAGAAGATGCAATGAAAACAAGAACTGGCCTCCGATTTGTGGACACCTCGACTCCGATTTGGCTCTACTCTGACAAGATCCTCTATCACTAGAGAACACCTGCCATGCCATATACAAGAACAAGGCAATTGTGGAGTAGAGAGATCATTGATGTAGAAAGAGATAGGACATCTGCAGATGAGAGAGATCTGGGAAAGACTCTCCACGATGATAACAAATTTCTCAAACAAGTAACCAAGGGTGGTCCAGCATCCTATGTACTCACCACTTTTTGATCATTGTAAATTGTGGTGTTGATATGAACTGACATGCCTAAGTGGAGAGACCCAATGTACACAACTGCTACGGCTACTGCCATCTGCTCCTGCACACGAGACCACTGTCTTAGTCTCAACATGGTCACCGACTCTTAGATGCTTCGAGAGCATAGATGTGGTGCATCTCCTAGCAAGAGATGTGGTCTGGATCTCGGATGAGAAACTTTGCCAATGCATGATCACTAACCCGATGTAAAGCTGCCTTGAGGGAGCTGTACCATAGAGAGGGTGGCCCTACTGCCCCTGCTGCCAATAAAAATGCAAGGTGGGATGATCTGAAACGCCACGTGCTTAGCAAAAACGCTAGGAGAGATCACCTAGATGCTTGCTAGCCCTGGCCGATAACACCCCCCTCCCCCCCAAAAAAAAGGGGCTGCGCCCCGTGTTCTTGAATGTCTAAAGAGGTCCCCTTTCCCTTGCTCATATACTCCCTCTAGAAAGCTGCCTGACCCACATTGCCCCACGACTTGGAAAATAGGGGGAATGGAGGAGAAGTGGAAAAATAGGGTAGCATACTCGCAGAGGTCACCAGGGCCTAGGGAAAAATTGGCGAGGCTGGTGTAAATTATTCCAAGCCTAGAGGAGCCTACATGGCCATGGAAAGAGCCAAAAACCCAAAGCTGCACATGGCTGGAAAATCCAGACATGAGAAAAGCACCTCACTTTGGCAGGGCATAGCCACAACACCGCTGTCACTCCCTACTACATGTCCCTGGGAGATATCGGGATTGACTAAACGAATCCAAAGAGATGCCATAACTCTTAACACCCCCTCTCAGCTCTTGGAAGTAGAGCGCACACTTTACATGATATCTCTTGGACGAGGAAGGCTGTCTATGATAGCTACAGAAGCAGACGATGGTGGAGGCCAATTGTTACATGGATATTTGACAGTTTGAAGATTTCTATGAGAGACAGATCAATGATGCCTTGGGGAAGTTGGTTTGGTCAGAGAAAGGTGAAGGAGGACAATTGGGTCCTTCCTTCCTCTCTTACAATTTCCTTGTGTCGGAGATCTGCATTTTATTTTGGGTTACCACATCCAAAGTCGATGAACTGGATGCGGATGATTTTGGAGGCACAAAGCAAGGGCTTTTCAGTCTTTTGGCTTCTATGAGCTGCTACAAGAGTTTTCTTCTATGAGCCAAGTTTGTTGCACCACCCATGATGGTGGATCTTTGGTGTCCAGTTCACACAGTGGTTCTCACAACAGGGATTCGAGATAGATTGCCTCCCACTATTCGAGTATGATAGGGATGCACCACACATCCACCTCCCCATGTAGAGGACCTTTGGAAGGCTGTAACTATACATACAAGAGACATGGATATCACCCATGCAGCCCCTTCCTCCGAAGTTGCTATACTGCAAAAAGTGCTTTATGAGTATTTCAGAGGATGGATTCATAGAGAGACCCAAATACATGGAGGGCTTCTTACCACATGGGTGGAGGGTGGCGATTGGCCAGCTCAAGGTCTTGTCACATCGCCTTCAGATTGAGACTGGTAGAGCATTTCGGAATTCGGATCATTAGAGACAAGAGGATATGCAGATTATGTAGAGAGGAGGTGGACGGTGAGCAGCAGTGGGAGATGGAGGATAAGGAGCACTATGTATGCAGCTATAGGGCCTACTATGTCACCAATAGTAGGCACCAAAGAGAGATACCCACCCTCTTCAGAGAACAACACTCCCTCTGCCATCTCTTAGAGTCGGCATACCAGCATGTGCTAGGGAGATTTATACTAGTAATTCAATGACACAGATAGATCTCTTTACATGCTTGGGTGGTACTAAGCAGGGGATGTTAGACACAGAATATTGCACTCGTTTAGAGATCCACCTCACCTCTACACCCACAAACCTTGGAGTTCCCCTCCAGAGAGCAGAGTGTCAAAGTTGATGATGCGGAAGCGTAGAGAAATGAAATGTTATATTAACGTCTTCAAAAGGCCATAATGACCTATGAGACCCGAAAGTTACAAAGTGGTGGATCTGATACAAAGTCAGAGTAACAAAATAACCTAACAACAATACAAAACAAAGATATATACTATGGGGTCCTAAGTTGGTCGATGTGAGCCAAGCAAAAAACTAAGCAAAAAATGGGCGGCTTGTTGGGATAGCTGAATCACAAGAGATCTAGCATCGGTCGTTGGCGAATCTCATCAATTTCCTCCATGGTTAGTAGTCTGCCTGGCCAGCGTGCTCCGAATTTTTTGTCGTAGCCTCCGTCGATGCTGTGTAGTTCTTCGCAGTCGCGGGCGCTTGGATTTCCCCAGTTCAATCGCTCGGTCAATCAGTGTGCCTCTGGTGTGAGACGAGGGGGAGCTCTGCTGTGGGAGTGGCTCTTGCGGCTGTCCCGTGTCTGCTCTGAAGAAGTCTGTGATCCGTCTTTGAGACTGGCTAGCCTCGCCATTCATCAGGCTATCTCTGTGTCTGCGCAGCTCAAGCAAGAACAAACCCAGACATCTCTGATCTTCGTATCCCATGACTCTTGAGAGTGGTCCAAAACCCTCTCTGAACAAGCAATGGAAGCGGCCTCGTATCTCGTAGTAGACGGGGCAACGGCATGTATAGTGTAGCTCTGTCTCAGGTTCCATGTTACACAAGGGGCATGTCTTGTCCTCTGCTGGTACTCCGTTGTATCTCCCAGTCTTAATCCGCAACTGGTGAGAAGATGTGCATAACTGGCCAATAGCACATCGTATCCCATGAGACAAGTGGGTATCCATGTATCTGGGTCTCGCCACAAAACCATCTTCCGTAAGCTGGAGAAGGTGGTCTCTGTAGAAAGCCATCTTCGTGCCCAATTCCTGTGCTGGTTGTATCCATGTCCTCCTGGTGTCTAGCTGGGTTAGGTCTTGGCGGATGAGCTTGGTGATCTCTAGCTGTGTAAGAGTGAGAGATGGTGCATCCAATGAGTAATGGAATGGTGGCAGCTTGTCTATGCTGAACCCATGTGCCTGAAACCATGATGTCGTCTCCCCATACTAGCATGTTGTATCTCCTTGTATGGCTAACTGTCGAGAGGATTCAAGTGCTATGCGAGCATGTGTGTCTCTAGGAAGTTCCCATGTGCGGTTTATGAAGGAGACTGATCTGGTGAGCGCCTCCACCACAAGTGGGGGGGCCGCTAGCTCTGCTCGGATAATGGCCTGTGGTATTGATGCCTTGGCTCTAATGAGCCGCGAGATCATAGAGACGAGAGGTTTCTCCATGTTCCCCCATCCGTCTAAGTGACCCAGCCTCCCGTGGTGATCTAGTGAAGGTCCCCATATCTCGGTTCCATAGAGCAATGCTGAAGCCACCAAGGTGTCAGAGAGCCAGAGCTTCCTCCGGGGCTCCTGAAACTGAACCTGCGAACACATCCTCTCTAATCTACCCAATGCTGCGTGGGCTCTAGTAAGTCTGGTCTCTGCTGCTCTTCTGAGTGGAATGCAGGTCCGCTAAAAACCACTCCAAGGTAAGTGTAAGCGTCTGTGTACTCCACAGTCTCCTGGCTGTATGTGAATGTAGGTGCTGACCTCTTGATCCACTGTGGGGTGGTATTAAACACCATAACCTTGGTTTTACCCAGGTTGACAGACAAACCACTTTCGTGGGCAAACGTATGCAAAGCATCCAATTGACGTTGCATTCCCTTTGGGGATTCGGAGATCAACACTATGTCATCAGCATATAACAAAAGTGGAATCCATGTCCCTGCCAACCGAGCACATTTATCCCCATCGTTGTCAATGTAGTCAGAAACCTCATCCACATACATACCGAAAAGAGTAGGAGAGAGCGAGAGCGAGAGAGAAATGAAATGTTATATTAACGTCTTCAAAAGGCCAAAGTGACCTATGAGACCAGAAAGTTACAATGTAGTGGATCTGATACAGAGTCAGAGAGAGAGAGAGAGAGAGAGAGAGAGAGAGAGAGAGAGAGAGAGAGAGAGAGAGAGAGAGAGAGAGAGAGAGAGAGAGAGAGAGAGAGAGAGAGAGAGAGAGAGAGAGAGAAATGAAATGTTATATTAACGTCTTCAAAAGGCCAAAGTGACCTATGAGACCAAAAAGTTACAACGTTGTGAATCTGATACAATGTTTGAGTACCAAAAATGAAAAGGTATTGAAAAAAGGGGTACTACAGAATCCTAAATTGCTAGATGTGAACTAAGCGGCTGGCTGAAACTGTGTAGGATATGAGTAGAGGGGGGAAAGTAGTGAATGAGGACTAATACAACACAATGTGAAATCTGATACAAAGGTTGGTACAAGATGATCCATCATGGGTCGCTGGCGGATCTCATCAATCTCCTCCATGGTCAGTAGTCTGACCGGGTGTCATGCATGTCGGGCCAAAGTGATCCGAATCCTCTAATGCAGCCTCCGTCAATGTTGTGTAGTCCCTCCCAGTCGTGGGCATCTGGATCTCCCTAGCTCGGACACTCAATCTATCAGCGTGCCTTTGGTGTGAGGAGAATGTGAGCTTTGCTGTGGTAGCTGCTCCTTTGGCTGCCCAGTGTTCGCTCTCAAGAAGTCTGTGATCCGTCTTAGAGACTGGCTAGTCTCTCCTCTCATCAGGCTCTCTCTGTGTCTTCGTAGCTCAAGCAAAAACAGTCCTAGACATCTCTGGTCCTCATATCCCATGATTCTAGAGAGTGGTCCAATGGCCTCTGAACAGGCAGTGAAAGCGGCCTCGTATCTCTTAGTAAACTGGGCAGTGACATGTGTAGTGCAACTCTGTCTCAGGCTCCATGTGACATAGGGGACATGTCCTGGTCTCTGTCAGTACTCCGATGTATCTACCAGTCTCGACCTGAAAGTGGTGTGAAGATGTGCGTATCTGGCCAATAGCACATCGTATCCCATGAAATAAGTGGGTGTCCATGTATGTGGGCCTCGCCACAAAACCATCCTCAGTAAGCTCGAGAAGATGCTCTCTATAGAAAGCCGTCTTCGTGCCCAGCTCTCTTGCCGGTTGTATCCAAGTCCTCCTGGTATCTGGTTGAGTCAGGTCCTGGCAGATGAGCCTGGTGATCTCAGACTGTGTAGGAGTCAGAGAAGGTGCATCCAATGAATCCTGGAAGGGGGCCAATCTGTCCATGTTGAACCCATATACCTGAAACCATGATATCTCCCCATACCAGCATGTTGTATCTCCCTGCATAGCTATCTGTTGAGAGGACTCAAGTGCTAGGTGGGCATATCTATCTGTCGAGAGGTCCCATAAGCGGTGTATCCTACTGATTTGGTGAGCGCCTCAACCACTAGTTGGGGGGGGGGGGGAGGGGGGGGGGGCTAGCTGTGCTCGAATAATGGTACTGAAGTCTTGGCTCTAATAAGCCGCGAGATCATAGAGACCAGAGGCTTCTCCATGTCTCCCCATCCATCAGTGCGACTCGACCTCCCATGATGGTCCAATGCAAGCCCCCATATCTGAACTCCATAGAGGAATGCCGAAGCCACCAGAGTGTGAAAAAGTCAGAGCTTTGTCTGAGGCTCCTGAAATTGAATCTATGAACATATCCTCTTCAATCCACCCAATGCAACATAGGCTCTGGTCAGTCTAATCTCTGCTGCTTTCCTCAATGAAAAAGCTGGTCCACTCAAGACCATCCCAAGGTAGGTGTAAGCATTTGTATACTCCACTGTCTCATGGCCATATGTGAATGCGGGTCCTGATCTCCTGATCCACTGTGGGGTGGTGTTAAACACCATAACCTTGGTTTTACCAAAGTTGACAGACAAACCATTGTCGTGGGCAAACCTATGCAAAGCATCCAAGTGACGTTGCATCTGTCACAAACTGATGACTTGGCATGACCAATTAATGGACAATTGCCGAGGGGCCCAAGGGGACACTAGGCATTAAAAAAAAAGAAGCATATGGATTGCTAACGTGGCTGGTTGTACGTACGTCCGCGATATGCGTTGTTGACGTGGCAGGTTTACGGAATTCCACAAATTGCGCTGGGTTTTGACACCAGATACTTTTGGAACCCAAGCTTTTCATGTAAACTACTTTTCCAAGGCCAAGGGTCTGTAAATAAGATCCTAGGCTCTCTCTCTGGCTCATTCAGAGATGATGAGCTGGTGAGCAGAGGAGAGCCTGAGCAATTGTACTTGCTCAGTTGTTAATACTAAAAGAACTACCAAAAGGGGCGCCAGTCTTTGGGGCCAATCTCTCTTGGCACGGAACTACAACGGGCCATGTCGACTCAATTCAACTATGATTGAATTTATGGCCTTCTTCACCATCTCAACGGTGAAAAAAACACGTGTGTGGGCATGGCTCGAGGGGGTCGCGAAGAGGCAGCTGTCCAAGAACTGTGTATAGAGATGTATATTGGCTCCAAGCCTCTGTAGAAGTAATGGAAGGAGGGGGGGAGTGCTCATGAAAGAGTCGCCGTGCCTCACCTCAGTCCTGATTCAAGAATAGCTGATATAGATCCTGCTCTAGTCGAGCCAAAAATGCCCGCTTCTTCCACCGCATGATCATATGCTCTCCTAGTCCTCATCTTATCAATGGCCTTCTTTATCACCTCAACGGTGAATAAAGCACATGTGTGTGGGCTTGGCTCGAGAGGATCGCGAAGAGGCGGCTGTCCAGGAACTGTGTACAAAGATGATGTATACTGGCCCAGGCCTCTGTAGAAGTAATGGAAGGAGGTGGGAGTGCTCATGAAAGAGTCGCCATGCCTCACCTTAGTCCTGACTTAAGAATAGCTGATATAGATCCTGCTCTAGTCGAGCCAAACATGCCCTCTTCTTCCGTGGCACTAGGCGTCCGGAGGCAATCGGTACTGTCTGTGAGTGATGTCCCCCAAAAGCACCTCCTTCTGATGTCTGGCTCTCATCTCACGGCACTTCTCATCATACCAGCTGTTCTGGGGCATGCTCCCAAAACGTCGTCTCTGCTCAGGCTGGGTGTGTGGGTATGCCTCTGCTGTTGCATCATGCAATGTCTGTGTCAGTATAGTAGAAAGCTCCTCCAGAGGTCGCCCTGGCTCCTCAATGCACAAGCGACTGTAGATCCCATCTATGTAGACAGAGTCCGTCTTCCGTGTAAAGGTGTAACGAGTAGGGGCTGCTACCCGTGGAATGTGTGCGACACTAAACTGGAAAAAGATGGTCATCGACACAAGGGCATGATCTACTGCCACCCGAATAGGTCTGGTCCAACCGTGAGGTCCTGGATACTAGAGATAAAGCTCGGCTGTGCCATGACATAATCCACTGTGTTGGCTCCATGTCTGTGTGGAAAGCATGTAAACCTCCCTCAACGGGAAATTTCTGCAGGCCATTCAAAATGGCCAATCCATGTGCATTTCCCATGTCTATCAAGTGCCGTCCATACTCTGTGTGTGTGTGAGAGAGAGAGAGAGAGAGAGAGAGAGAGAGAGAGAGAGAGAGAGAGAGAGAGAGAGAGAGAGAGAGAGAGAGAGAGAGAGAGAGATGAAATGAAATGAAATGTTATATTAACGTCTCTAGAAGGCCAAAATGACCTATGAGACCAAAAAGTTACAATGCGATAAATCTGATACAATGTCCGAGTACCAAAAATAAATAGAAAAGGTACTAAAAAAGTAACTGCGTATGATACGGGCAGGGGAGGGGTGAGAGTAGTGAATGAGGTCTAATAGGACACAATGTGGGTATGTGTGTGGTACAAGATGAGTAGGGTGAACAGTCCTCAAACGAGCGAAATCTCAGGAGATCCATCATCGGTCGATGGCGGATCTCGTCAATCTCCTCCATGGTACAATCGGGCTGGTTGCTACTTATATACTACTCTGGGATCCTCCATAAGTACCGCCCTCAGAGAATTGCCCCACCGAGAATCTTGCCAATAAGTAAAATAAATACCTAAAGACAAAATAAATATTGGGATCGCATTGGACTATTCACTTGAGATGCTATAACTTAAATACAGAGACACTCATAGCTAGATGTGAATTTTCTAAACCAGTTGAACTATCTGAACATCTCTCAGATAGCCTTGTTGATTCTCAACAGGGAAGGCACCCTTTAGTAGGGGTTATTTAAAGGTGAGGTTGCAAGACTCTATGTGGGCCTTTTGTTTTGACATGTAGATTTAAGTGTCTTCGTTTTGGTTTTTTAATATGCTTTTGCCAGCGAAGTGTTTATGCTGATTTTCATCGTTTCACGTGCTGTAACAACATAGTTTTCTACTGGCATTCGTTAATCAGTATCTTTCTCTGCTTGTTGAGAAAAAAGTGTATTGGTCATTTTCCGTTGTCCATACCTGAGAGTGCTCCTGCTTACATTCTTTTCTTCTGGTACTGCAGCCTCTAATGGAGTTCCATCGCAGAGAGATTCTTTACATTATGTTGACCCTGTGGGAAGACTGAATGCTTATCAGTCGGTAAGAAGTTCATCAAGGGCACTTAACTGCTGCAGGGGTCCATGTTATGCATAACTTGATGCATTTTTTGGGCTTAGGCTATTTGTGCTGTAGGCGAAGTGTTGGAGTATTATGATACAGATAAACGGTTCTCTGTTTGGGGGTTTGGAGGCAGATCAAGTCCACAGGAGCCTGTCTCTCACTGTTTCAATCTCAGTGAACATGCAGAAGAGGTTGGTTTGATTTTTTGAGTACTTTGATTGCTAGTGCTTAGTTATTCAGAATCTGGCTTAGATTTTTAGTGGAGAGTTTACCTTTTTGATCACTCGTATCGGAGGCCTTTTAAGCAATTTTGGGAAAATAATAGTGGTTTAATGAATTTAACCCTGGCTTAATTAATGCTTGTTGTGGTTTAGTGCATCTAATAATATCCTGATCCTGATCAATTTATGTTCTGGAACCAAATGCTCTGTTTTTTCTCTGCAAATTCTATCTAAATCAAGTTTGTTTCATTTTTTCCCTTTCACTGTTTCTAGAAAGCTGGAGTAGCAAGTTTCATGATTATGTCTATTTATAGTCTCACAATTATAGGCTAAAATTATGAAACTCTAGAGATGCCATGCAGAACTTTTTTTTTGCAGTAAGTTCAACATGCTGTACTCAGCGAAGGCGGTTTGTATCTGACAGGTGCTTGGAGTTGCAGGTATTCTTGAGGCATACTCACAAGGGATTCACCGCGTTCGCTTGGCAGGCCCTACAATATTTGGTCCTGTAATAGAGAAAGCCAGTTCAATAGCTAAGCAAGCAAAAGAACTGGAGCAACAAAAATACTTTGTGCTGCTCATTATCACAGTAATGTCTCGGCTATCAATTATGGTTAACACTTCAGCATAGGAAGGATGGTATTGGGTGTCATTCATTCACATAATGATCTACTTCTGGCTTAATATTGACTTGGATTTTCAGGATGGTGTTATTACAGATCTTCAAGAGAGCATCAATGCACTTGTGATTGCATCTGGATTCCCTTTGTCAGTGCTGATAGTTGGGGTTGGTGGTGCTGATTTTACTGAGATGGAGGTATGTGTTACTGATTGTTGCGAGGGAATAAAAATTTAGATAAGCAACTTTTAAATATGCTTTTAGTGTCTATTGGAAGAAACATTGTTGTAAAACCCTCTACAGAAAATGTGGTACCGTGTTATGTAGAGTAGGCCATTCCAGAGTTTTGTCTGCCTAAAACACACGTTGAATGATACTATTAACATGCAGTCGATGCTGGCCTTATGCATAAGTCTTGTTGATGGACAAAGCTGTCCATAGTGCGTCTTGGACAACCGGGTCTAGCTATGTTGATGACACTATTTTTGTGTGACATAGAAGAGACTGGACAAGAACTCCCCCGATGATTTCTTTCAAAAATTAGCAAAGATGAGAATATTTTGAGGCTACTCTTCTGTTCTTATTAAAAAAGAACAGAAAATTGTCTTAATAGATACAGCTCAAAGGGTAGACTTTGAGGCAAAGTATGAAAGAGAAGGTCATTATAACAAAAGGATTAAGTAACAAGATAGATATTATTGGGCTTCAAATGTACCTTCATGCTACATCCACTCTTTCCCTTTCTTGAAGTTCAGAAAGGACAGCTTGCATTACATGTAGAAGTGACCTGTGTTTTCGTGTGACGATGTGATTGTTTGAAGGCTGTGCTCTTCTCAATCAGTTTGATTCTTGTATCTGTTCTTCCAATGCCTTGATTTTCTCATTCTTTGATACCATGTCCGCCTTGAGAATCGCCAAGTCTGCTTGAACCTCCTTGAGCTCTTGCAAGAGGTAAATCATGTTGATTGTTTCATAAGAGGTGGCGGTATAGGCAGTTCCCTTGAGGTCAAGGCTGAAACAAAAAAACTTCCTGTTCAGAGGCCCTGTTCAGAGGGGGGTGTGTTAGGGTTCACCTCCTCCCACTAGGGTCACCCCATCCCCTCTATGGGGGGTTGTAGGAAGAATATTCTTGCTGCTGCTCTGCTAAAATTTGGTCTTCAGGTCTTCAAGTCTTCGAGAAGTTTGATGTATTTCCCTAGTTTTATTCCCTGTTTTTTTGGTTGTTTTCCCTGTATGGATATTTGAGGGATTTTTTCACTACCAGCTTGTTATCTGTAATGCCTATGGATGTTTAGTTATGCCTTCCTCCTTGGCTTTGCACGCGGGTCTGTCCTCCTGTCGTTGTCACCATCCTCTCCTGCTGTCGCTCCATTCGCTCCGGAAGCCTCGTCGAACAGCAGCTCCCCCTGGCCCCCCTTTCCTCCAGCTTGTGTCTGTGCGGCCTACAATATCTTTCTTTGATTTCGGTGTGTCTTTTCCACGTAGGCTTTTTCACTTTGATTCCTTTGTTTGTTGCTTGATTGCTTGCTAGTTGTTTTTTTTTGTCTTTCATTGCATGTACTTTTGGGTTTGCATGTGCTTGGGGTGGGTGTTTGTGTGTGCATGCTTGTGTGAGGGGCAGTGTTTCGGGAAAAATCATTTTTGCAACCAGACGCAATTCTTTTTTATGCATTTTCCAAGAAGAAATTTTGGGCTAATTTTACACTATCTTCCTCAAAATTTAGGCGGGATTTTTCCGTTTCCTCCTCTCAATCGGCATTTTTGAATTTCAAAGCAGCATGATTGGAAGATGAGACACGCTTTTCCCGAACACTGTTGAGGGGGGCGTGTGTGTTGTGTGCTTGCCTACTCTGCATGTTTTGGCGTGTGTTGTTTTTTGTTTCTCCACTATTTGGTATTTTGCTGGTTGGTTATGTGGGTGTGGGGAGGTGGTTGGCGTCCCTGGCCTTGCTCCTTTCATGCTGATTTTCTGAAGGTTCAAGAGAGTGAGAGCCCTGTTGATAGCTGCCAGGGATGGCTTTGAGGTTCTCTAGCCCTGTTAATAGCTGCCAGGGATGGCTTTGAGGTTCTCTAGCCCTGTTAATAGCTGCCAGGGATGGCTTTGAGGCTCTCTCTCTCTCTCTCTCTCTCTCTCTCTCTCTCTCTCTCTCTCTCTCTCTCTACGCGGGCATCTCCTACGCGGCAGCAGGGGGCTCGGCGATGGCACTGATGGGGAACCAGCAGCAGAGGGGGCAAGGGAGTTCTGATGCAGGGCATAGGTGCAAGTAGGGGGCGCGGCAGACCAGCGAGTAGACCAGAGGTGGCGCGCAGAACAACAGAGGCAGCAGAGCACGCGCAGGGCTGCAGGGTGCTCGGCAGTACTACGCGTAGCAGGTCCCGACATCCTACGCGTAGCAAGTCCCTTCATCTACGCGTAGGAAGTCAATAGCTCAAGTTTTAAAGAAACTCTTAAGCCTAAGGTAAATTTGGCTCATTGCCCGGGAAGTGGGTTCACATGTCTCTCTCTCTCTCTCTCTCTCTCTCTCTCTCTCTCCCATACGCGAGCTGGTCCTCCTATGTGTCGAGCGAGTAGGCCCTATTCTCAGTCCCCCACCCTAGTACCTTACCCCACATTTGGGGCCCGGGTTCGATGGATCCGCCTATCGAAGAGGAAGGGCCGGGTGTAGATAGCTACACCACCCCAAAAAAAAGCAACGCCTACTTTCAAGCGGAGAAACAGAGATACTGTACTATCACCAGGATCCTTACAAGTGGGGAAAACGTCCAAGATACATGATGAACTGATGATGGAGAAGGTCCAGGTGATGCTCAAATCAGAGCTAAACTACATGAGAGATGACATCAGGAAATGCACGGGAGCGCTGAGAGCTACAGGAACTCCATGTATGGAGACATGATGAGAGAACTAAGGAGAGAGATCTGGGGGATACAGAATGAGGAGAGTCAGATCTTGAAAACGGAATTACGAAACCTAATCAAGGCCGAAGTAAATGTAACAGAATGCGTTATGCAAAAGAAAATGGATGAGGCATCAGCAAGTTTTGAAGCATGGAGAACAAATATGGAAAAGCAAATGGGGGAAAAAGATGCAATAATCGAGGAGCTAAAAGGAGAACTGGTGGCTTGCAAATCTGCAACTAAGGAGAAGGGAGACGACCAACCTTCGGTGCTGAAGGAGCTCGAGGACATGAAGGATCATATGAAAGCTCTACGGGAAGGAGATGAACAGAAATCGAAAACGGCATCCTCATGGGCGGAACGTCTTTTTAAGACACAAGAAAAGGTTGATGAAGTAGAGAAATGGATTAAGGATGCGAAGAAAGGGAAGGCCCAGATGCCCGAGACCACACCTACCTCCACCATCATTAATATGACCATTGAGGAAGAGCAGAAAAGGAAGACTCGGGCTCTGCATGTGCGGGTCACAGGAGTCAAAGACAAAGAGAATGTAGATGAAGAAGTGAAGGAACTGATACAACGCATGGGCATCACAGAACCCACTCACACAAGTGCATGGAGAGTGGGCAAGAAAGGAACCGATGAGAAGGGAAACGTAAAGGATAGGGCACTTATTCTCCGCTTCCCGAATATAGAAATAAGGAAAGAATTTCTAAAGAAGCCAACTCTTAAGAAAACTGGTATTTTCCTGGGAGATGACCTTACATTGGCACAAGTGGCACACATGCAAGAGTTGATGCCAGAGATCAGGGCAGCAAGAGAAAAGGGGAAAATCGCCTTTTATAGAGGAGGGAAGGTAGTGGTTCTGGAAAAGCGCTCATCATGACGGTGCGAGATGTATGGGGCGACGCTCCGGATAGCGGCGTGGAATTGTAATGGATCATATAGGCTAGATGTAGGTGCCTTTGAAGACAGCTTTAGGGACAGAGACATAGTTTTCTACTCAGAGACACACCAGAGACCGGGACAGCGTATGCCACATGTGAAGGGTTATTTATGGGAAACAGCTGGTCGACCAGACAAGAGATCTCTACAGGGTAGCCGGGGTTCAGGAGGAGTAGCAGTCTTATTTAAAGAGGAGTTGAAACCACTACTACAGATTATGAGGAAAGATGAGCAAGCAAGGTATATGTGGGTGAGAATGAGAGTCGAGACAGATAGATTTCTATATATCGCTATATGCTACTTCCCTCCGAGTACCTCAGTCTACTCCTCACCTAAAGGACAATGCCCTTTCTCCATATTGAATAATGACATATGGGAGTTCTCTAGAGATGGAGACATCGTTCTCTTAGGAGACTTTAATGCTAGAACAGCCAACTCTCAAGCAGTATTCTATGATACTTTTGAGGAAATGCTCAGAGAAGTGGATTTATCACAGAGAGGGCTTACGAGAAACTCACAAGATAAAGAACACACTGAATATGGGAGACATCTCATGGAGATGGCAACTATACATGGTTTGGCCATACTTAATGGTCTAGAGAATTTCCCATTATCTGGAGGATTCACATGCTTCCCGCACAGGCATGGGGCCAGTACAGTGGATTATGTCATGACTTCACCAAGCTTTATTTCTAGTATCAAGGACTTTATGGTGGGACCCAGGCTGGTTGCGATTGCAGTGGATCATGCTCTATTGACCTTATCAATCTCCTTCCAATACAATGCCTCTCAAGTACTAAGGAAGAAGACACACACAAGATATACTTTCACGCTTGAAACTGATTCAGTCTATGTGGAAAATATCTATAATAGGATGTGGGCAGCCGAGCCAGTATATACTATAGAGGAGATTACTTTTCAATTAACAGAGATACTACATGGAGCAGCACAAGAGGCATACCCACATACTCAACCTGATCAGAAGAGAGGATTTGGGAACACGCCTCAAAACAGTTGGTATGATGAGGAATGCAGAGAGACGAGAACCCAAGTCCAGAAAGAGCTTACACTTGGGATCATCACATATAAGCAGTCTCGGATTGCTCTTCGACGTATAGTACGTCGCAAGAAAAGGGCATTTTTAGCCAAACTGGAGAAGGATTTATATCAGCTCTTCTTGAGTCAGGACTCACATGAGGCCTGACGCTTATTTCGCGAGCACTCACCGCATCCGACGATCACTTCTCCTGAGATCTGGGGTCAATATGTAACATCATTATATATGGTATCTGGACAACCTCCATTACCAGATCCGCTAGAGCCATGCCCTGCTACTAGTACTTTCTTTACTACGGAAATGGTGGAAAAAGCCATTGATAAGATGAAGACAAGAAGAGCATATGATCATGAAGGTTTAGTAGCAGAACATCTGATCTACTTTCAGAAGTCCTTGCTTGTCTGTTTAATCGGGTCATGTGTGAAGGATTCCCTGAATCTTGGAAATTATCTACTATCATACCTATTTTCAAGTCAGGGGATCCTATGATACCCGAGAACTACCGTACCATTATGGTAGGTCACACTTTGACCCGACTGTACGCATCCATTCTTGAACAAAAATTGAGTAGATGGGCAGAGAATGAGGGCATAAGGGCAACAGGACAAGTTGGATTCAGAAGGGGTTATTCCACTTTAGATCATATTCTTACGCTCAGAGCCATTATTGAGGAAGGAAGAGCAAACGGGAGAAGGATGTATTGTTGCTTTGTGGATTTTCGGAAAGCTTTTGATACAATACCAAGGGCCAGACTGATGCGTAGGATGCAAGAGTTAGGGGTCCCCAAAGAGATTATTTGGGGGATCATGGCCTTATACGGATCAGTAACTGGTTATGTACGTACTCCAGAAGGGGATTCCGACGTTGTTCATTCCACCATTGGAGTAAAGCAGGGATGCCCACTGTCCCCTACTTTATTTGGTATGTACATCGATGAGGTATCAGATTACATTGAGAGAGAAGGTGACAGAGGTGCTCAACTTGTAGGGTCATGGATCCCATTGCTGTTGTATGCAGATGATATTGTATTGATAGCAGAATCACCAGATGGAATGCAGAGGCGGCTAGATGCTTTACATAAATTCGCGGAGGACAGTGGACTGTCCGTAAACTTGGGTAAAACCAAAGTTATGGTGTTTAACACCACACCGCAGTGGGTTAGGAGATCGGCACCTACATTTGCATATGGCTAGGATACGGTAGAGTACACAGATGCATACACATACCTTGGGGTGGTATTTGAAGGACTGAAGTTTACTCTTAAGAAAGCAGCGGATGCTAGATTATCTAGAGCCTCTGCGGCCTTGGGAGGGTTGGAGAGGATGTGTTCACAAGTGCAGTTTCAGGAACCACGAACAAAACTGTGGCTGTTTGATACTATGGTGGCTTCGGCTATGCTTTATGGGGTCCAGATTTGGGGACCATTTGTGGATCAGGATAATTGGAAGTCAATGGAGAGACCTTTGGTATCTATGATTTCCTGATTGATTAGAGCCAAGGCCACCGTACCACACGCGATTACCCGAGCGGAACTAGCGGCCCCTCCGATAGAAATTGAAGCTCTTACCAGATCAGTGTCCTTTATGCATGGTTTGTGGGATACAAATAACTGCCGATATACTAGATTGGCCCTCGAATCCTCTCGACAATTGGCAATGAAAGGGGATACATCAGGCTGGTATGCGCAACTGTCATCGTGGTTTCAGAGACACGGGTTCAGTATGGAAAGATTACCCCCCTTCCAATACTCACTTGAGGCTCCATCACTGGCAATTACACGAACGGAGATTAATAAAATCATCCGACAGGATCTTATACAGTTGGATACTAAGAGGACATGGGTAGACCCTACACAAGAACTGGGCACGAAGATGGCCGACTACAAAGAAAACTTCCTACAACTATCTGAAGATGGATTTGTGATTCGCCCGAGTTACATGGATACCCACCTGTCTCATGGTTTGAGATGTGCTATTGGTCAGATTCGTACATCCTCACACCAGTTGGAAATTGAATTTGGCAGATTTAGGGGAATCCCACCTGAAAGCAGAATTTGCAAGTTATGCGGAATGGAGCCGGAGACAGAATTACACTATATATGCCACTGCACAGTATACTACGAGATACGTGGGCGTTTTCCCGTCCTCTTTAAAGAAGGCTTTGGACCTCTAGATAGAATCATGCAATACCAAGATCAAAGATGCTTAGGCTTGTACCTACTGGAACTACATCGGCACAGGGATAATCTAATGAGAAGACAAAGAGCACTACAACCTCAGAGGCAGATTAGAGATTTCTTCGGATCGAGTGAAGCAGGAGTGGAAGGGGAAGCAGGAGGTCAGCAGCCAACACAAAGGAGTACCCACATTCATACCAAAGGCACCCTAATTGACAGAGCGATTGAGCTTAGGAAGTCGAGACGACCAAGACCAAGAGGCAGAAGCACACTTCACTGGAGGAGACTACAACAAAGGATTAAAAGCATTCTAGCCAGACACCCAGAATGCTCCTAAGAAGTTTATTTAATACTTTGTATTTAGTTTTTCACATTCACTTTCACACTTTTCACACCTAGTACTTTAGTACTAAGGTACCCAGACATTGTAACAGATTCACCACTTTGTATCAGTTTGGTCTCATAGGTCATTCTGGCCTTTTGAAGACGTTAATATAACATTTCATTTCTCTCTCCTGGAATCTGATGTAGAGTGGATGGGTAGTGATGATGCTTATTCTGCTGGGGTCTGTTGTGCGGCTTTGGAGATCCGAAGGCTAATATTGGAGATTCTCTGGTGGAGTTTGCGGCCTCCTCGTCAAAGTTTGTGTGGCGTGTTTCTGTTGCTCTGGTGGTTTTTCACCCAAGGATTATTGTTCTTGTTATATCTCAATGGTTTTTTCACCATGAGTTCTGTTTATTTTGTGTTGCCTATGGTCAAGCCCTCCTTTTGTGTGTGTGTGTGTGTGTGTGTGAGAGAGAGAGAGAGAGAGAGAGAGAGAGAGAGAGAGAGAGAGAGAGAGAGAGAGAGAGAGAGAGAGAGAGAGAGAGAGAGAGAGAGAAATGAAATGAAATGTTATATAAACGTCTTCAAAAGGCCATAGTGACCTATGAGACCAAAAAGTTACAAGGTGGTGGATCTGATACAAAGTCAGAGTAACAAAATAACAAAGCCACAGTACAAAACAAAGATATATACTATGGGATCCTAGATTGGTCGATGTGAACTAAGCAAAAAACTAAGCAAAAAATGGGCGGCTTGTTGGGATGGCTGAATCACAAGAGATCTAGCATCGGTCGTTGGCGAATCTCATCAATTTCCTCCATGGTTAGTAGTCTGACCGGGCGTCATGCATGCCTGGCCAGCGTGCTCCGAATCTTCTGACGTAGCCTCCGTCGATGCTGTGTAGTCCTCCGCAGTCGTGGGCGCCTGGATTTCCCCGGTTCAATCGCTCGGTGGATCAGTGTGCCTCTGGTGTGGGACGAGGGGGAGCTCTGTTGTGTGAGTGGTTCTTGCGGTTGTCCTGTGTCTGCTCTGAAGAAGTCTGTGATCCGTCTTTGAGACTGGCTAGCCTCGCCATTCATCAGGCTATCTCTGTGTCTGCGCAGCTCGAGCAAGAACAAACCCAGGCATCTCTGATCTTCGTATCCCATGACTCTTGAGAGTGGTCCAAAACCCTCTCTGAACAAGCAATGAAAGCGGCCTTGTATCTCGTAGTAGACGGGGCACTGGCATGTATAATGCAGCTCTGTCTCAGGTTCCATGTCACACAAGGAGAGAGAGAGAGAGAGAGAGAGAGAGAGAGAGAGAGAGAGAGAGAGAGAGAGAGAGAGAGAGAGAGAGAGAGAGAGAGAGAGAGAGAGAGAGAGAGAGAGAGAGAGAGAGAGAGAGAGAAATGAAATGCAATGTTATATTAACGTCTTCAAAAGGCCAAAGTGACCTATGAGACCAGAAAGTTACAATGCGGTGTATCTGATACAAAGTCAGATTAACAAAATAAATTAATCTAGGATACCAAAATATAAATACTGCGGAAGCCTAAACTAAGCTGACAAGTGTGAAAGGTGAAAGGCGTGAAATGTGTGAACTAAGCAGTACAATGTGTATACAATATGGAAGGGAAGTGGAGATCCATCTTCATCTGCACTCTAGACGACGAAAAAGTATGGCTCGAATCCTTTGCTGAAGCCTCCTTCGGAACTGTGTAGCTCCTCTTCTCCATCAGGGTCGTCTAGATCTTCGTAGTTCCAATGCTTGGTCTATGAGAATGCCAGTAGTGCGGGCAGACCTCTCCACTGTTGGCTGCTCCTCTGTCTGTTCTTCTGGGTGTACAATATCTAGTGTAAAGAAATCTGTGATCTGTCTCTGGGGTTGTCTCTCTCTAGCTCTCCTCAGTAAAGTTTCTCTATGCCTGTGTAACTCAGTAGATATAGCCCAAGACATCTCTGGTCCTCATAACTCATGACCCTAGATAGAGGCCCAAAACCTTCTCTGAATAGACAATGAAAACGGCCTCGTATCTCATAGTACACTGTGCAATGACATATGTAATGTACCTCTGTCTCTGGCTCTAGATGGCATAAGCGGCATATCCTGCTATCTGTTGGTGTCCCTCTGAATCTGCCAGTCTCAATCTCAAGCTGATGTGAGGACATGCGTATCTGGCCAATGGCACAACGCAAACCATGAGAAAGATGCATGTCCATATAGCTAGGTCGAATCACAAACCCATCCCCCGTGAGGTGGAGAAGATGTTCTCTGTAGAAAGCCATCTTTGTGCCCAACTCTTGTATCGGCTCTATCCATGTCCTCCTCTTGTCCAGCTGGATTAGATCCTGACGAATGAGTCTATTAATCTCTACCCGCGTCAGAGACCTCAAGGGTGCTTGTAGAGAGTATTGAAAAGGAGGCAACCTGTCCATGGTGAAACCATGTGTCTGAAACCATGATGCCATCTGTGCATAACAGCATGATGTATCCCCATTAAGAGCTAATTGTCTGGAGGACTCTAGAGCCACCCTGGCATATTTGTCTCTGGTAGTATCCCATAGACTGCGTACAAAGGAGACTGATCTAGTAAGCGCCTCAATCTCCATATGGGGGGCAGCTAATTCCGCTCGAATGATATCATGCGATACGGAAGCCTTGGCTCTAATTAGCCGAGAGATCATAGATACCAGGGGCTTCTCCATACGCCTCCAACCATCCTGGCCTACAGAAGGCCCCCAAACCTGCACCCCATATAACATAGTAGAGGCGACCAAAGTATCAAAGAGCCATAACTTTGTCCTAGGTTCCTGGAATTGAACCTGCGAACACATCCTCTCCATTCCTCCCAGAGCAGCACCAGCTCTAGTTAGTCTAGTCTCTGCTGCTCTTCTCAAAGAAAATCTCGGCCCAGTAAAGACTACCCCCAAGTAAGTGTATGCATCTGTATACTCCACAATCTCCTGACCATATTTGAAAGTAGGTATTGATCTCCTGACCCATTGCGGCGTGGTGTTAAACACCATAACCTTGGTTTTACCTAGGTTTACACACAATCCACTATCCTCTGCAAAACTGCGTAGTGCATCCAAATGTCGTTGCATACCTTTTGGTGAGTTAGATATCAACACAATATCATCAGCATATAGCAACAATGGGATCCACGTCCCTGCCAGTTGGGCGCCCCTGTCACCCTCTCTGTCAATGTAATCAGATACCTCATCAACATACATACCAAATAGAGTAGGAGACAATGGGCAGCCCTGTTTTACTCCAATAGTAGAGTGAACTAAATCAGATGCCCCTTCCGGAGTGTGTACCTGTCCCATCACTGATCTGTACAGAGCCATAATCCCCCAAATCACCTCTATGGGCACCCCCATCTCCTGTAGTCTACATATCAATCGAGCTCTTGGTACCATGTCAAATGCTTTGCGAAAATCCACAAAGCTGCAATAGATCCGTCTCCCATGTGCTCTGCCCTCCTCAATGATGGCCCTGAGTGTCAGAATATGATCAAGAGTGGAGAAACCCCTCCCTAAGCCGGCGTGACCCTTTGCTCGTACCCTCTCGCCCTCTGCCCAATTACTCAAGTGTTGCTCTAGAATAGATGCATACAACCGTGCCAATGTGTGTCCAACCATAATAGTGCGGTAGTTCCCAGGCTCTGTAGGGTCACCCGCCTTGAAGATGGGCACAATGTTAGACAACCTCCAAGTCTCAGGTAATCCCTCACACATGGCACGATTGAACAACACTGCGAGAACCTCCATCAGCATATCCCTGGCATGTATAAAGTGCTCTGCTACTGGACCGTCATGATCATATGCCTTCCCGGTCCTCATCCTGTCGATGGCCCTTTGTACCATCTCAGGTGTAAAGAAAGTGCTCGTAGCTGGGCAAGGCTTGGTAGGGTCTGGAAGGGGTTCCTGTCCAGGAACCGTATATAATGATGTCGCATATTGGCCCCACACATCAGGTGAAGTAATCACTGGGGGAGGGGAGTGCTCATGGAAGAGTCGCCATGCCTCTCCTGAGTCCCTACTCAAGAACATCTGATATAAGTCGCGCTCCATCTGAGCTAGGTAAGCTCGCTTCTTCCGTCGCACAAGGCATCGGAAAGCAATCCGAGACTGTCTGTAAGTGATGACTCCTAAAAGAAGATTCCTCTGAAGCTGGGCTCTCATCTCTCTGCATTCCTCATCATACCAACTATTCTGGGGCATGCTCCCAAAATGTCGTCTCTTGCCCGGCTGAGTGTGTGGGTATGCCACTGATGCAGCCCCATGCAGTGTCTCAGTCAGTAGAGTGGTGCACTCCTCCACTGAGAGGCCTGTACCATTTGTGCCAGCTGTGCCTTCCAACAGACGGTCCCAGATCTCCTTTGTATAAACAAAATCAGTCTCTGGTGTAAATGTATAGCGGGTGTGCGACGTGCCTCCTGATGTCTAGATTATACTATACTGAAATTTAACAAACAGTGTCAAGAGAGCATGATCTACTGCTATGCCCACTGGCCTGGCTCCCATTGTGAAATCCTGAATGCAGGGGACAAAGCTTGGTTGTGTCATAACATAATCCACTGTACTGGCCCCATGTCTGTGTGGAAAGCATGTGAAACCGGCTGCTCTAGGACATCGTTGTAAGCCTTTAAGTATGGCTAATCCATGTGTAGTCGTCATTTCCATGAGGTATCTCCCATACTCCGTCTCCTCTCTATTATCTGAGCATCTGTCAAGTCCCAACTCACCCACATCCAGCTCTCTAAGCATCTCATCTGAAGTGTCGTAGAAGACTGTCTGTGAGTTGCCCGTTCGGGCATTGAAGTCCCCTAGGAGAATGATATCACCATCCCTAGAAAACTCCCATATGTCATCATCTAGTATAGAGAAAGGCGACTGCCCTCTGGATGCAGCATACACTGATGTACCGGAAGGAAAGTAACATATGGCAATATATAGGAATCGACCTGTGTCAGCTCTCAGTCTCACCCACAATATGTAGTAATGGTTGTAGTTCCTCTCTGAATAGCACTGCTACTCCTCCTGAACCTCTACTCCCATGTTCAGATCTCGCATTTGTCCTGTGAGCTGTCTCCCATCTGTATCCCAACACATGTGGCATCACCTGTCCAAGGGCCTGATGAGTCTCTGAGAAGAATACAATATCCTTGTCTTTGAAACTGTCCTCAAATGCACCCACGTCCAACCTCATAGACCCATTACAATTCCAGGTAGCCATCTTCAATGCGGTCCCATAGGTCTCGCACCGTCATGCAGTGCGCCGCTCTAAAATCACCACCCGTCCATCTCTGTAGAAGGCTATCTTTCCCTTCTCCCTTGCCGCTGTAATCTCTGGCATTACCTCTCTCATATGTGCGAGCTGTGAGAGAGTCAGATCATCACCGAGGAAAATACCCGTATTTTTGAGAGTAGGCCTCTTCCTCAAGAATTCCTTCTTATCTTCCAACGAGGGGAAGCGTAGTATGAGAGCTCTCCCCTTTGAAGACTCTCCTGTGCCATCACTTTTCTTACCTACCCTCCATGCCTTTGTGTGCAAAGGCTTCTCCATCCCCATTATTGATGGAAGGCTGGTGACCTCTTTCTCCACATTGTTTATGTCCTTGAGACCGCTCACTCTCACATGCAGTGCTCGCATCCGCCTTCTTTGTTCCTCTTCGAGCGTCATATTGATAAGCGTCGGTGTACAAGGAGTTTCTTGACCTTTCCCTTTCTTGGCGACCTCAATCCATTTTTCAGCCTCGTCCGCCTTTTTCTGTGTCCTTGTTATCATCTCCGCCCATGAAGATGTCTTTGCCACACTCGGTTTCTCTTCCTCTGTGATCATCCTTTCCTTTTCCTTGATTTCTTTGATTTCATCTATTACCAAGGGCTGAAATTCGACCTCCTCTAGCCCACTGCTTACTCTATCAGCAAGCTCCTGTTTAAGGGCTCAGACTTCATTTTTAAGTGTCCGTATCTCGCCGTTTGGGTTCTTTTGTTTGAGGGCTGAGACTTCTTCTTTGAGTGTCTATATTTCTGCGTTAAGGCTCTCTTTCTCCTTCCATTGTGCGCCTTCATTGAAGACCATCTAAAGGAGGTTGGCCTTCTCCTTCCACCATCCTTCCATCTCTGTTTTCCACTCCTTCATTTCCCTCTCCATCTGCGCCATCCGCTTGTTCGTGAGCATGAAGGTTGCCTTTTCTCGTGACTTGCAAGCAGGTGAGACATTGATGGCTTCCGTGTCCTGTGCAGGGTCCTTTGCATCTCCTGTACTTGCTGCATGGTGAAGAGCCAATCCTTCCTCGACCTCCTCTCCAGTATCTTCACCTGGAAACCTCACACTTGGTGTTGCTTGACTAATTTCATGATCAATGGTCGATCCTTCTGGAAATGGAAACCCAAGAGAATTTCCTAGCCTACTCAAGACCTACGGATCATCCATATACCTCAATCTTGTAGCAGGTCCCTCTCTTTCCATCTCCTCTACAATGACCCTCAGACTTGGACTGCTTTGTGCTTGTTCCCACTGTGCTTCTACCAACTCTGTCTGGCCTGAAGTTCTCAGATTCTGTATGATAGCGTCACCTGAAACGAAACCGGAAGCTGCTCCCTGTAGCAATGTATCTATGATCATCAAATTTGTTTCAAATCAAAAACAAAATCAAAGTGTCGTAGTTGTGGCTCATCCACCTCATGTTGCAAGTGTTTGGCTCAAAGGTCTCCTTTGCGCAGGATTTTGATTTTGAAAATTCAAAAATTCAGAAATCTGGAAAATGCCAAGGTTTTGAAATTTGCCGGGTGTATGTACCTGCGGGCTGAAGGGGGTGGGGGTGGGGGTGCTGTATGTACCTGCGGGCGTGCGAGTCACATCAACACCTCACGTTGTGAGAGAGAGAGAGAGAGAGAGAGAGAGAGAGAGAGAGAGAGAGAGAGAGAGAGAGAGAGAGAGAGAGAGAGAGAGAGATGAGATGTAATATTAACGTCTTCAAAAGGCCAACATGACCTATGAGACCAAAAGGTTACATGTGGTGAAATGTAATACCAGGTCTTGGGTACAAAAAGTACAAAGAACTGAAAAGAAAGTAGTGGGTAGGGGTGGGGTGAAAGCTGATACAAAGGAAATACAAAGGGTGAGCTAATACAATGGAGCTCTCTGACAATCGAGGCATCATATACATATACATCAGTATCCAAAAGGCTATAGAGATTCAATGTCCTCCAAGGTAGGCACTCGGTCAGGACGGCTCCTATGTCGCGCCAGTTGGGATGGTATGGATCCTTTGTCGCAATCTGCGTCGATGTGGAGAGGCCCCCCGCATCCGTGGGCGACGGGACCGCCCCAACTCTATCGCCCAATCAAGCAATAGGGGCTGCTTGGACTCCTCTGTCTGTGACTGAAAGAAATCTGTAATCTTCCGCTGTTGCTGGATCTCTCTCATTGTGCCCCTCTTCAAGAGGTCCTCTCTGTGTTTGCGAATCTCCAGTAAGTATAATCCGAGGCATCTCTGATCCTGGTATCTCATGACTCTAGAAAGTGGCCCAAAACCCTCTCTGAATAGACAGTGAAAGCGGCCTCGTATCTCATAGTATATTGGGAAGTGACATATGTAATGTAGCTTTGTCTCTGGCTCTATCTGGCACACCTGACAAATCCTGGACTCAGCGGGTACTCCTCTAAATCTGCCTGTCTCGATCTCTAGCTGATGTGAGGATGTGCGTATCTGACCAATAGCACATCGTATCTCGTGGGATAGATGAGTGTCCATGTATCCTGGTCTGATCACAAAACCATCCTCCGTGAGTTGGAGAAGATGCTCTCTATAGAAAGTCATCTTTGTACCTAGCTCATGTGTAGGTTGTATCCATGTCCTCTTCGTATCGAGCTGAATCAAGTCTTGTCTGACGAGCCTGGTAATCTCTGCCCTCTTGAGGGAGATGGAGAGTGCATCTAGAGAGTACTAAAATGGGGGTAGCCGATCCATACTAAAGCCATGTAACTGAACCCAAGATGCCATCTCTGCATACCAACATGATGTATCTCCCTGCAATGCAAGCTGTCACGAAGACTCTAGTGCTAATCGAGCATACGTGTCTGTAGGGAGAGCCCAAGTGCTATGCATAAATGAAAGTGATCGAGTGAGTGCCTCCACTACGAATGGAGAAGCGAGCTCCGCCCTAATAATGTCATGTGGTACTGAGGCCTTGGCCCTAATCATCTGAGAAATCATAGACACCAAGGGCTTCTCCATACAACTCCATCCATCAGTAACCAGCTTTGCTATGATGATCAATTGAGGGGCCCCATATCTCCACTTCGTACAGCAAAGTGTCAAAGAGCCAAAGCTTTGTTCGAGGTTCTTGGAACTGAACTTGTGAACATATCCTCTCAAGTTTCCCCAATGCTGCATAGGCTCTGGTCAATCGCGTATGTGTTGCACGCCTCAGGGAAAATACCGGGCCACTGAAAACCGCCCCAAGATAAGTGTATGTATTTGCATACTCCTCAGTCTCTCGACCATTTGTAAAAGTGGGGGCGGACCTCCTTGCCCATTGCGCCGTGGTGTTAAACACCATTACCTTGGTCTTACCAAGGTTCACAAACAATCCACTGTCCAGTGCAAATGCATGCAATGCATCCAAATGACGCTGCATGCCCTCTGGAGAATCCGAGGTCAGCACAATATCGTCAACATATAATAGCAACGGAATCCATGTCCCGCAAGCTGAGCACCTCTATCACCCTCTGCCTGTACATAATCTGAAAACTCATCTACACATACCCCAAAGAGAGTTGGAGATAGGGGACAACCCTGCTTCACCCCAATGGTGGAGTGAATCATGTCGAACATGCCTTGAGAAGTGCGTACCTGTCCTACCACTGTCCTGTATAAAGCTAAGATCCCCCAGATCAGGTCTGTGGGCACCCCCATGTCTTGCAATCTGCGTATGAGTCTGGCTCGTGGCACTGTATCAAAGGCTTTGCGGAAATCCACAAAGCTACAATATATCCTTCTGCCATGGTTTCTACCCTCCTCAATAATGGCTCTGAGTGTCAAAATCTGGTCAAGAGTGGAGAAACCTCTCCTGAACCCTGTCTGTCCTGCTGCCTTGCCCTCAGTCTCTGCCCATCCACTCAACTCATGCTCAAGAATTGATGCATATAGCCTAGACAGAGTGTGACCAACCATGATGGTTCGGTAATTCCCCGGAAGCATAGGATCTCCCGACTTGAAGATAGGCACAATAGTGACATACTCCAAGTCTCAGGGAAACCCTCGTACATGGCTTTATTAAACATCATAGCAAGAGGCTCTGCAAGCATATCTCGGGCATGGATAAAGTGCTCTGCTACCAGACCATCATGTTCCTGTACTCTTCCTGTGTTCATCTTGTCAATGGCTTTCCTTACCCTCGTAGCAGTAAAGAAAGTACATTTTCTTGGGCATGCCTCTGGAGGGTCAGGCAAAGGTGGCTGCCCCGATGCTGTATAGAGAGATGTAGCATACTCCCCCCATGTCTCTGTGGAAGTGATGGTTGGCGGTGGAGAGTGCTCATTGAAAAGCCTCCATGCCTCACTAGAGTCGTGACTCATAAACAACTGGTACAGATCACGCTCTAATTGAGATAGGTAAGCCCTCTTCTTTCGTCGCACTAGGCAGCAAAAGATAATCCGTGACTGTCTATGTGTAGTAGTACCCATGAGCACCTCTCTCTGTAATATGATCCTCCTCTCTCTACACTCCTCATCATACCAACTGTTTTGAGGCATGCTCCCAGATCGTCTGCGTGTAGGCTGGCTGCGGGGATATGCCTTTGATTCTGCATCATGGAGCGTCTCTGTCAGAATTTGGGTGAACTCATCTAGTGGTCGTCCTGGCTCCTGAGTGCATAGCTGCCTATATATCTCATCAGTGTACACGGGATCCGTCTCCCTTTGAAGGTATACCGATTACGTATGGAGGCCTCTCCCAATGGAGTTGTGTTGAACTGGAATGATAGAGTGAAAGACAAGGTAGCATGATCCACTGCTACCCCAACTAGCCTAGTTCCCACCATGAAATCCTGAAAGGAAGGAATGAGTCCTGGCGGAGCCATAACATAATCCACTGTACTAGCGCCATGCCGATGTGGAAAGCATGTAAAACCACCTGATGCAGGGAATCTCTATAGGCCTTTCAAAATGGCCAATCCATGTGCAATCCCCGTATCGATCAAGTATTTGCCATACTCAGTGTGCTCCTCATCCTGTGATAATCTAGATAGTCCATTTGTGTGTGTGTGTGTGTGAGAGAGAGAGAGAGAGAGAGAGAGAGAGAGAGAGAGAGAGAGAGAGAGAGAGAGAGAGAGAGAGAGAGAGAGAGAGAGAGAGAGAGAGAGAGAGAGAGAGAGAGAGAGAGAGAGAGATGAAATGAAATGTTACATTAACGTCTTCAAAAGGCCAAAGTGACCTATGAGACCAGAAAGTTACAATGTGGTGGATCTGATACAAAGTCAGAGTAACAAAATAACAACAATACAAAACAAAGATATATACTCTGGGGTCCTAGACTGGTCGATGTGAACTAAGCAAAAGCAAAATGGGCGGCTTGTTGGGACAACTGAATCAGAGGAGATCTAGCATCGGTCGTTGGCGGATCTCATCAATCTCCTCCATGGTTAGTAGTCTGACCGGGCGTCGTGCATGCCTGGCCTGAGTGCTCCGAATCTTCTGACGTAGCCTCCGTCGATGCTGTGTGGTCCTCCGCAGTCGTGGGCGCCTGGATTTCCCCAGCTCAGTCGCTCGGTCGATCAGTGTGCCTCTGAAGTGAGACGAGAGGGAGCTCTGCTGTGGGAGTGGCTCTTGTGGCTGTCCTGTGTCTGCTCTGAAGAAGTCTGTGATCCGTCTTTGAGATTGGCTAGCCTCGTCACTCATGAGGCTATCTCTGTGTCTGCGTAGCTCGAGCAAGAACAAACCCAGGCATCTCTGATCCTCGTAACCCATGACTCTTGAGAGAGAGAGAGAGAGAGAGAGAGAGAGAGAGAGGAGAGAGAGAGAGAGAGAGAGAGAGAGAGAGAGAGAGAGAGAGAGAGAGAGAGAGAGAGAGAGAGAGAGAGAGAGAGAGAGAGAGAGAGAGAGAGAGAGATGAATGAAATGTATATTAACGTCTTCAAAAGGCCAAAGTGACCTACAAGACCAGAAAGTTACAATGTGGTGGAGGCATGTCTTGGCCGCTGTCGGTACTCCACTGTATCTCCCACTCTCGATCCTCAACTGGTGTGAAGATGTGCGTATCTGGCCAATAGCACATCGTATCCCATGAGACAAGTGGGTGTCCATGTATCCGGGCCTCATCACAGAACCATCCTCCGTAAGCTGGAGAAGATGCTCTCTGTGGAAAGCCATCTTCGTGTGCTTGCTGTATCCATGTGCTCCTGGTGTCTAGACGAGTTAGGTCCTAGCGGATGAGCCCGGTGATCTCAAACTGTGTAAGAGTCAGAGAGGGTGCATCTAGGGAGTACTAGAAGGGGGGCAATCTGTCTATGCTAAACCCATGTGCCTGAAGCCATGATGTCATCTCCCCATACCAGCATGTTGTATCTCCCTGCATGGGTAACTGTCGAGAGGACTCAATTGCAAGGCGAGCATATTTGTCTCTGGGAAGTTCCCACATGCGGTATATGAAGGAGACATATTTGGTGAGTGCCTCCACGGATAATGACATGTGGTACTGAAGCCTTAGCTAGCTCTACCCGGATAATGACATGTGGTATTGAAGCCTTAGCTAGCTCTACCCGGATAATGACATGTGGTACTGAAGCCTTGGCTCTAATGAGCCGCGGGATCATAGAGACTAGCACCAATACCAATCCAGTATAAAACCTCACCATGTCCCCCCATCCATTAGTGCGATCTGTCCTCCCGTGATGGTCCAATGAAGGTCCCCAAATCTCAGCTCCATAGAGCAATGCAGAAGCCACCAAAGTGTCAAAGAGCCTGAGCTTCATCCGAGGCTCCTAAGACTGAACATATGAACACATCCTCTCCAATCTACCCAATGTTGCATGGGCTCTGATCAGTCTAGTCTCTGCTGCTCTCCTCAATGAAAATATTGGTCCACTGAAAACCACTCCAAGGTAAGTGTAAGCATCTGTATACTCCACCATCTCTTGGCCGTATGTGAATGCGGGCACTGACCTCCTGATCCACTATGGGGTGGTATTAAATACCATGACCTTGGTTTTACCAAGGTTGACAGACAAACCACTTTCATGGGCGAACCTATGCAAAGCATCCTAGTGACATGGCATCCTCTCCGGAGAGTCGGAAATCAACACAATATCATCAGCATATAACAATAGTGAAATCCATGTCCGTGCCAGCTCAGAGTTGTGCACCTCTTTCACCATCTCTCTCAATGTAGTTAGAAACCTCATCCACATACATACCAAATAGAGTAGGAGAGAGCGGGCAACCTTGCTTCACCCCAATAGTGGAGTGAACCGCTGTAGATAGGCCCTCTGAGGTGCGTACATTCCCCACTACTAACTTGTATAATGCCATGACCCCCCAAATGAGCTCTGTGGGTACTCCCATCTCCTGTTATCTGCCCATCAATCTAGCTCTGGGTACTGTGTCAAAAGCTACAATAGATCCGTCTCCCATGTGATATGCCCTCCTCAATGATGGCTCTGAGTGTCAAGATATGGTCAAGAGTAGAAAAACCTCTCCTGAACCCTGCCTGCGCGGCTGCGCGTATCCTCTCTCTCTCTGCCCATTTGCTCAGCTGCTGCTCAAGAATGGATGCATACAACCGTGCCAATGTGTGTCCGATCATGATAGTGCGATAATTCCCAGGCTCCATAGGGTCTCCTGACTTGAAGATAGGTACAATAGTAGATAGGCTCCAAGTATCAGGTAAGCCCTCACACATGGCATGGTTAAACATAACTGCTAGAAGCTCGCTAGTAGATCTTTGGCATGCATGAAGTGCTCAGCCACTAAGCCATTATGATCATATGCTCTCCCAGTCCTCATCCTGTCAATGGCCTTCCTCACCATCTCAGTGGTGAAAAAAGCACATGTGTGGGGGCATGGAGCGAGGGGGTCGGGAAGGTGCGGTTGTCCAAGAACTGTGTACAGAGATGACGCGTACTGGCCCCAGGCCTCTGGAGAGGTAATGGCAGGGGAGGGGGGGTCTGCTCATGAAAGAGCTGCCATGCCTCATGTGAGTCCTGACTCAAGAATAGCTGGTATAGGTCCTCCTCTAGGCAAGCCAAAAATGCCCTCTTCTTCCGCCGCACTAGGCGCCGGAAGTTGATCTGTGACTGTCTGTGAATGATGTCCCCCAAAAGCACCTCCCTCTGAAGTCTAGCTTTAGTCTCGTGGCATTCCTCATCATACCAGCTGTTCTGGGGCATGCTCCCAGAACGGCGTCTCTGCTCAGGCTAGGTGTGTGGGTATGCCTCTGTTGCTGCCATAGTTACCCGGAACGTGGAACGGGAACGGCGACGAGATCCCCGCGGAACGGGGGAACGGCTAGGGGTCCGGAATGGGAACGGCGCGGAACGGGAGGTATAAAAAACACCCAAATAGTGCATTTTTTAGCTCCTTGTGTTCAAATACAAGGAGTATTAGAGTGCTTTGACTCTAATACTCACAAAAAACTCGTTTTGAAGACCATTCAACCTTGCTATGACTAGATGATGAGAGAGAGAGAGAGAGAGAGAGAGAGAGAGAGAGAGAGAGAGAGAGAGAGAGAGAGAGACTCGAGAGAGTGAGAGGGAGAGACTCGAGAGAGTGAGTGAGAGGGAGAGACTCGAGAGAGTGAGAGGGAGAGGTAGAGATTTGAGAGAGTGGGAGGGAGAGGAAGAGAGCTTGAAGGCTTAAAGCCTTGAGCCTTGAGAGAGAGAGAGATCTTGAGAGTGTGAGAGGGAGAGAGCTTGAGCCTTGAGGATTAGCTTGTGGAGAGAAAGGGGGAGGGGGGTGCATTTTATGAGTCCTTGAGGCCTTGCACACTTCAAAAAGAAGCCCAAACATTTACTTCAATTTTTTCAATTTTTGCCAAATTTGTTTGTAGCCGTTGGCCGTTCCAGGGGCATTCCGGAACGTTTCTGAGGCGTTCCGGAACGGCCGTTCCGGTTTGCACTGGCCACTCGGAACGTCAGACGTTCCGGGACGTTTCGGAACGTTCGGGAAGGGAACTGCCCCCCGGAACGCCGAAACGGGGGCTAGGGGGCGTTCCCCGGTAACCCTGGTTGCTGCATCATGTAATGTATGTATCAATATGGTAGTAAGCTCCTCCAGAGGTCGCGCCCTGGCTCTTCTGAACAAAGGCGTCTGTAGATCCCTTCTATGTATACACAATCTGTCTCCCGCGTGAAGGTGTAGCAAGTAGGGGATGCTGCTTGTGGCCTGTGTGCTACGCTAAACTAGAAAGAGATGGTCAACGACACAAGAGCATGATCCAGTGCCACACCAACAGGTCTGGGTCCAATCGTGAGATCCTGGATACTAGAGATGAAACTCGGCTGTGCCATGACATAATCCTTTGTGCTGGCTCCATGTCTGTGTGGAAAGCATGTAAAACCCACCGCATCGGGAAATCTCTATAGGCCATTCAAGATGACCAATATATGTGGAGTCCCCATGTCTATCAATTGTCGTCCATACTTAGTATGTTCCCCATCCTGTGATAGTTTGGATAGGCCCGTCTCTGCAACATCCAGCTCTCTCAGCATCTCCTCTGAAGTATCATAAAAAACTGTTTGATGATGGGCAATCCTAGCATTGAAGTCCCCTAGAATGATGATGTCACTATCTCTAGAGAACTCCCAGATGTCATCATCCGAAATAGAAAAAGGGGGATTGTCCTCTGGGTGGTGCATACACTGACACACTCGGGGGAAAGTAGCAAATAGCAATGTAAAGATATCTGTTTGTCTCTGCTCTCAATCTCACCCACATGTACCTAGCTTGCTCATCCGTGCGAGCTATATGTATCAATGGCTGCAACTCCTCCCTGAATAACACTGCCACTCATCCTGAGCCCCGCCATCTGTGCTCTAATTGTGTCATTTGTCTACAGGCGGTCTCCCATCTGTATCCACTAATGTGAGGCATAGATTGCCCAGGGGCCTGATGTGTCTTAGAGTAGAAGATGTCTCTCCCACTAAAACTTTCCTTAAAAGCACCCACATCAAGACACATAGATCCATTACAATTCCAGGTAGCAATTTTGACTGTGGTCCCATAGGTCTCACACCATCATGTGGAGTGTGGCTCCAATATCACCACTCTTCCATCTCGGTAAAAAGCAATCTTACCTTTTTTCCTTGCCGCTCTAATCTCTGGCATTACCTCCAACATATGAGCGATCTGTGAGAGGGTAAGATCATCCCCGAGAAAGATGCCTGTTTTCTTAAGAGTTGGTCTCTTCTTCACAAAGTCCTTTCGAAAAACGAAGGATGAGTGCCCTTTCTTTCGAGGTTTCCCCCTTGCTCCCATTTTTCTTGTTGCCCAGTCTCCAAGTTCTTGAGTGCATCGGCTCATGAACCCCCATCAAAGCCATGAGTTCTTTTACGTCTTCATCCACATTATCTTTGTCTTTAAGGCTGTAAATTCTCACATGTAGAGAGCGCACACGCCTTCTTTGCTCCTCTTCTAGTGTCAGGTTAATTATGGTGGGTGTGGACGTTGTTGTTTCGTTGCTTTTCCCTTTCTTGGCAACCTCAATCCATTTTTCGGCCTCATCTGCCTTCTGTTGAGTCTTTGTAATAACGTCCACCCAAGAGGTCTTCATTTCTTTGTGCTGTTCTTCCCCCTCTTTGATGGCTCGCACTTGCTCTTTGATCATGTTGAGCTCTTCTATTACTGAAGGTTACAATTCTCCTTCTTCAAGTGTATTTCGTGATCGTGCCTCAGCGAGCTCCCCCTTAAGTGATTCAATCTCTTCGTCTTGGACCGTCACACGATCTCCCAGTGTAGTTATCTTGCTTTCTTGGGCCAACATGCGTTCGTCGAGCATTTTTATTGTGCCCAATAAGTTGTGGTTGATCTTGTTAATGGTTTCGATCATTTCTTCTTTGCTCTTTTGAACTTGTTAATTGGGGCGGGGGGGGGGGGTTGAAGCAAGAAGCAACGCTTCGAAAAGGGCAAGAGAAAGGCAAAGAAGGCTAAATCTCGTCTAGAGACTGACAGTTCTACTGAGGACTCGTCTACAGACATCTAAGATTCCGATGACGGAAACTTTTATGCGTACAAGAAGAATTTTTACAAAGCCAACCAGTATGACTTTCTCGAAGATAAAAGCAAGAAAGTCCAAGAGTTTAAGGAAGGTGGCCACTTGATCAAGTTTGATACTTTTTCAAGATACTCAGATGCTTCGAAGGCTTTGTCTTTTATACAACAGTTTGACATCGCTTTCGTGGAAGGACGCTATTCAGAGCACTCCAAGATTCGGAGAGCTACCTCTTACTTTAAGGGGAATGCTCGTACTTGGTGGTCCACTCTTCTTTTAAACAAGACTGCGCCAATTAAATGGTTGAAATTTAAGAAGCTTTTTATTTCTTGTTGGTTGACGCAAGAATATGAATGAGATGTACGAGCTGCTTGGAACCATCTTCGGATGACCAAGAAAGATACAATCAATGCTTATTGTGAAAGATTCTGGAGCTCTTTTCTACCCGCCTCTTCATTCAAGAAGATCTCGTTCAGAGAACAAATTGAGCGATTTACCTTGGGTCTACCTACAGAGATCCGAGATCACTGCTTGGAACAGAAGTCAGCTTCTATTCAGGAGTTGATGAGTCATGCGAAGCGGGGCTTTGCCATTCAGTCTGGCAGTCTGACCTACCCCACAGATGAGGCCATGACACAACGAGCCGAACAGACTTCTGGGAATGAAAGTAGAAAGAAAAAGAGCAACCCAGAGAAAAAGGATGCACGACCCAAGCTTACTCCTGAGGAGAGAGCTTGCTTCATCAGAGAGGGGAAGTGCTTTGGATGCGGGGAACATGGACATATCTCCGCGAAGTGCCCTGAAAAGGCATAGAAAGAACAGAATGATAAAGACGAGGACAGACCTAAGAGTTCGAGAGCAGCCGAGGAACGTGGCAGAAAAGGCAGATAGAAAAGCGGAACTGGTACCACATGGCGTGGGACCTGCACCGAATCTAATGAATGAAAGTACAAACTTTGCCGCTTTTGGGACAAAGTGAAGGATCAGGAAGCTCTTTTGAAGGAACCAAGGCCAACTTCTTTTCACTTGGAACTGGCGGCTCGATTTGGAATTACGCCCGACAGACTGACGCCACAGGCGGAGGTAGTTCGACTGGCATCCGGATGGGACGTTGCCATTACACGGAGCATTGGCAAACTTCGTTTGCAATGACAGGGGTGTTCAGGGCACGCGAGTGATGTTCTACTCAGGATCCCTGGGTACCACCAGAACTACGCCGTTGTTGACTACCGGGCCGAGAAAGCGACTTTGACAAATGAAGGGCTCAGAGATTGTACTTGATGAACTTCAGTTTCTTTACTCATTCTTTTGGGAGAGAACTGAACGATGGATAAAGGTTGAATATGTTTTGACCTGATCAAAAGAACGCCAAGATTTTTCTCCACACTCATGCCGATTGCTTTTCAGAGAGCCTGAAGATCAGACCATTGACCTGATACCTTGAAGCACGTCACCGAACCGGCCACCTTACCGTGTGAGCCGAGTACAGATTGAAAAGATTATGAACCAAGTGAAAGACCCCTTGGAAAAGGGTCTTGTCCAGCCTGGTACTTTATCATACTGCTCTCCACTGTTGTTGGATTTGAAGAAAGACGGATCTTAGAGAATGTGTATCGATTATAGCGCTCTCAACGAAATCACCATCAAGAACAGATTTTCGATTCCTAGGATCGATAATATACTCGACTTGAAGAGTGGATATCATCAGATCCGAATCGCGCCGGGAGACGTCTACAAGATAGCCGTTCGGACGACTTTTGGGTTATTTGAGTTTTTGGTGATGCCTTTTGGCTTAACCAATGCTCCTGCGACATTTAACCGGATGATGGATAGGATTTTTCAAGAGTACGGGCTATTTGTTGGCACTTTCTTTGATGATATCATTGTTTTCTCCAAGAATGAAGCAGAACACAGAGATCATATGCTTTAAAGATACATTTTTTTTGGGACACTTTGTCTCAGCAACAGGAGTGCAAATGGATCCGGCCAAGATAGACACTATCCGTGATTGGCCCGATTTGAAGAATGTCCATGGAGTTGAAAGCTTCTTGGGACTGTGTTCGTACTACAGACGGTTCATTCGAAAGTTTGCAGAGTTTGCTTCCCCTTTGCATATCTTGATACAGAAAGAAGTCCCTTTCTCGCGGGGATCCACAGAGGTGACTGCCTTTCAGACATTGAAAGAGAAATTGACTACAGGACCAGATTTGACTTTGTTGGACTTGCAGAAGTCATTTGAAGTATTTTGTGATGCTTACGGTCGGAGTCTGGGTGCGGTCTTGATGCAAGAAGGCCATGTCATTGCTTATGAGAGCCGATTGTTCTCTAGGTCTGAGATGACAGCATAGATTTATGAGAAAGAGCTTTTGGTGGTTATCCATGCTCTTACTCAGTGGCGGCATTACCTACTCGGAGCGGATTTTACTGTCTTTACAGACCATCAGAGTTTGCGCTACTTCTTGCCACAGAAGCAGCTTTTGGAAAAGCAGATGCGGTGGATGAACATCTTGTCACAATTTCACTACCAGATTGTCCATGTGCAGGTACAGAAGAATGTGAAGCCGTTGGTTCTGGCTATTTTCGCGATACATCATAGGAGCTTCGAGGATATGGTCAATCAGTATGCCACAGATACAAATTTTGCAGATATTTTCACACGGATACGGGATGGGGAGAGAGTAGCTGGATACTCCCTTCAGAAAGGCTACTCGATGAGAAAGACTATGCTGTGCATTACACAGCCGTTGCGGGAAAAGGTTATGACTGAATGCCATTGTCCACCTTTTATGGGTCACCGCGGCATTGCTAGCACCATGAACGGGTAGAGAGATACTTTTTTTTGGCAGAGACTCAAAAAGGATGTGGAAGAGTTTGTGTGCAGTTGCTTAGTATGCCAGAAGGTCAATTTTGACAGGCATAAGGCACAAGGATTGTTAAAGCCTTTACCCATACCCACCCGCCCCTGGAAAAGTATTGAAATGGATTTCATTTTTGATCTCCCGAGAACACAGAATGATCACGATGATTTTCCGATTACATGGCATGTCTGAGACGATTGTGTCCGACAAAGACCCTAGATTTATGAGTTTGTTTTGGAAGGCGATCTGGGAGAACATTGGCACGCAGTTGCAGTTCTCGTCATCATTCCACTTGCAGACTGATGGGCAATTTGAGATTGCAAATTCAGTGATTTTAGATTTATTGAAGTCTTGTATCTCGGATCAGAAGACTCAATGGGAAAAGAACTTACCTTTGGTGGAATTTGCCTACAATAACACGATACACTCTTTGACGGGGAAGACGCCATGTGAGATTGTTGAAAGTGTTGAGAAGGTTCCATCCTTCCTAAGCACGGAAGATTAGATATTTGAAGCGGATGAATATTCGCGAGATTTGGATACGGCTTTTGCCAAGGTTCGCGAAACTTTGCAGGAGTCTGAAGAACGACAGAAAAAGGCAGCGGATCGCCATCGTCACGACTTGAAATTGAAGGAGGATGATTTGGTGCTCTTACGTTTTGAGAAGGTACGCCTATGAAAGAAAAAGGGAAAGGAGAGGCTTTTTCCAAAGCTTAGTATGCGATACTACGGACCTTTCCAGATCACTGACAAGATAAATGATGTCTCCTTCAGATTGAAACTGACAGATACTTGGAGGATTCACAATGCATTGCATGCGAGTCTCTTGAAACCTGTTAAGGGTGATGTGCCTGATGATGGGGGGCCTAATGAGCAACCCGAAGTGGAAGAAAACGAGGAGATCCTTGTTCCTGAACAGATTTTGGCACATAACGATACGAAGAAAGGTAAAGTCCAAAGGCGGTTCTTGGTTAAGTTCAAGAACTTTCCTGCATTTGATGCGAAGTGGATGGAGGAGGAGGACCTAGCAGATACTCCTCGGATTGTGAAACTTTACCTCGATGTTTTGGTTTAGCATAGTCTACTCTAAACAGAACCCAGAATTCAGCTTGGCCGGAGATCTGGTGCAGTGGGATGCACAAGAGGGGAGTCACTCCGCTCCCTTGTCAATAGATGCCTCGATTTTGATACTAAAGTCACTGATGTCTCTTTGAGTTTCAGGGATACTGATAGCTGACAGTATTCTGCTGGATGACTTTATGAAATGGAATTCCTGATAATGATACTGATTAGTTTCTTCACTTCTTTTGAGTGCAGGAACTGATAGACGAAATGACTGTAGCATTTTGGTCTACTTGATCTTGAATAGACATGGTTGCAATAGGGGTTAGTCAATCGGACATCGATGAGGTCCCGATTGGACCTAGATGTGATTGCTAGCTACATTGTTGATAAATCATGCTCTAAGATCCGAATGAATGTTGAATGTCATGTGATGTCCTGTGATGTTTGGTGATGTCCTTAGATGTCGTGTGATGTGACTGTCGATTTTGTACATGTGGTAGATGTGTGTTCCTAGTACGTAGGTACTAACAGTCAGTATCTGCTAAGACGGTTTATGGCTTTTGTCAATTTGTAGGCGTAATCACGGTCGATTACAATGCTTTCAAGAGGGGGGTATGTCACAAAGTGATGACGTGGCTACGGACAACAGAAACCCTAATTTTTGCCAGAAATCCTAAATTCTTGCAAACCCTAATTTTCGAAAATCACGGAGGTAATAAAAAAATAAAATAATTATTTATTTTTTCTGAAAATTTTTAGCGACGCAAATCTCAGCTTTTTGCTATGATTTGGGAGAAAGAGAGAGAAAAAGAGAACTTGCTTTTTACTGACTCTCATTGAGAGAGAGAGAGAGAATCTGCTTTTTCTTTCAAGCTTTTGGAGCTCCGCTTTTGGGCATCCCTTGTAATGTTTAAATTAGTGGTGAGGGCCTCACTTCTCAGAGCATTTGGACGCAGAGTCTGAGAGTGAAACCCTAACCGCTCTCTTGTACTTTGAATTGATTAATACAAAAAGAAATACTGAAACGGGCGCCAGTCTTTGGGGCCAATATCTCTAGGCACGGAACTCCGCCGGGCCAGTGCAAATCTATTGTGATCTGTGAATTGTTTTGAAGTGGTTATTTTGTGCATTCGCGATTGATTCTTGACTTGGAGTGTCCAAGTCTGTTACATCTGTACCTGTGCTTTGATCTCGTCTCTGCTCGACAAGCTGTCTCCCACCTATATCCAGTCACATGTGACAGGCTGTCTGCTTGGTGTGTCTTTGAGTAAAAGACGATGTCTATCCTCGTAAAGCTGTCCTCAAATGTCCCTACATCAAGGCGAAGTGACCCATTACAATTCCATGCTTCCATCTTTAGTGTGGTCCCATAGGTCTCACACCGTCATGCGAGCGTCGCTCCAATATTGCCACCCTTCCATCTCAGTAAAAAGCAATCTTACCTTTTTCCCTTGCTGCTCTAATATCCGGCATTACCTCCTGCATATGAGCAATCTGTTAGATCTTGACGTCATCTCCAAGAAAGATGCCCGTCTTCTTAAGAGTTGGTCTCTTCTTCAAAAAGTCTTTTTTCGCTTCCATGGAGGGGAAACGAAGGATACGTGCCCTTTCCTTTGAGGTTTCCCCCTTGCTTCCACTTTTCTTATTGCCTACTCTCCAGGCCCTCGTATGCATCGGCTCATTAATCCCCATCATAGTCATGAGTTCTTTTACCTCTTCATCAACATTATCTCGGTCTTTGAGGCCACAAATCCCCATGTGTAAGGCACACACACGCCTCCTTTGCTCCTCCTCTAGTGTCAGGTTAATGATGGTGAGTGTGGGGGTCGTTTCCTTGCCTTTTCCTTTCTTGGCGATCTCGATCCATTTCTCAGCCTCGTCCGCTTTTTGTTCAGTTTTTGTAATAACATCCACCCACAAAGTCGTCATTTCCTTGTGTTGCTCCTCACCTCCTTTGATGGCCCGCAGTTGTTCTTTAATCGTGTTGAGTTCTTCAACTACTGAGGGTTGAAACTCTCTCTCTTTAAGTGTGTTACGTGATTGCAACTCTGCAGGCTCCTTCTTGAGTAATACAATCTCCTGATCTTGGGCCGTCACACGATCCTCAAGTGTGTTCATCTTGCTTTCCTGGGCCGACGCACGTTCTTTGAGTATATTTATTGTGCCCAAGAGGTTGCGGTTGATCTTTCTAATGGTCTCGCACATTTCTTCTTTTCATTTTTGAATGGCATCCTCCAAAGGATCGTCCTTGCCATGTTGCTTCCTCATGTTGGAGAACCGCAAAAGGAGAGGGAGAGGGAGAAAGTTCTTGAGAGAGAGAGAGAACACTATGGATATGGGTGTTTCCACGTTATGCATACATGTTTCTTGCACATAGGTGTTCCCACATCAAGCATACATGTCTATTCCACACCTAGACATAGTCTCTGCAATTCTAAGTGCTTTTGAAATGCTTCCTGCAATGCTTTTGCACTCTGAAGTGTTCTTGCAATTCTGGATTTCCCACAGATTTTTCACTGTAGTCACTCTTGCAATTCTGAATTTCCCTCAAAAAATCTCAAAAAACTCACTGCAAATTCTCATGTAATTCTAAATTTCTCCCCAAATATGTAATCTGCAGATAGGGGATGGGGTGCCAGCGTGAGGGTTGGGAGCTAAGGTTTGTTGTACATGACAATGGGGGGGCTGAGGGGAGAGAGAGAGAGAGAGAGAGAGAGAGAGAGAGAGAGAGAGAGAGAATATTGAAAGGGGGGAGCCTATCCATAGAGGCCTATCCATAGAGAAACCATGTACCTCAAACCAGCATGATGTATCTCTCTGTGCTCTCGAGTGCCGTGAGGACTCTAGAGCCAACCAAGCATAACGATCTCATGGGAGCTCCCTAATGCTATGTATGAATGCCACTCATCTCGTAAGAGCCTCCACCACTAGAGGAGGGGCAGCGAGCTTTGCTTGGACGATTGCATGGCGAACCGAGGCCTTAGCCTTGATCATCGTGGAGATCCTGGAGATAAGTGGTCTCTCCATGTCTTGCCAGAGAGAGAGAGAGAGAGAGAGAGAGAGAGAGAGAGAGAGAGAGAGAGAGAGAGAGAGAGTTGATTGGAGTTTTCTTGAGGGATCCCTTCTTCGCATAGGTTTTCGAGATGCTTGGATTAGAGGAGTCTCAGCTCTATATAGATTAGGTTCTAGTGCAGTGACCATTGGAGGATTTGTTAGACGCTCGTTTGAGCTTTCTCGTTCAGTCAGGCAAGGTTGGCGGTTGGCAGCTTACTTGTATTCATTTGTGGCGGAGACTATGTCAGATTTCATCAGAGCACAACAACCAGGTATCAGAGGTCTACTCATGCCCATTGAGCATGAGCCAGATTTGGTCGATCAGGACGATACTGATGACACTATTGTTTTTACGCTATGCCCCGGATGTTTTGGATGCGACTCATCACTCTATGGATGTATATTGTTTGGCCAATGGTGCACACATCAACTGGCACAAGTCTTTTGGCATTCTTGTGGGGGTTGATGACATGCGGACCTAGGGTACGATGGATGGTTTTACTTGGTTGAGACCTGGTCAGTCTTGTAGATACTTGGGGTTTTAGGTAGGTCCGGATGTGACTTTGGACCAGTAGTTTGCACCTACTATGTAGTCGATACGTAGGAAGCTTTGTTACTGGTCCTTGCAGCATCTTTCTTTAGCTTGTCGAGTATTGGTGGCCAATCAAGTGTTATTGGCCTCTGCTTGGTATATTGCACCATGATGGATGTTGCATGAGGGAGTTATGGCGCAATTGAGGCGCTTGATTCAAAACTTCCTTATTGGGGGATCATACAGCACTCGTGACACTCCTGCTAGCGTGCTCTTCTTACCAAGCTCATTGTTAGGGGGTTTTTCCCAGGCAATGAACCTTTTAAGATGTTACTTCATTCCACCTACTCCTACCCATGGTGTTAGAGATGTGCACAAATGGACTGCATGGATACAATTTTTGTTTAGAGATGCTTCTTTGCATCAAGATTATCTCTCTTTCGTGCGCTCATTGTTACAGATTTGGAGCTCCTTTACAGAGTGCTTTGTCAGATGTACGCCTTGATCTAGAGGAGATTGTGAGACAGTCTCTTGTATGGAATTCTTTGGTGACCATCCCTCCCCACTCAGAGTCAGGAGAGAGACCTCAACAACTAGGGCAACGATTGCACGTTGATTGGGTTATTTGGGATGCTGGTCCAGCGAGCTCGATGAACACTTTGTGTTGTGATCGATTGTTGCCGGTAGATATCTTGGCAGAGAGGTATGATATCAGGAAAAGGATTTGTCCTAGGATTATTGAGATGGAGTCTGCCATTTGAGACTTGTGGAACCAGGTCATGAGAAGAGATACTTCGCTTCCACAGCAAGAGGGTTGGTGGGGTTACTTTGGTGAGTTTGGCACATCCCTTCTTATCACGTATTAGTTCCTTTCGTTCATTATTGCTAGAGAGCAGGATACACAAACGGATCCATTTTGACTTTGATGAGGAAGGACGATCAAAATCCTGGGTTCTTGTGGCAGAAAGTGATGCATGAATCCTTATCTCTCCGTAGAGGACGTTGCCTCTTGGAGGCTTTGGATTTGGGAGGGTCGTCCTTTATCTCAACTCTATTGGGATCCTAGTGAGTGGCAGTGGCCGTCGGCTTTAGAGGGACATGCTCCAGTCACCTTTTTTGAGTATTCTCTTGGGATAGGTCGCACGTTGCTTGTGTGCACTGTGTAGGCAGTCTTGGATGCCCAAATGACAGAGAGAGTGGTTACATGCAGCAGGTTTATCACACGCTTTTATGTATCAATTTTGGTCTACATTGTGGGCTTTGCGAGTGGCACGGAGGATGCCTTATTTCCATTGGTTGCTTACTCATTGTGGTCTTCGAGTTGGCTCATGGAGTGCTCAGCCAGGCTTCGATCCTGTATGTATATGTTGGACAAGTAGGATTGGAGGGACTCCGAGCCAGTGCCTTTGGGGATGCTTCACATCATCTCTTGTTTGTAGAGTTCTTGCATTACTTCTTTCCTGAGCCGGGGCGTAATTTGGTCTTCTTATGTGGAGAGCAATCTGATGGTTGATGCATTGTCTTGGTAGTCATTCTTTTTTTGAGGGTGCTTCCACTTATCTAGGTTTTATGTTGACAGCCTCAGATACCTCATCGATACCTTCTTGAACATGACACCGAGAGGGGATGCCTAGCATAATGCTCCTCGGTCCCGAGATGAGGTGTTCTACATACTAGTTGTCATTACATTGTGGAACATTTGGTGATGGCGTTGTTGTCACGTTCTCAATGCTGCACCGTCCTCTATTGTGGACATCCTCACAGACATTTCGGTGGATATTATCCACACTCTACATAGCTAGTGGGATTCAGCAGCGGGTGCTTCTAAATTGACTATTTTCTTACTTTTTGAGTAATTTCTATTTAATGAATCAGGATATTTAAATGTGTGCACTTGAACTGTTAGGTTAGGAACTATAGATCTACAAGAACTGATAAAAGTCGTCGTGAACTGATATCCTTGATATGTCATATGATGGGTGACATTAAGCTTCGTGAAGGAGTTGTTCCGTAAGTTCGGTGGGAGAGATTGAGTAACGGATTTTCCTGATGTGGCGCATGATGGGTGACAGGAGCATCGGATAGGGAATATTTTGTTGTTCTGAGGAGGAAATCTGAATTGGGTATGAATTATGCGTAAGTAAGCAAGCACATGAATGAAGATGGGTCCTGAGAAGCTTTGGATAAAAGGAGGATGTTTCTTAGTGTTTGGACATGCTTGGACACTCCAAGCGAGAAGTCAATAGCAACACACGAACAAAATTGCAAAATCATTGAACTTGAAGAGAGAGAGCGAGAGAGAGAAGAGGAGAGTTGATACAAAAGAGCGGAGCTCCTTCCCTAGATGCACTGGTCCCAAAGGCTGGCACCCTTTCGGTATTTCTTTATTATTGCCTCGCAAATGTACAACTCCCGAGGGTCCAACTCTCTTGGAGACTCTGCGTCCATATGATCTCTAAGAAGTGGCTCTCTGGGGCCTGGGCACTTATAAACATACGAAGCATGCCCAAAGCAAAGCCCCAAAAGCATCTGATCCAAAAGCATTCACTCCCAAAAGCCTTGTGCAAAATTAGCAGCGCAAATTGCGGAAATTCATACAGCAATGCTACGTGGCAGCCATTGCGATTTACAGAATTCAGCCCAGAGTCCAAGCTTTTGACTTTTTAGATTTTCGGCCCCTCAATCAGTGCCATAAGCTGTGTAGGGTTAGGTTTTTACTAAAACCCTAACCCGTTTTGTTTAAGCCCCTCGGCCACACTCTCTGAGTTCAATTCTTCTTATCCTCCGGCCAGTTCTTTCCAATTGGGCACGCCACGTCATCACTTTATGACACACTCTCAGCAGTTGGTGCCAGCGCTAGTGTGAGGAGACTCTGCCGCGATGGAACCGCAAGTGCTCGTGACAAGTTTGCGTACGGAGGTTGTTTTCCACGCTTGGAGCAACAAGTAATGGTTGTGCATAAAATCTTCCATTCTTTGCTACTGTGTTTGTGATTTTGCAGGTACTCCATCATGGAGGAGCAAGGAGGCTTCAACCTATGCTCGGTTTGCAGAGCTTTTGCTCTTTGAGTACAAACGTGAAGGTATTTGAGTTGAGAGCTAGCCTCTCAGGTTTTTGAAAGGGAAGGAAACAACCATCAGGTCTAAGATCTAGAACGGAGGGGTTGTCTGAGTTCTTGTGCTTGTAAAAAGATACTCCTACTCCCCATAATAATGATTCTCTGAAGGGGGGGGTTGGGGGGGGGGGGGGGCACCAATCCATCTTCTTTTTGCCAACATTGTGTCAATCTTCTCCCTTCTCTCTCTCTGTCAAGTTCTGTTTATTTTCAAGCCATTAATTGCTCGTATATGATCCTGCGTCCCATCTGGTGACATGCATCACTGCGTCTTTGGAGGCTTGCAGACAGACAACTACAAAGCGACGATGAGGTGTGTTTTGTAGGGAATGTGATCGTTTGAGTTGCATACGCCGACAACTGGAGGAGTTTCCAAGAGACGAGTTCCTAGGTGAGCGTGAGGTTGACACCAGAGAGACACTTAGTCACATTTAGACTGAGAAATCCGAATTCGCCTATCATGCTTCGGTCTTAACATGGATATTTAAAGTGGATAGGATGAATACGGATTTTTTGATACTTCCGGGAACGTTCCCAACGGACTTCTATTGGAGCCTTATGTGATTTTGCAGACAGGTTATATACCGATCCTGATGAGGTCCTTGACATAGCTTCGTATTATTTTGAGCATTTGTTTATTGTTGATCAGCTTACTAATGATATTTTTGGCCAGAGAAGAGGTTTTGTCTCGTGTACGGGCTGTGGTTACAGAGGCTATGCGCCATCCGTTACTAGATCCCTTCTATATGCAGGAGATGCATGACGTAGTGGTTGGCCTAGATGGTGCCTCTTGTCCTTGAGAGGATGGGTTGACTATACATTTCTTTATCTTGGATGCACTCAGACCCGTTATGCTTTTAGGGTAACAACACATATTTGACATAGGAGTGATGCCTGCCTCTTGTGGTGAGCACATGTAGCATTTCCGACGAAGAAGCGGTTGCACAGCCGCTACATTCACTTCATCTCGAGCACATCCACGCCGTTTTAGAGAGAGAGAGAGAGAGAGAGAGAGAGAGAGAGAGAGAGAGAGAGAGAGAGAGAGAGAGAGAGAGAGATACCCGGGTAGAGAGACAAATACGAGAGAAGAAAGCCGCTTTTTAGAAAATGCAGGCTCAGTCAGTGAGCTTCCCGCCATGCGAACGTTGCACAACGGCTATGAACATGAAGGAGCAGGGTATGGCGTTTTGATGGAAACGGTGTGAGAGCCGATGTTAATTTGTAGGGGTGTGGTGGGCTAGCAGTGGGTCTTCTGCACTTTTTCATCGACTTTAGCCACTGGGCCCTTGCATGTGCACATCGTATCTATGTGTTAAGGACTTATTTCTCTTATGCCGAAAGGCAGAGATACATCGTCTCTCCGACAGTGAAGACCGATCACTCTCATGTCTACCGTGTATAAGATCTTTGCTCGCATGATTAGTATGCGTTTGAAACCTTGTATGCCATATCTCATCCATGCTTCATAGACAGGTTTCACAAGGCAATCGAATGGGCCCATCAGACAGATCAGCCTATAGTGTTCATGTTTCTTTATTTCGAGAAGGCTTATGATAGAGTAGATTGGGGTTTCTTGCAGGGCACTATTGAGAGGATGGGTTTGCCATTGCAGTGGATCAGAGGTGTATCTGCATTATACCGTACTGCTTCCAGCGTTGCCACGATTAGAGGCCACATTGGACGGTGTTTTCCTTTGTCTCTTTTGGTCTGACAGGGCTGTCCCTTGGCAACCTACTTATTTCGGTTTTTTGCTGAGGCCATGTCTCTCTTCTTGCGCCACAGAACCCTGCAGTTGAGAGGTCTTACTATGCCTTTTCCCGACTTGCGAGATTTGTTGGATCAACAGTATGCAGATGACACGATGCTCTTTGTATGATATGACACACCCACCTTGGACAGTCTACGTGATGCTCTTGCTACCTTTTGCTTGGCGTGTGGTAATCTTTTGGTTCTCTTGTAGGAGTGGATGAGGATTGTGAGTGGGGTGCGTAGGATCATTTCACTTGGCCACCTAAAGGGCAGACTTGCAGATATTTGGGTTTCCATGTTGGCATTGATGTGTCAGTCGAGCAGTAGTTTGCGCGCGTACTACAAGCTATCGGGAAGAAACTTTGCCATTGGTTATCCTTGCATTTATCTTTGGCTGGCTGAGCCCTTGTGGTGAATCAGGTTCTTCTTGCGATGGTTTGGTTTACCACATCTTGCATGACTCTTCACTCTGTCATCATGGCACGTTTGAGGCGCCTTGTACACAACTTTCTGTGGGGTGGCCTAGATGGCTCTATTGACACGCGACCACGAGCCCATTGGGACACATTCATTTTGCCAAGAGAGGAGGGAGGATTGGGGAGTATTGATTCAGAGATGTAGAGCAAGGCACTACTTGCCCAGCTCATAATACGTGGATTGTTTCCAAGGGTGGAGCCTTGGAAACAGTTTTTGCACCATGCTTTGTCACATACCTCTCCTCGTCTTGGATCTCTAAATACTTCCGGTGTTTGCCGCCCGAGTCAGGTTCATCTTCACAGATGCACCCTTGGATACATCCCATTTGTCACCATGTATACGCTGCTTGATGTGGATTTGGAAGGAATTACTTCTTGCTTTGATTTGACACCCGCCGCCTTGTGTCGAGGAGGTAGCGAGGCAACCACTTGTCTGGATTGCATATGTGACAGATTCAGAAGGCCACCAGCTAGGCGAAAGGACTCACTTTGAAATGGCTAGATGGGATGACGGGCCTGCATGCACTTTACACCGTTGGTCAGATGCTTGCTTGGTTGGGGCATAAATTATTGGAGCTACCTACGGGATCCCCGGAGGGGTTGTTGCCCATGTCAGAGAGATTGATGAGGCTATTCCACCTGACTAGCATGCCTTTTTTGGGGGACAAACTCTTTTACCTTCTTATCAAGGATGGCGGGTGTACTTCCATCCTCAGTTGGGACACCCAATTGTTACTCAGCAGGGGACATCAAGCTTTCATGGACGTCACATTAGAGTGGAGTTTCAGGGTGAGGTTCAATCTGATCAACAGTCGACTGCCCATTGGCATCCTGTTAGAGTGGTAGGCTCTTCCCAGAGGAGGTGATGTGTTGACACTATTTTCATTGCTAAGGAGGCACCACTTTGGAGACTGTGGATTTGGCAGGGAAAGCCCCTTGTTCAGTTCTGGGATCCTGGTGAGTGATACTGTCCTTGGTTGAGTGATGATGGAGCCCCTCTATCCTTTTTTGAGTACATTGTCTCCCCCTGGGAGGAGGCTTCTTTTGCAGACCGGCATCGACCTCACCGTCCACGCCAGTCAGAGGTATGGCAAGATCAATGTATCCTCCCAGCTTTCCAACGACAGTTTTGGTCATTCATCTGGACCCCGGATCGGCCGCAGGGTATGTTTTTCATGTGGATGATAGCACAGGCAGGGTTGCCTATTGGCACTTGGTCGGCAATAACTGGTCATGATCCGACTTGTGAGAAATGTACTTCAGAGCGTGTGTCTTTGAGGCACTGCTTCTGGTCTGTCCACATGCGCAACCAGTGTGCATGGCAGTTTGTTGTTTGTTGATCAGTGTGCGCATCCATAATGGGTTTGTGACGTGGGGGGCAGTTGCCTGGCTTTTGCAATTTCCGGGGTCACACCTTTTTTCGAGGACTTGTCGACATGTTTAGTCTTCATGCTTAATCCCTTAGGTATAGACCAGGCACTCTGCAGATGATCCTAGATGCAAGTCATCAGTTGGATTTCTGCCAGGGAGAGACAATTTTCACAACGATATGCAGCATGACGCTTTTCACCATGTGGAAGGCTCGATGTGCTCACATTCTGGGCTCACAGTCCTCCCCTACGTCCACCATTTTGACAGCCATTTGGATTTAGCTGTTGCATACTCTTCGCAGTCAGTGGGATTCTTCAGCCGGCTCCTCCAGGCAGCAGAGCAGCGTCGATGCGTCTTTCTTCATACATGGGCAAGGTCATCCGTTCTTTTCTGTCAGGATCATGCCCACACCACGTGGCATTATGCACCCCCACAGTGGCTCATTTTACGCTCATCGTATAGTGTCTTTTAGGTCACCTTGATGTTTACATAGCCTACAAATTGTTACCCCGCTTTTGTACTTTCTCTGGGTGATAGGCCATTGAGAATCTCCAAAGGTCTCTTATGCACACAGCTAATAGACCCCCTTTTTTTGGTTGAGAGAGAGAGAGAAATGAAATGAAATGTTATATTAACGTCTTCAAAAGGCCAAAATGACCTATGAGACCAATCTGTTACAAAATAGTGAATCTGATACCATGTCTGGGTACAAAAACACTAGAACAAAAATACTACTACTACTACTACTAGAATCTATCCTCATCTGCACTCTAGAGAGAGAGAGAGAGCTTGTTTTGCAGCATCTTGATGCAGACCGAGGCAGACTGCAGACATCCAATAGAAGCAGGGCAGCCGTTAGAGATATTGTGCAATTTGTGCCACTGCGAAATGCTACAGGTAAATTTCACGGAGATGTCAATTTGTCGAACACATGTTTTTTCTAGTGGTGGACATGATTGTTATGGATGTGCAGGGGCTGTTTCTATCTCTCACATGTTACTCGCCGAACTTCCCTCCCAATTTCTGGAGTACATGGCTTTGTCAAATCTTCTTCCTACATGAATGCATGAGGGGATGTTTGAATTGTGGTGGTCAATATACTATCTGGCTTGTTCATCAAATTTACTACTTGCTGAGGGTTTCAGGGAGAACCTAGTGGCGCTTTTGGCTCTTGTTATCCTGCGTGTACGTTGAAAAGCCTACTGCCTTCTTGCATTACGATCCTCTGTGACAAAGGCGCGCCAGCCAAGTGAGCCACTCAGATCACGGTGAAAGTGTATTATATAGTCCTTTTGATCAAAAGTTTTGTCAAGGCTTTCGGAGTTTTCCCTCTTTTTTGACATCTCTTACCGATGAAATTAAAAAGATACCACATTCAATTGCAATAAGACAAAATTCGTTTGAACTATGTAGTAAGTATACTAGTTGTTTGGTACAAGCATTTGTGGCATTCTTCCCAAAACTTTGCTTCATACACAATTCCTCAAAAGTGTGTGCTGGCTCTAAAATGTAAATGATTGCACCGCTTGTGGTTTTTTGGATACATCCATAACAGTAGAAATGTCCATCATGGGGCTCTTTCAACCTGTTTATATGGCTAAACTTGGGTGTTGGTGCCTAACACTAAGTGTGTTGTGAGCTTGCCGGGGTAGTGTTAGATATCTTTTATTGTTGATAATTGCACACATTATTGGGGGATACTAGCTAAATGTACATTGTAGAATCTATCATATCCAAGTGTATTGTGAGCTTGAGGGGACTATTAGATATTTTATGTTGTGGTTGATAATTGTACATTGTAAACTACCTGCACACGAGAGGAATGAAGATGGAGTGAGAGCAACACATTGGACGTTGTAGTGTGCGCGTGCAGCTTTGTGTTACATGTTCATCATTTCTATACTCTATGCTACTCAACAACAATAATGCATCTAGATAAACCTAAACAAAGAACTAGTAATTGAGAAAGATCCTTATTTCTTGCAAGATAAATACGTCAAAACAAAAGATTAATTTGTGGGGAAGAACTCACGGATCCCCCTTGCATGGACAGAGCAAATGGAGATTACACTTAGTACCGTATCACCAATTTGGCTTTGTCGTTGCCTCCTAGTAATGGAACACTGGTACCCTCCCCAGGCTCATCACACTAGTAAACTCCCTTTATAATACTTAAGCTAAAGGTCAATAGGGACTAAGCCCACTAGAAAGCCCTAGTACATTGCACACAATGTTGACTAAATCGGATTAGAACCTAAGTAACCATTGATTTCTAGGAAGGCATTCCCCATGGTATTAAGAGAATATCTCTATCAGTATATAATTAAACCCTACAAAAAATAAGCTACAATTTGGATTCCATAAAATGATTGTAAAGTTAATGAGAACTTACAAAATCCTCCTTGCAGGTCGCCTAGCCACCAAGGTGATATGCCTTCACTTTGTAATTCTCTTTGTGGCCTTCATCTTGAAGGGTTGTTGTGCCAGCATTGTCTTTGACTTCTTCCAACCCTCTCTTTCAAGCCACCCTAGTGGAAATCCTAATGAGCCATTCATAATGGAAATAAAATTGAAACATAACTTGCATTATTCAATGAGTGTACTAGAAGGCTTCTTTTATAAACGGTGAATTGGGATATGTAAGGGGTCTCACATGATAAGTGCACATAGAATTCATGAAAGACAGAGGATCTATTGTGCATGGTTATATTCGTGATGTGTAAATGGAGACTATGCTTTGTATCGAAGAACTCTTACATCACATAGACCAAATTGAAATTTAGATTCCATTAAACTTTACTAAACTTAATGAGGACTTAAAAATTCCTCGCCAACATCTGGTGGGTCTGTCTTGGCCCTTGTCTTTGATGTTTCTCTAATCCTCTCTTTCAAACCAACCTAGTGCTATGATTAGGGTATAAATGCTAATGAGGCATTTGTAGTGGAAACATAACTTGCAGTATTTAATGAGTGTGTACAATATGCCTCTTTTATAGATGGCCAAGTGGGATGTAGTTGGGGTACCACATAGGTTTCAAGGAGATATATATGTGTGTGTGTGTGTGTGTGTGTGTGTGTGTGTGTGTGTGTGTGTGTGTGGATACTCAATCAGGCGTATAGGTCATAGCCCACACCTTGCAATCCTCTCCTTAGGCTTTGGACTATGCAAAATGGAGAAGACACTCAATGCCACATAGGTTACTGAGCGAGAGGCTATTAATGCCGTTGAGGTTGCAATGCCCAACATAGTGCAGTTAGTAAACCATGGTAGGATCAAGCCTTTTTAGCTATCAAAAATGACTCCAAAGCATAAGAAAGAGGATCCTCTATCGTCCAGAAGATGTCACTATCATTGTAGCGCTAATTGTGAAGTAAACATGATTGATTCTTCCATGCTCCTTATCTTTTTTTTCTTTGAACTGCGCATCATGTGTTGCTCTCTTTAAATTGTATCTAGTGCTCTTGCTAGATTGGTTCTTTGATTAGTATTTAGGAGGGTGCCACAATGCATACAAAACATTTTTTTGTAATGATCCTTTAAGGAGTGTCCTAGGTTCCCATGCTTGTAGCTCTTCTTGACATTATTGGAGAATGATGCATGACAAGGAGATAGAACTAGAGATCGCTTTGAGTATGTGTCCCTCTTGTGCTTCCTCTCTTCCTCCTACAGTGAATCGATGCCTAGTGCCGGTCCTTCTCTGTAAGTATGGTAACTAGCTAATCAAATGATGGGGATAAGGCGCACAAAAGCACATCAACCTTGTCATCTTGAAGAACCTCATGTCTGTATGTTAATTGGGTGACAATGCTCTTTAGCCTATTCATTGGGCTAGCTATATCTTCATCTTTGTCCATCATGAGCTTATAGAGTTACTTTTTGAGACTTACGTTGATTTTTTTTTTGCTTGGGTACCGCAACTTTTCTTCAAGACCCCCAAAGCTTTATGTGCATTATCACAAGCATAATTAGCGCTGCTGTTTTGAGTTGAGAACTGCCTTGCGTTGCAGCCTGTATTGCGTTAATTTTCTTAGAGTATTTACGCTAATGCAAAGCCACGGGTGCAGTCGCTCTGGAGTCGCCGCAAAGGGGGCCAAAGGAGAATCCAAGCTTCATCTGAAGCGGAGCCGTGTGTGCGGGGAAGGGGGGGGGAGAGAGAGAGAGAGAGAGAGAGAGAAGAAGAAGAAGAAAAAGAGAGTTTTAACGTCGTAGGAAACTAGAAAGCGACTTACTCTTTATTTCTATTATTATGATTAATTCGTGAAATTCCCAAAATAACCTTTATCTATTTTGGCTGGTTGTATTTATATTATAAAGAAGGAGAAATTACCGAATACCCCTCTATTTCGTGGAAATTCTCCTTGTATCTATTTTGGCTCGATTGTTCAATCTTTATTCTTTCCGTTTTCGAGTGCTTAGCATGTAATTCGTCACAAACTATCTCGCAAAAAAGGCAATTATGTCTAAAAATAATGAAGCAATTCATCTCCAAAGCCTACATAAGCAACTCAAATTCTAGCTTTAGCATCTTGTATTGATAGAATCAGTCTTCAAGCTATAAAACTTTTTATCTTTAAAGATATTTAATCTCATAACTAGGGGTATTTTGGGAATTTTGGAAAATTTGAAGGGCATTTTGGGAATTTATGACAATACTGTGGATATTTTGTGAATTTTTGAAATTTGCGGGGTATTTTGGAAATTTTCACAAATTGGAGGGGTATTTTGGTAAGTTTCTCTATAAAGAATAAGTAATAAGTAACGGGTGTACAATGGGCGAACTGATGCCTATGGTACATCCAATCAGGCACACACCACCTTTACCTTAACAATGGAAGGAACCATAAACTATGTGCACAGAAAAAGTAAAGATTAATGAGCAAAGTTAAAATGCACACAAAGATGATAAATGACACTGCTATGAGCCTCCCCTTGCAAGTTGTGAATCATTAGCAATATAATGAGCATAGCTATGAATAGTTAAGGTCTAGGGAATGGTCCCTTGCTGACAATTCCATGGAATCCAGGCGACTGCATGGCGACCGGCGAGGGCCAGGAGCCGTGCGAGAGCATGGATTCTGAGCGAATGGTCTGCAAGGGACCATTCCCATCCGTCAAGAGTCGGGGGGAAGGGGGCCAAGTACTTAGAGAGAAGAGGACAATCGGAGGTTGCGACACCGCTACAGGAGTTCAGTGAACGAATGATCGTGCATTCCTTGTGACGTGTCAACAGCATGCACGCTGCAGTAAACAACGTAGAACAGTCGTGCATTCCAATCGCTGATTTGTCGACAGCTTCGACTGCATTCCAACTGCTGATATGTTGACAACTGGCTGCATTCTAACTGCTGAAATGTCAGTTGCAGTCGAGTTGCAGTGTCCTCTGACAGTCTGACCCTGCAGGTGGAGATTCCATGTGTTGATATGGAAAGAGTTGATTGGTCAATCGGCTGTTCTCATTCTGCGTGTTGATTTGTCCTGCATCTAACGGTGCAAGAATTGGATTACGCCGTAGAAAATGCAACACATGGACGGTTGGGAGGGTCTGCCCCTTGACCCCCGACCTTGATGAATAGGAATGAAGCTCACTCTTCTTACCTAACAAAGCACCCAAAGAAGTTTAATGGTCTTACCAAACAATTCTTCGGTGCATGAGAAATGGTTTGATCTTTGAATAGAAGTTGGGGTAAGGGGATACCATTTGAGAGCGAAATGGCAAAGAAGGAGCAAGGAAACTATTGAGGAAAGTAAATCCTCTATAAAGAGAAGCTCTAGAAGTAGGATATGGTTCAAATCTACAGCTTTAGGGAGAGGTGTGAAGTGAGGTTCACAGAGCAATGGAGAGCTTTAGTAGGTGATGGCTACCATTGAAGAGAAACACAACAACTTTGGGGAGGAAAAGGAGGTTTCAAACCTTTGCTACAAGAGGCATTTAAAAGGGAAAAGGGACTTTGAAGAAGGAGGTGCAGTTTTCAAACTAGAGTGGAGAGATGATAGAGATGGTACCCTAGAGATAGGAGGGAGACCACTACGTTTTTGGAAAGACCCCTTTTAAGAGAAAAAGGGGAGAAATTGGCAACCGATAGAGAGAGAAAAAATTGGTTTTTACTGTAGCTTTTAAGAAAAGTTTCAAATTTTTGATTTATAAGAGATTTTCTCATTATATTACTAAGATTTATTCCCCTCCACCTATGGGCTTACAAGTTTGACCACTCATTTTTAGGCAGTGCTATCTATATCCACCATTTCAATCCATATGGCATCCATCCATTTTTCCATTCCATAATCACTTTTTGTAATCCCATGGAAAATAAAAAGGCCCTCTTAGACCCCATTCCCTTCCTAATGATGCTCATGTTGTGATTGCGGTGAAGGCACGATCAAAGTGGCTGGTGTGGGACGAGTAGGTGAACGGAGGGAGCTTTTGAGGAAGCTTTTTATGGAAAATTAACGGGTTGGAAAATCTATTGAAAAAGATTTTCTAAGAACTTTGTGCTAGATTTCCTAATCTTATGCAAAAAGCTCCCTCAAAAAATATGATGGTTAATGTCGCAGCCCGTCACCTGTCATTGTGCCGCAACATTAACAGACACCATTGGCGAGTGACGGTTGGGTGGTTGGAGGTCTTATGTGCACTTCTAACAATGTGTCTGCAAACAAGATACAATACATATAAAGACAAGTGTTGCAGTAGGTATGAGTGTTAGTAAGACCCTTCATGCTCCATTTTCAAATTTTGTTTATAGTAATGTCTCCAATATCAATTCTCCACACTAGGTCATGTAACCCTGCTTTACTGCTATTCAACTAGAGCAGTCGGTTAACTAACCCGCAATAGGCTGGTTGGAACATAGAACAAATCTGGCACTCGCTAAGAGCATCTTAAACATCTAACACTAGTGTTCAAAGCAAACCACAAAATCAAAATTCTTTTCATAAAAAAGAAGAGTAAGTGTTATGTCTTCAGTGCACACACACACACACACACACACACAGAGAGAGAGAGAGAGAGAGAGAGAGATCAGACGAGATAGGACGAGCCATGGAGTGAGTGCTCATCTACCAAGAAAGGATAGCCACACTGACTGCAAGTTTATGAAAAGAATTATTGGAATATGTAAAATCCACTTAATCATAAGAATAGACAAGTCCATATATCTCTCTCACAATTCATGGATAGACATACAGGACTTAATAAAATCCACTTATATACAAGATCAAACTACTTAAGAATAAGCACATCTCTTTGTTCAAAAGAACGTTAAAAACGTATTCTACCTCGCATAGGTGTCCCATCCTCGCAAATAAAAAACGAACCTGCTAACTCCTATTTAAAGGCTCCCTCTCCAAAAGCTCTCTTTGACTCCCTTTGGCAATCATCTATTTTAGTTCCCTCTCTCTCAAAGCGGACGCTAGCGCCAACTTCAATTGATCTAAAGAGTAGATACTACCAACATTTTTAAGGAGCGCCAAATCTATTTTCGTTCTCTCTCTCTCTCTCTCTCTCTCTCTCTCTCTCTCTCAAATTGGGCGCTAGCGCCAAGCTACATATGGCGCGAGAGCACAGGAAAAATCATTACAAAAAAACTTAGAAAAGAGTCTTTACATATAATCTCACTCTCCCTTTTATGCGCAAGACCAAGGCGATTTGGGCGCTAGCGCCAAGCTAAATATGAAGCTAGAGATGAGGCACACTCATTACCAAAAAAAGGCATAACTATCTTTCATTATCTCTCTCTCAGATTGGGCGCTAGCGCTCCTCTTCACCTTGTGCAAGGAAGAGAGAGAGAGAGATACCAAGGACTCACTCAAAATTAAAACGGTCAATAATCATTTTCAAGTTAAAATTAGGCCTATTAACCACTACATATATATATATGCTCTTCTATCGAACTTTCTCATGGTGAGCGCTAACGCCAACGGTTACACATGTGCACCTCCGCCACATCGCCGCCGCACCTACCGGAAGACGGCCAACTGCAAGATTTTGTGGTGGTCTACGGGGACAACTATCTCTCCAATCGTACAATCGGTGGTGAATACTATGTCGTCTACACCTACTACTCCGCCTCCCAAGAGGAGCAGAGGCAGCTGACATAAATGAGGCATGTTAGCTTAGTGTGAATTTTAAATCGTTGTAAGCCATTAAGGAAATAGATGAACACAAGTGACATAATATTCCTGCAAAAAGCAATTCCCACACCCTGCTAGCTGCGACACCACCATGTTCGGCGTATATGTATCTTCCCTCGTTCGCAACTGCGATGCTCCCTGCATAGGATGCCACCACCACCACGAACGTCCCTAGGAGCTCTGTTGTGGCCTACTGTCCAAACAAATTAGGGCGCATCATGCACAGCATAGCGATGATCGAGACTCGGGACAGAGGCAAATATTTTAATGGTATAGTTTGTACGTGTTTTAGAGAGAGAGCTTAGAGCCTAGAAGTGTGTGTGTGAAATAGAGAAATGGGGGCTGGTAATGTCATGTGCAGGGCCTCCGTGCTTGCAGCAGCTGCCGCTTTCGCTTTCTTCCTGCACTGCCAAGCTGTCCATGCTACGCCTACACGACAATAGATTGCAGCTGCGATGGTATATATTAGCTGATATTGATGAATATATGCACTTGCAGCCGCGCACCACCACCAAGCTTAAGCAAATCTTGAGGGAATCCCAAAAATAGGATGCACCTTCAGCACCGTCGCCAGCAATCGTGAGCTTATCTGCATCCCTCCCTCTCTCTCAAGCTAAAAACGAGCGCTAGCGCTCAGCATGCAGTGTTGACAGCTTTTACGCTTTTTTCTTAGCATGGGCACAGATCTTGCCAAGCTTTCACGCTTTTTTCTCAGCATGCACAGATCTTGCTCTCACCACAATTGGTCGGCACTCTTCTTGAGCAGAGATCACCCACAGATCACAGGTCTCGAAGGGTTGGGAAATGTCCTCCTTTCCCTCACTTCTGCTTTTACTTTTGCCATGGAAACAGTTGCTACTCGACAGCAGAGCGAACATCGCCAAGCAACTTCCATGCGAGCCTTTTCCAGAATCTAGCTGGGTATTGCCGCCCAATTTTCCGTATGGAGAGCTTCTTGATTGCCCATCGCTTGGTCCTTTCAGGCATAACAACACGAATGCAAGCTTTGTCAGCTTGCAACACAACATTCATCACAAAGACCAGCAGTTGTTTTGCGAGGATGTGTATACATCTCTACAGGATATGTTGTGGGTAGCTTGGACAAGCAATCAACAAATCTGTTGTTGATACAGAGAATGCATCCCGTTTTATGAGGAAATGTAGGTCAGATATTCACCTTCCTTGCTAATCTACTTTTACTACCAGCCAACTTCACATGGACGATTATTTTAAGGGAGTTCTGGAGCTACGGAGCTACCTCTCTGGTGAAAATACCCAGCTTGGGGTGCAAGTAAGGCTCTATGGCAGGCACAATCGAGTAGTTTGTGGGTTCGTCAAGGATCCTCACTTCACGCTTGGTTTGTAGTGGAGTCTGTCATTGTTTGCGGATATAAGAACTAGTAGAGATTGGCTATATACGGTGTTCTTAGGCTATGGTCACGCGAGGCTGATACTTACAGAGAGAGAAAGAGATATGGAGGGATATAGAAAGGGAAGAGAGACAATTAGGCAAATGTAGATTATCTAGATAGCCTGTAAGCATTAATAGATTCTCCCAATGATGGCTTCAGTTTTGTCATGCAAGGTGAGTTTGTTTTTGAATATCAATTGCTGTGAACTTTTGTTGGTCAACAGGGATTCCATTAACGTAATCACCATCATGTGATTACGTCAATAATTTTAGTATTTACACAAAAAAATCACGTGATCACGTTAATTGTTAACGTGACTTTGATTTTGATCTGCAAAAATCTATAGAACCGGTTAGCCCTCCGGGGTTTTCATTTTTTCCTGCAAGATCCGTTGGGGTTTTTCATTTTTCCGACGAGCCCGTCGGGTATATGCAATAGCCTGGTGGGTCCGTCGGGAAAATGAAAAAGCCCGACGGAAATAATTATATATAGTAAATAGTGTGTTAACTCCGGTCTTTTAACTAAGCAAATCTTTGGGAAGTGTATCCGAGTGTTGGATATAGTCATTTCCTTGTGAATTGACCTAATGTTACAGAGTCACAGGTTTTTTTTTTGGAACCGAACGTGATTCTTAATTCGGTAACTACTTTTAAAAAATTTTAATTCGTTTACCGACATAAAGGTACGAAATCAAAACAACTGAAAACCTGGAGAATCATGCTCATTACGAAGAAGCCATCGGTCCAAATGAGGGTTGTAATTGGTTTTAGAAGATGAGCATATGTAAATGACGAGTCGATAGTTAAGGGTCGAATGTCCTGTACTAGTGTACTAGGTATGTAAAGATCCTTGAAGTTTTGCATTTGAGTTTATTTACACTTGTCACTCCACAATATAAGAGCTATAATCTTTGATTGGGTTAAAATAGCTTTTATATAATGAATTGGTTGTATGGTTGGGCTACAATCCTTCACTGGGTACAAGTAGTTTCCAATTGAGTGATTATATTGAAGATTTATTTGCGTTAGTTCATGCATTGGTTTATATAGAGAGTACATTATGTATTACGATAGATTATTAGTGCATGAAATGACCAATCATATATTTTATTGCTTTCGTTTGTTTTTTTTGTAGCAAATGAAATTAGATGTGTTTTATTGTTTACAAATCAAAGTGAACATATAAATAATTATTATAATAATAATTACAAAGAGAGATTCATAGCATTGTTATAGTTATTATGACATGCATAGACTACATTGCAATGTGTATGGTTGCTCACAATATAAGTGATCGATATGTGGATTGATTAGCATGCATTGAAAATCTCATATTGTGCATCATGGTTACTTTCATATTGAATGGTTTTTAAATTATAATATATATTGAAAATAAGAAAAATGTTTCAAAAACTGAACATCTTGTTCTTTTGTCTTTAGTTTTAATTTAAAAGCAATGGAGCAAAATGTGGGCACATTAAGTGGTACGAAGAAGCCAAAGAATAAAAAAGCTCCTGACAAAGAGTGGGATTATGCTCACAACATATGCGGCCGATATATGGAGTGGCAATGTAAATTTTGTCACATAACAAAATCAGACGGTGCATCACATATTAGGAATCATTTTCTGGGTAGCGCTAAAAACAGTTGTAAGAAATGTGAACATTCTCAAGTACCTGCAGTTGCAAAGCGTTTGAAAGAAGAGCTCGCCAAAAAGGATGGCAAGAGACAACAGATATTAGCTCTGTGGCTTCGAGTCAAGAGTTCCCAGAGCCAAATATTAACTCCGCGGATCTTGTAGTGACGCTAGCTAACCTTGGAGAACAACCTGCACAAAAAGAGAAAATTCCAAGATGTGTTCCTTTTAAACGTCACAATGAATGTGGACTTTGTCAAATGCGTCAAAAATCATTACATCAAAGCTTTCCAGTGCAGTTTCTAGAAGAAGCACAAACTGTACTCGTCAAAGCAATATTCTTTACTAGAAGTGCTTTGGTCATAGTAGACAGCAATCATTGGAAGGCTGCTTGGAAGAAAATCGGTGAGTTTGGTCCAGGATTTTCAGCTCCTTTTTATCACACGATAAGAAATGTTTTCTTAGACAAATGTTACATCGAAGTCAAAGAGCATGTTAGCAAAATAATACTTGAAAATATTTCGCTTTCAAGATGTACGATTGTGAGTGATGTCAAATGTTCAGAGAAGACCGCTGATCAATGGAATGCTGGTTTGTCCAAGGGAAGAAACGTTTATAAAGGCAATTGATAATTCTGGTGCAATTAAAAGTGGCAAATACATTTCTGAGGTCTTGATTAATGTAATTAAAGAAATTGGTACTGAACATGTCGTTCAAGTGGTCATGGACAACACAAAGAATTATAAAAACGCCAGTAAATTAATAAAGAAATGCTTTCCACATATTTTTGCCAATGGTTGTAATACGCACAGCTTGAACTTGGTGCTGAAAGATTGGTACACTAGCGAAGAAACCACATGGTTCGCCAAAATAATTGATACAGCACGTTAGATTGTGAAATTTATCTTGAAACGACAAAGAGTGCTCGATTTGTATAGGATAGATGCGCATGTCAGTGATATTGAAACTTCCTGCTGAAACTCGGTTCTGTACACAGTTTTATACCTTGGAATCACTTCTTTGTAATAAATGCACTGTGATTGACACATTCAATTGCGCGGCCTTTGATGAATGGTAGCTTGAGCAAAAAGAAAAAGTGAAAGATAAAATTACATGTCTACGTGGCCATGTAAACAAGGTTGCTTGGTGGAGGACTATAATGGATGTATACCGTGTAATGATGCCCGTTATATTCGCGATCCGCAATCTTGATCAAAGGACGCCAAACTTGGACAAAGTGTGGATGACATGGTCGTCGGTCCAACAAAGTCTTGAAAATCCTGAAGAGCTGAAAGAATCTATAGTAGAGAAGGAGTGACAATTACCATTCTCTGACAAACAGCGAAATTTTTTGGCTAAGTATTTTCATGCAAGGTGGAAGAGCGCTCATAGTCCACTCCATAGCAATGCTTACATGCTCGATCCAGAGTATTGGAATTTAGATCTGATGTCCATTACAGATGTGATAAGCGATTTCTATCACGTGGTCAACACGTTCTCCTCCAACGTTTAGGACCGAATTGATTGCATCAAAGAAATAAGTGCATTTAGATTAAAAGAAGGTCCTTTTGCGAATGATTCAATATAGCTTGAGAGTAGAACGAGTAAATGTCAAAAACCATTGTAAAAGACCTTGTATTCAAATGTGTTTTGAGTAATTACAATGCTCCATATTTGTGATAGACATAGTTTGTCGATCTCAATTGTGTTGCCCTGAAGCAGCATCTTGCTCATCAAATAGATTTCTAGTTGTGCTAAGGGTATCTAGGCGTGCTTGCTTGAATTTATATTCGTTTGCCATGCCAAACATAATATATACTCCTTGTGGAATATCTTGAGAACAGATTGCACATCGACTACTATTTTGCATTAAACGAATAAGACAAACTAAATGATAATAATGACCACATGTCAATGTATAATATCCACTCCATCCATCAAAATTCTTGTAGCAAACTGGACATTGGGAAGATGAGGATGCATCTGAAGTAGACGAAGGGACCAACTCCAATGCATGACAAGGTGGCTGATGTGTGTCCCTTGTACAGGTGTTGGATTCATTCGCTGTGTCAGATTTTGAATGTCCTTACTTAAACGATAAATGCTTTTCTCCATCCGGACTTGTGAGGGTTGGGGTGTCTGGGTGGCTATAGAAAGCCGTGTTAATTCTGCATCTTTCTCTGCCAACTGTGTGGTGTAAATATCCTTCTCTCTTTTTAACTGTAGGTAGGCGTCTTCCACTATCAATGCCAGCTCATCTCGGGTGAAAGTGGCACAACTCTCCCTTAAATCATGAGTGGCAACAGTTGTCTCCTTTGACGAGAAGTCTACTGGTCGTTGTTGCACAAAGTGAACATATAACATTTTTGTAAAATATAGCGCATAATCTGCATTGTGCAGGGGATGGCCATATATCTTCAAATAAATCCTCTCAGCGTTATCTTTGATCGCATCATGGTTGCACTTCGAAACCTTCCACCTTCCTTTCTTGATCTGTGCGTCCTCACATGGCCATATTGTCTTGATCATGTCCTTTGTCACTTCTTTATTGATCTCTTTCCATTGCATATGGTTTGGATTTGCCCACTTTGAGAGTCAGCGAGCAGTATGCGTCACTTGTTGTGCCGACATGCCATGTGCCAGAGACTTCATGCGCTGAAATGCATTAACAGCCGCTTGTTGTTGATCATCAGGCAGTGATTGGGTGTCAATATCTTATTCTTCATCGGCCATTTTCTCTTAGAGTTGCAGTCAACAAATAGACCAATATTCAATATCATTGGCAAATATATATTCTCACTCATTGGGACACTGCGTGGAATCCACTAAATCAAACCACAATAAATGCGACTAATTGAACCACAAGTCAAATTTGAAATACTGACAGCTAAATGATAAATTTGAAATGACTAAAGGTAATTGACTCAATTAGGTGAACAAATGGCTAGCATCTGCTCGATCACTCCTTTGATCTGCACCGTGTCTATCTCGCTTACAGGAAGATTTGCTACAGGGAGAGGCATGTGAGAAAGCAGATTTCTCCAGCTTTATGTCCAATGAAGTGCATACTAATTGGAATATAGTCCACACTATGTTCAATGGTGGGAAAGATAGTGTTCTTCACGGATGAGACAATCATGTCTTTTCTATTGGAAACAAGGCATGATACCTCATACAACCAAGTACATTGTCTCATCATCTAAGGAAATTCACAAGGAATTGTGTGAGAAATGGCATCTAGCCACCTCCAAAGAATCAGCAACATCAGCAGCAGACGCTCATCTTCTTTTACATTGGTGGTAAAGTGGGCATTGCATGGATAAGAATATTCCAACAATTGACTCCTAGTGAGTAGGTGGAAAGTGCGTATAGTGGAAAAAAGTGACAATGGAACAATATTGGATTTGGATTCCAACCAAGGGATTAAAGAGAAAAATCTCCTTACATGATGCATGTACCTTAGATATGGAAACTTCAATATCACAAAGCACAAAGGTAGTTTCCTATGCTCAATGTAAGCATATTGGGAAGGGTCCTTCCTTAGAGTGGCTCAAGAATTGAACTTGTTTTACGGCAACGCAATTGGTAAAAATAATAATTGAAACCACATCAGGCATGTCCATGTACAAAGCTCAAACATCATTTCAAAGAGAGAAAGAAACAATTTGGCACAAGTGAGGATTATCGATTATTATTGGTGTTGAGGATGAATCCACTCATAGACCCAAGTACAGTGCAAAATGTAAGGCCACAAAAGATTAATTTCAAGGAGGTTTTGGTATTAGACATGGGAGTGAGAATCCCAAGGTAAAGAGAAAAGTTTGTGTTTGTTTTGGGCAATGTGAAGGCACCCCATCGTAGCCTTGTGACATGTAGTGGCACACAATGGTGGAAGAAGATATGGACAAAAAATTGCGGGCTTTAGATAAGACACTCTTGCACCATCCTTTGAGGGGTATAGAAATTATGTAAGTGGGCTATTTAGTCAATGCTTTTGCTTTTTCCTAAACCATGTAATGCATTAGTGTGCGGTTGATCATAACATAGAGCTTAGATCAACTCCTCCAATTACAATTTGGCCAATCAAAATCGGGAAAAAAATCACAGACGAGGACGTTAATGCATTTCTTGAAGGAGGATGCTAAGTGGAGACATTTGGGATATACCAAATGAAAACAATTACAATCCTTACTCCTCTAAGAGGTGAAGGTGATTCCTCTTCCACTCACAACAAAGGCACATAGTAGTCGTTCAATAATGAGGATGGCACGGTGGAGTCAATCTTCCCCTGGGCGGTCATGTTTCAAAATGTATGTTATATCACATGATTTAATTGGAGAGGATTATTATCCAAAATGTATACTTTTATGCATACATTAGAGGGGGTGGCGATTTTCTAAATAGGCTCATAGTGTAAATACAATATGTATATTGAGGTATTATTAATGAGCTCTTTACTGCACACAATTTAGAGAGCTTTTGATAAGTGACAGGCCCGAGAAATCTTCACACTTCCATTTCATAGGAGGCAGCAAAGATAATTAGATTGACTCTAATTTTGAAGGCCAAAGTGATTGAAGAGGTTTACATCTTAGAATACATACATGAATTCTTCAAAATTGAGTCACACGCCATTGTTGCCTTAAAAGAACCATATCCAAGGTACTCATGTTTTCTTTGCATTGGTGAAGTTCTCTATACATGTGAGAATCATTTTCAAAGCTTTCTTTAGTATTTTTCATGCTAGATCTCGTACATCCTTGACTACATCAATCACGCTCTATTGTGTTAGCCATCTATTCTTTGATTGTCTTACTTGCACATTAATTGATGCTAGTTCTTGTGTTTTAAGTCCTTGATATTCTTCTTCGTCCCTAGTTTCTTTTTGTGGATTTCTACTGCAACATTAGTGGCAAGATTCCACCACAATGGATAATGAAGTATAGTTATCTGCACATTACCCAAACACAAGGAGTCTACATAGCTAGGTGGCATAGGCATGCATAGACATGTGAGATCAATGGATCATCTTGAGAGGGTAGAATCAAGAAGCTAGAGTAGTTGAATTTACCATGGAAACCTCCCAAATGTGGAAAATGACATGACAACAACTGTTTGGACATGCCTGATGTGGAAACCTCCCAAAACAAATGAAAAGAAAATTGATTTTTTGCTTTGTTGTCTGCCTTAACCAAACATTATGGACATACCCATGGGAAAAAATATATATTGTGCTTTGAATCTTGTGCCTGTTGACTCCAAAATTAAGAAGCTTTGGACAACTCACTAAACAACTATGAAGCCAATTTAATTTGGGTAAATGTTGTTAGCATGTAAGATGACCCAAATTGGATAGACCAAAGCTTCCTGTTACCTTAAGGTTTTGGGGTGTAGATGGCTAGCTCAATTTGGGATATATCTTTTAATTGTGTGCATGTGCAACAACAATACTGCAATGGGTGACCTCCTAGGAAGTTTGTTCTCTTGGATTTCCTACATGGTTTTCAACATGTTATCAAAGCTAAGAATCGTGCCTTGCACTTTAGAGGCAAAGTGGAGGCAAAGTGGTTGACATATGTAAGTGGTGAGACTCATTGGCTAGCAAAGTGGCCTTGTACATTGTCTCCTTTCCAATAACCTTGGATAAGTTGGCACCAAGGGGGGATGTTGTGTAAATGTTGCCACCATATAAGAACTCAAATTGGATGGTCCCAAAGTTTCTTTCACCTTAAGGTTTGGGTCTACATGGTTATCCTAGTTTGAGAAAAATTTTAATTAAGCGCACATATATAGTGACAATACTAGGATGGGGACCTCCCAAAAAGTTTGTCCCCGTGAATTCTCTACATGGTTTTTTACATTTAAGTGAGTACTCAATAGAAGATAAAAGCTCTTCAAGAAAGGTTGATGCTTGTTCTTTGCAATGTGCAATGCAATGCTCAAAAAAAGACACACCTTTAGTATATGGTGCACCAACTTTCTAAACTTTTAGCTAGATTTCAAGCTTGTGTGACAGAGACCCCCAAAATTTTACATGTTTACGGTGTAAAAACCAAAAAACCCTTTGAAGACAAGACAAGGAGGACTTTTTTTTTTAAGTGAATAAGAAATTGTATTGAAAAGGGAAAAAGATACAGTTGTGCCTCACATGTAGGGAGAAAACAAAATACAACATTTCAAGTTCTGACATGAGTAGTCTATAGAGAGATGCTCCTAGGAATAAAATTTCAACATAGAATCTCTCAAAGCTTTACCATCTATGACACTTGGATATTAGAAAGAGGTAAACGAGACACTTCTCTCATGTAACTAAGGGTTGAGATCTTTTTGAAGTCAAGAATAAAAGAGATTGTGTTGTCTACAATATTGAGGGTAAGAATGGCTTCATTCCTTTGACTCCAACATGACCATAAGAAGGAGAATCTCCACAAGTTCCACAAAGGGGTATCCATCCTTAAGCACTTTCCCAATAGAATTTATTTGACAGTAAAGTAAACTGTTGAGAATGAAGTTCTTTACAACAAGGCTACAAGATCATAAGCCTACAAGCATTGTGATTATCTTCATTGCCATTTGTTAACTTTGAGCGTCATTCTTATTATTATTATTTGTAATGAGTTATGGGTCGGGGGCTTATCGGTTCCACATGTGTAGTCATTGGGTGATCATTGAGGATGATAGGCGCACACCAGATTTAGGTAGGGGAGAGAGAGAGAGAGAGAGAGAGAGAGAGAGAGAGAGAGAACGTGTTGGATTCTCGACCAAGTGGGGACGCCCATATGTGGATGGGACAACCCACATATAAGTGGTCTGTAACCTATTTTTTTCTCATTCGCAAATGTATGGTTTTTCTCTTGCCCTCATTCTCTCCCGTGTTATCTCTTGATGTGTGTGAGCGTGAGAGAGGGTGTGTGTGCGAGCGAGCACGAGTTGCGATACAGCAATGATGAAGTGGTTGAGCAACGGAGACGAGCTCCCTTTTCCCAACGGCCTGAATGTCCTGCATTGATGGCTACATAGAGGTGAGTGACACATTCGTCTGCGTCCGTGAGCTTACATACATCTACTAGGTTGTGTGTTTGCAACTTAAGTGGCTCACACATGACGCATAACAAGTCCCCTGTGCTCTGACATTTTTGGTGCCATTGCCAGGGAGGCACTGTGCGTCAAGCTCCATAAGCATTTGTGCTGCTATTTTTTTACTGTTTTCTATATGTTTTTTTTCACAGATATGTGTGTGGTAGGCCAGATCTCTCAGTTCGGCTGCTATTTTGCAAAGATCTGTGGTTACAACAGTACATTTCTGTTGTTTGGGCTAAGAAAAGTTGTTTTGATAGTGCATTTTATGCATTTTCAACAATTTTTACAATATTTTTTGCATTAATTTTAATAATTTTTGCATTTTCAATAAATTTTATATTTTTCTATAAATTTTTTCTTTCAAAAACTTTTGCATTGTGAAAAAAAGAAAAAATCTAACATTAAAAAGGAAAAAAAAATTTACAAAAACGCCACACAACCAGCTCAAAAAATTAACTCAGGAAGTTTTTTGCTGGAAAAAAAATGAAAAGGAAAACCCCCAATTGTCCCCGTGTCCCCATCCCTGGCCGTGAACCTGAGCACGGTCTTGGTCTTGGTCTAATGATAGTAGTAATACATGGTTAAGACTTTTTCTCTTTTGCCTACACACCCAAGTAGAAATCAACTATTTTGGGGGTTACAAGAGCTTTCGATAGTCAAATTGTGTGTTGTAAAGCACACCACATTTCTCTAAACAATACGCTTGTTTAGAGCTATCACATGACCTATTGCACATCACATAAATTAAAAAAGGTAGAAAAATAAGAAAAAATCAGGCCAAAATAGCTAGTGGCCAGGCCTTTTGGATACTTGTCAACGCTTTTAAGATACACGCGTCACATGTATCTACACTCTGGTCGAGTCGTAGAGTCTGAAAAGCTTGAGAGTGTTTCAAATTACACGGGCACTCACTATCCATCTACATTAGGTTTCGGACCTTCGACCGGGACTCAAGCTAGTGCAACCCAAGACCCACATATCATGTCTAGTGACTGTTCCTTTGACTATGACATCGTGGAGGGATATCCTACATAAAATCCTAAGAGTTAGAGTCAAGACATGCATGCCTTGGTCCCACGGCCCGGGTCTAGCGTGTTTAGCCACTTAAAAGAGACCTTTGGTAGAGCCACTTGCTTCGAACATGCAGCTAGCGAAGTAAATAAAGGGGGAGGAGAAGTAAATTAAATGTCTAATGTAGACCCACTCTCCTTGAGAGTGCCCATGTGAATATCACATCCATTGCGTTGTCTGGCCCTTTAGAGCTATTCCCCTCTCAAGTTATATTACTTGATGGTAGGAGTCTTGCCGAAGTGGAAGAGGTTGAGTGTTATATCCTTGCAGCTAAGGAAAAGGAAATTGAAAGCTTACGCAAGGTAGAATAATGCAGAGAACTAAAGGCAAAGGCCTCGACAACACTCATGCCAATCGAGCAATCAACTACTCTTGAATTAGCAGGCACTAAGGGTCATACCATAGGGAGCCACATTGCATCTATTCTCAATTTTAGATGGGGCATTTCTAAATAAAAATGGAGAGTATGAACTACAAACGGAGACTTTAACCGACCTACACACGGGCACACCTACCATGTGGGTTGGTTAGATGTCCTACATTCCACATCGGGTGCTACCAGCATGAAGGAGCAACAATAGAGAGTTTGTGATGTCATCCATAGGGTGATCGGGTTGGAGAGGTAGAACGAAGGGATTAACATGCCTTCAACAGGTCTCATGAGATTCTTGGATATGGGGAAGGCCAAATAATCAACCTTATCACAAATGACCCCCCCTCGATGAGTCCAATGGATCCTTCATATGTTGTTTCACCGGAGTCTCATTACAATCTGAGGCCACAAGCATTAAATTTACCTTTCCAAATTTAGCTGATCTTTCTCTCGACAACACTACGGCTACCATGCCTACCCCAGTGATGAGCATGGCAAAAAATACACCCTGGACCTCATTCATTAGTAAAGCACCACTACCTAGTAGCACAATGCCTACAACATTACCTATAAGTGTGTATCAATCATATGTACTTGTTGCCCCTCATGCTCATGTAGCTCCTACACCCCCAATTGTTTCCATATCGTATGCTCCACGACAACCCTATCCAAGCCCTTATTCCAGTGGGGCCTTACCAGCTAGCATTAGCATGTCACATACCACGTCTGCTATGCCTAGGGCCACACATATGAGCTTTGGGCCATCGCACGGTGCAACGGCATACCAAGATTGGGACCCAAGGACCGCCCGTTTGCTTTGAAAATCCAATGCCAACCCCTAATCCACATGCGGTCACAGGAGTGCCTTTGCCCACTATCTATGCTCACTTGGGTGACTTGGCAACATTTGCTCAAGCTATCGGTCGATCTATTGCTGAAAATATATATAGCACACATGATAGAGAGCCTCGAAGCAAAGCAATACAAATAGCCAAGCTCACACAAAAATTCAGTGGAGACAAAGATTTTAGAAATCATATCGAGGTATTTGAACACGTATGTGATTCCCTCGAAGAGAACAACAAAGTACATAAGTGCAAGGCTCTAAGCTTGACTCTAAGTGGGAAGGTAGGGGATCGGTATAGGACCCCAAGGAATGAAGAGCGCACACACTCTCCTACTCTTAGGAGATTGTTCTTGAAAAAGTACATACAAAAGGGAGTACTTTGGGGTGTAGCCTCTCAGCTCCAGAAAGCCCAACGGGAGGAAGGTGAGTCGGTGAGAGAGTTTATTAGCGGCTTAAAAATTTTGAATTCTCACTATAACCCAAATGAGCGTTTCAACAATAACCAATTGCTCAATAGATTCATTAGGGAATTGTGAAATGAGGATATCTATAATGGCTTAGTCATTAGAGGTATTACTATTTGGGAAGTAGTCACCACCAATGCAATCCAATTGGAAAACAATTTAATGATTGTAGGAGAAAGAGTGTCAGTTGAACCAAAGTCTACTAGCTCACAAGCAATTGGGAATGAGCCGATGACTATAAAACCTATTTTTAAAGAGAAAAAGTTATTTGAGATGACTTTGGATGACCTCACAAGGCTATTCAAGAAACTCTTAAAGATAATCGTGCTCCACAAAACAATCATATGTATCCAAGAAGGGAGCAACAATTGTGCTTAGTTTTCTTTGGCCCATATAGCACCAGTGAATGCCCTACATTTAGAGTAAAATTCAATGGGAATTGTAATGCATGTGTAAGGTACGGTCATCAAGCGAAGGATTACATAGTGTTTAAACGTGCGATGGCATATAGACCATCTTTGGCATGGATGGACACACCTCTAGTGCCTGCATTGATGCCTACCCCACCTCTTGAACAACCATCACAACACTTGGTCCCTAGGGCCCAAAAAAAATTCAAATGCCACCATTACCACCTCCAATGTTAGGACCACAAACCCCGCATCCAAGAGTCACTCATGTGAACCAGTGCTTGTGTGGATTGTGAGGATGATATAGACCCTAGTATTGCCTATGGAATTGATGCACTTGAAGAGTGTCCACAACACTACATGGAGGGCTACTAGGGACAAGTCAAGCATGTTTATCAAGTAGCTACTCTTGTAGCAAGAGGCCAAAATATCAATCTCACTGCCAAGAGACCGCCTCTTCAATGCTACGAGTGTGGGGGTCCACATCGTGTAGTTGAGCATCCTATTAGACTACAAAAGAATTCCACTCTAGGGTAGACCAATCAAGGGAGCACATCTACAATGTTGATACTCATGTGTAATGGATGTGGCATAGATCATTTGATTGCCCAATGTCCTAATAATCCAAATGTGTCAAAGATCATGCGGTTGAACTTAATTAAGATTATTGAGGTGTCATCACAAAGTACACCTATGGTGCCAGTAAATGTACTCACACAATCGATGCTCCAAAATGAAAATTATTTTCTTGAAGAAAGACACGCGGCATCAATCGTGCAATCCAAGAAGAGAAGAAAACACGAAGAAAGAGATCGCAAAAAGCGGCAAAGTCAAACCCTAGTTCAAAGGCCAACATAGGGACCAGTGATGACCCCGAGTATATGAACAACCTTGAAGATGATTCTAATTCATTTGAGACCATGGAGACTGAAACGGCCACTAGGAAAGAAACAAACAAGGAGGAACATCATGAGCCACAATGGCCAGAGCCCAAGGAACGCAAGAAGAAGATTGGAACTTACCCAAACCCTATAGAGTAGATCGAGTGAGTCAAGCAATCAAGGAGTTTAGTAGAAGAGACCCAAAGGGAGCTAGAGCCTACACCTAGGGACAGATCTAGATTACAGACACAGTGTTTCCTACACAAAATCACTCTCACAAAGACCACATACCGCTAGCCATACCTAGTGTCATTTGGGAAGAAAGCGACTTTAAGACATCAGAAAGTGGGCATACTCCTTTCTTGGATATACTCCTTTCTTGTTGGAGAGAATGTTCAAATTCAAGGAGGGATTACCTGATCCTATTGAAGAAATTGAGATTCCATCTTCCCCACATCAAGGAATTGAAGCCCAGAAAGTGCCGTTAAATATTGCCAAATTGATGGATTTCATGGCTTCAAATTCTAGAACCACCACCATGTCTAAACTGTATGGAGACCCCGAGCTATTGCTAGCTCTTCAAGCTTTCCTCAATGGAGAACTAAATGGCGGATTACCACAATTTTCATTAATGGATAGGGCTAATGAAGTGCCAACAGAGACTAGTTAGATCAACAACCCAACCCAGATGAGAACTCTGTTGTTGAAATACCAATTAACAAGTTGGGACAATACGTTGAAGGCGATGAATCCAATGTGACACTACCAATCACTATTAATAAAGGATTAACTACGAAGGAAATCCTTGATGGTGGGGTTGGGGTTAGCATTGTAGCTAAAAATTGTTGGGAATCTGTATGAAGACCTCACCTCGAGACCACAAACATAGTGGTAAAGATGGCCAATTGGGACTAGTATCGTTAAACCTATTGGGATGCTTGAAGATCTCAAGATTAACTTCCTTGGACACAAGGTAAGGCATACCTTCATTGTTATGCATCTCCTTACAATATTATCAACATCTCATCCAATGAGAAGTCACATGTCACAGATGAGGAACTAGAGCAGATTCCAACCAATATCTTTACAATTTTTCCCGAATAGCTTTGACACTCCACCAAAATCCAAAGTGATAGACACTCCCCGATGTTTGCAATTAGTTTCTTTCGACTACCACCATAGGGAATAGACTTCTAGAGAGCCCATGAGATAGTGAGAAGTATTTAGTACAACGATAAAGTAACACTAATAGAAAAATATGGATCCACCTTCCAAGTGAAGATACCAAGAAACATAATCTATCAAGCACTCCATCTACCTACTGGTGGTAGCCACAACCTACTAATGAACACCAAGGCCATAGACAATGACAAAGCTTTCATGAAGAAACAAGGACACAAACTAGCATATAAAGACTTGTCTTAGGATGTCCTTTCATGAGGGAAGCAAAAATGATGCATGATTGGCCTAAAAACCATATTTACTTACAATTCCAAGACTCTGTCATTCGAGTTGATCTTGTAATCGATCGAACACATCCTCTAGGAAACAAATTTATAATTGACCATTGATCTAACACCACAATTCACTCAGCCCCATTGCAATATTTTTACACATGTAAAAAGGACACTGATAATGGGGAAGATTCCTCTTATATGATTGTTCTACCTGAAATGGGTGAGTCTGACCATGTGGACTGGGTCCACCTAGCCGTAACCATAGACACTTGGGGAAATAGAGAGGTAACACCTAAAGGGAATGAAGTGTCACAACTCGTACCTTTAAATATGATAGGAGCAATGCCTATAGCTCCTGGATGACACACAAGATGGAGGCTTGGCGGACATTGAAACTAGTAGCATCTCAGAAGACTTTAGCCCACATGATTCAAATTTTGAATCATCAATTGAAATTGACTTTGCGCTTGATGAAGAATTTGAATTGAATATTGGCATAGATGTGGACACAAGCCATTCAAAGCCCAGTAGTACCCTAATTGACAATCTATCCTGGAGAGGAGAAGACATGAGTAACAATTCATCTAGTGACTCTACATCAGAGACAACTCGTAATAAAAAAATAGACAAGAGGAGTAAAATATTTAAGAGGCAACTAAATCAAGCATTGAATGTGCGTGCTTGGATCAATGAAAAGAAGTCCACTATGGATTGGCTCAGTTATGTGGGGGTATGTGAGGCCCATCGAAAGTCGGTGGATAATTGGGGCGAATACCTTCAGAGTGTCATGTGGTGCAACCCACAACCCTTTGACATTGCACAACTAGAGATCACACAGAAGCTGAAGTTGAGTCGTATTGTAAGGAGACACCAAAACCAAGAGTTAGCTCAACAACAAAGGGAAGCAGAAGTGCAATCACAATCCACATCACAACAAGATCCCATGGACTTATACCCTGCACTTGAGCATTTCAAATCCTACACCACGAAGGAGTAGAAGGTTGTGTACACAAAGGCACAGAGAACACCCTCCAATGGAAGTAATGGAGTCTATGATGGTCCCGACGATAAATAAGGAAATAGAGTTAGCAGACCCAAGTGAGGAGTCCAAACCTATTTTCATTGCCCAAGACCTAACAAAGATCGAGGAATCAATTGTTAAGGAGCTCCTGAATAAATTCAAGGACATATTTTCTTGGACATATCATGACATGAAGGGCGTTCCACCTTCCGTGCAACATACAATTCCAATGATTAACACTGCTAAACCAGTCCAACAAAGACCCTGCCCAATGAATCCTAAGTATGGGTAGATTGTTCAAGAAGAACTCAAAAATCTTATCAAATGTGGAATCATATATACTATTGAGCACTCAAAATGGGTGTCTCCAATAGTTATTGTGCCAAAAAAGAATGGGAAACTCAGAGTGTGTGTGGATCTCAAGAAGGTTAATGCAGCCACTAGGAGAGACCGTTATCCCTTGTCCTATTTGGAACATGCCTTCAAAGAGTTGCAAGCAAGGAATATTATAGCTTTTTAGATGGATAATCTGGTTACAATCAAGTTATAATTGCTCTATAGGACCAATCTAAAACAGTTTTTATAACAAAATTCGGAGTGTTTGCATTTCGTGTTATGGCTTTTAGCTTAACCAATGCCCTTGCTACATTCCAAAGATTAATAAACACTGCGTTTAGAGAATATTTAAGGGAGTTTTGTGAAGCTTTTTTAAATGACTTTTGTGTTTATTCTTCTTGGAAAGAACATATATCATATTTACAAAAAGTGTTTGAAAGGTACAGATTGCATCTCATTTCATTAAGCCCTTTCAAATGCCAATTTTGGGTCAAGCATGGAGTCATTTTAGGGCATATAGTGTCCAAGAATGGTATCTCCACTGATGAAGGCAAAATTAAGGTAATTCTACAATTGCCACCACCCATCAACTATAAGAGAGTTCAAAGATTCATGGGTCATGTTGGTTATTATTGATGGTTTGTTCTATTTTTTGTGGAGCTAGCTCGTCCCTTATACAAGCTTCTCATTGAATTTGAATGGACCAATGTGTGACAAGGCGTATTAACTATTGAAGAAATCCCTAGCAGGTGCCCCAATTTTAAGAGAAACTAGCTGGAATATTGATGCATCAAACTTTGCTATTGGGTGTGTTCTAGCTCAAACAAGAGAACATAAATTGGACTACCCTATTAGCTTTGCCAGTCGCCAATTGAATGATGCCAAAAGGAACTACACCACTATAGAGCGAGAAGGTTTAGCTATGATTTATGCGGTAAAGAAATTTTGATATTATCTTCTTGTTGCTAACAAGTTTGTTTTTACGTGGATCACAAGTGTTGTTGTATCTGGTAAACAAACCATGCTCCAAAAAAAGAATTACACGATGGTTATTGATTCTTCTTGAGTTTGATTTCATCGTTGTGGTGAGACCCGATAAAAGACATGTCATGGATGATCATTTGTCTAACATACCCAATGGTGAAGCCCTTACTGGAATTGATGATGGTTTGCAGGATACTTTTTTATTCCTAGTTGAGACCATGCCCGAGTGGAGGGAGAAGATTGTAAACTTGTTAGTTAATGGTTTTCCACCCAAGGAGCTTCATAAAGATATAGCTCAAAATCTACTCAAGGAATGTGAACCTTATTGTCTAATTGCTTGAACTCTCTACAAGCTAGGGAAAGACAATATTCTTAGACACACTGTGCTTATGAGGATGAGTATTTGTACATACTGCAAGAAGCACATATGGGCATAGCTAGAGGACACTTTTCAGTGGAACTAACTGCTAGAAAGGTGTTGCAATCAGGCTGTTGGTGGCCACCTTATTCAAGGATGCATCACTTTTTGCAAAGGGGTTTGATGAATGCCTACAAAACCGTACATCAAGATACCCTTACATCCTATTAAAGTGATTCAGCCATTTATAAAATGAGGCTTAGACTTTGTAGGTCCAATTAGTCTAGCATCTTGTAACACTGAATCTCGTTACATTATTGTTTCCACTGATTATGTGACAGATTGGGTGGATGCTAAGGCAACACACAAGGCTGATGCAAGGACAAAAACTAAGTTTCTCTTTGAGAACGTTATTACACGATTTGGTTGTCCCTTTGAAATTGTGAGTGACAATGGTACCCATTTTATAAATGAAGTAATAAGGGAACTCACGACAAGCTTCATGATATCCCACCATAAATCTTCACCCTATTATCCACAAGAAGATGTCCAAGCACAGAGCACCAACAAGTCTCTAATCTCTATTTTAACCAAAACGGTGGAGGCTCATTGCACAGATTGGGATTTGAAGCTGACATAAGCTCTATGGGCTTATCGTACTGCTTATAAAGTTTCTGTTAATTGTACACCATTCAAGATGGTATATGGCCAAGAAGTAGTTATGCCATGGGAGTTTGTCATTCCTAGTCTTTGAGTATCTTCACAATAAGGTTGGGATGGTAACCCTTTAGCTCAGCATTTATATATCTTAGAGAGGTTAGATGAAGAGAGGCAATTGGCTGCGCAAAATACACTTGTGGAAAAGAAATAGTTTGACCGTCATTTAAAGAACAAGGATATCAAGGCTGGGGATAAAGTTCTTATGTATGGATAACAAGAAGAAAAATTTGAAATATACGAGAAAAGGACCATATATATTTTTGCAAAATTGCCCCACAAGGTACCATTCATGTGGAAACTCTAGATGGATTTGAAACCATTGGATTCCTCAATGGGAGTAAAATTAAAAGATACTATGATCTTTTAAGCCAAGAGAAGCTACGTGCCATCCATCAAAAGAACGCAGCCAAGGCACAAGCAGAATTAAAAAAGATTCAAGCTCAAGTCGAGGCTCAAGAGTGGCAACAACGTATTAGGCACCAACGAGAGGCTAAACTTGGAGCAACACATGCATTCCAAGTTGAATCAGAGGATGATTCAATAGACTCTGACCCACCTCTATGATACCCCATCGAGTTAAACAGCTCCTATGGAAAAGTTCTATATAACACATTATTGGACACAAGAGCTCAACATAATATGATATCCTATGGAGTGTGGTGTCAGTTAGGAAAGCTATCTTTGTTTGAGAGTACCATCCAAGTCAAGGGTATCAATAAGAAGAAAAATAATTTCTTCAAAATCCTACACATTGCTGTCAATTATGACAATGGGGTCGTGACTCAAAGATTTTTGGTTATGCATGCAGGTGCAATCGTCTAGAGGGTAACATAAACCTGGGATGTAAGTGGATGTCGACAACTAAGTGTACTATTGACTGGGGGATCAGAAGTATCACAACACAAAAACCAACTCTTAACCCTACCAATCAAGCAACAGTCTCTGAGTTATCGACTCGTGAGAGACACAAGAGAAAACATTGCAGATTCGAGAGGTTAAAACATCCATACATGTAGCACAACCCTCTAGAGTTTCAACTTCCATGGCTAAAATAGAGAATGTGGGACCCATGACTCAGCATGATTTGACAAGGGGAACATACAAATGGGTCCCTAAAGCATTGTTAATGACCACTAGTTTTGATCCTCAATCTTGTTCAAAACAAAAGCTTTGCAAGAGACACTTCACTCGCCCCAAGAAATACAAGGATACGCTGCATTGGGTTCCTAAACAATTATTAGAAGCCCAAGGCTACTATGATGGAAATGATCAAATCTGGGTACCCAAACGTAAATTGCATTCTTCCCTATCACCTACAGATCCATGTGAGTCATATCCTTTAGCTCCAAAGCTGATTGAAGACCGCGGGAAGGGAAAGATCACGGAATACTACACTCTTATTTTGGAACTAGTTTGGGTACCGAAGCGAGAACGATTTGTTCCACCTAGCTTAGTAAGAGGGGAGTCAAATAAAGCTTCTAGCTCTTCATGTAGTTCATCCATAGAGTTACAAGCTTCTATACAATCTCCACCTACTACTGTAAATATCCACAGAAACAAAAAAGAATCAACGCCTCCCATTGTAAATTCATGTTTTAAGTAAGATCATGGGAGAGTACCTTACCACCCTTGCAACTTGATTAAGCACCTAGGGTGGCAAAAATCTATTGGTCAAAGTCCTCACCCATTACAACTTGGAACGAGTGGTTTCAAAAGAGATGACGACATCTTTCCAAAAGGTATGATCTACCCAAAGAAGGGGGGATTATTTACTACCATCTATCACTTTCTTTGCTTCTCTCTTAACCTTCCTCCATGACCTCTTAACTTCCCAATCTTTAGGAATGTATATATAGCCTTATACTAAAACAAACCCAAAAAAGAGAGAGAGAAAAACAATAAAAGAGCAAGAGCCACCAAACAACACAATTGAAATCTACAAGATCTGGTCCATAAACCAAAACTCACAATGACACATCATGCATAGTGACACAACCCTTACGTTATTTGCAAACTAACCAAAATCTATTTGTATAGATATGGCTAGTTCACCGGAGTCATCCACTCCTACTTTGGGTGAGAGGTGTCTTCTTTACCTTTTTCAAGTGTTTCACATAGTGTGCCATGTACTTACCTCAGAATGGGACTTGGTAGCTAGTCTGACATGTGAGGAAATTTTTGAGGAGTTAGAATGGATGATACGTCTATTGACCACGAGCGATCCCTACGTGATAGTGGATACTGTCCCATTGGCACATGCTTACTCCTTTTCACAAAATGACTACCCACGAATGGTAACATTCTTCATTAGCTTACATGCACAAGAATATAAAGAAGAGCCAATAAATGACACTAAGGAAGCATATGGTCTCACTGAGGATGACTATAATTATCTTGAAGATGAGGATAGAGGCCTAACCTTAGGACTGACAACCAATCTAGACAATATTTTGTTTCCTTGACCCTATAGGGTGGTGCAAATAGATAGGTTAGGGTTCTTTATTTTGTTTTGATTCTGTTCAACAAGGGTTGGTGCCTCTTCCCACTAATGTGCCTCCTAGAGATATTTCCTATTGTTTGCTAGTGTGTACAAGAATGTATTGTAGTAGCTCGGCTTTCAAACATCAAGCAATCTTTGTCAGGTCCACTCATAAAATTGAGCATGATGGCCAACACAAATAGGTGTTTCTTAACCATTATCATTGCTTGTTGTCTTTTCTACATCCACGCTTGTTTGCCTCCCGGGGAGGTCACCTAATAAAAATGTAACCTATCACGTGAGTTCAACAGAAGGGTATTTAAAGTTTTTGAAACTTACAGAAATATATATACATAAGGGCATTATTTTTTCAAATTTGAAAAAAATTTACACATTTTAAAAGAAAAGGGTACATTATATTCTTAACCAAATTCACAGATAAGGGGTTTTACAAACATGTCTTGAACGTACGTGATATAGTAGTTTTACACATAGTGAACCCCCCGGGGTTTGCCTTAATAGTGATTGGTAGCAAAGTATTTAACACATTTTCTTAGTATTAGACATTAGAATTATTATTCATAGTCCCTTGTTTAGATTTGTTAATCAAGAATTTTGAATAAACTAGTTTCACCAAGGTAGCACGTTAAAGATCTTCTTTTAATATCGTAGAGCATTCTTATTAATTATATATAGTTACTTAGGGTTCTTAATCCCATATTCTAAAGCATTGTGTGCGTTGTGTCAATGCTTTTTAGGGGCCTATCTCTACATTTTTCCTTAGCTTAGCTATTATAAAGGAAGTTTTCCATTGTGATGAGCCTGAGGAGGGTAACAGTGTCAAAATGATCCCCCAAAGGGTACAATCAGCATGGCCACCCAAAAAAAAAAGGAAGGAAAGAAAAAAAAGAAAAAGAAAAAGAGACCTAAAAAACAATTAAGGCTCTACGTGGCAAACAATCTAAACAAAGATGCTTTGGGGGGTCAACAAAAGGGAATATATTTAGGCAATGATTTCATTTGTAACTTCCTTTATCGTATCTAATCTTGAAGGTCTTTTAAACATAACCTCTAGTTAGCCTTGGGACATGAACATACTGCTCTCGTGATAAAGCGACTCTAACTTGACTATAAGAATTAAGAAGGTTAGCCATGGGATTAACCATTTACCTTAGTGCCTATCAACAGTAAAATATTAGTGTTGCTAAACTTTTTGATTTGTTGACCTCCACAAGTGCTCACGAGTTCAATTATATTGTATTTCAATATTTAATACAAAGAAAATGTATTTAATATTTTGTTACCAATCGTTCCTTGTGCTTATTCATTGTATATGTTTTTTGTTCTTACAGGAATGCAGTTATTGTGCTATTTTTTGTTGATTTTCAGTGTTCGAGTGAAGATAAAGAATCAAGCTCTTGCAGAGGACTAGTGCAGCCTCTTGTAGTATTAAACTTCTTGATTAATAGCACATCCATGGGCCACTACTCTGATCAAGATGTTAAACTACTACAAGACACATACGAGTGCACCCACCAAGTTCTTGCCTTTCGAACACACCTCCCTAAATTTCAAGGACGGAATTTACATCAAGAAGAGGGGCATGTTAATTTTGAGAGTCATTCTTATTATTATTATTTGTATCGAGTTATGGGTCATGCTTGTTGGTTCTTCATGTGTAGTCATTGGGTGATCACCGATGATAAGTGAACACCAAATTTAGTAGAGAGAGAGAGAGAGAGAGAGATAACATGTTGGATTCTCGACCGAGTGTGGGTGCCCATATGTGAACAAGATGACCTGCACATAAGTGGTCTCTAATCTAATTTTTTCTCATTCTCAATTGTATGGTTTTGCTCATGCTCTCCTCCTCTCCCGTGTTATCTATTGCTATGTGTGAGCATGAGAGAGGGGGTGTGTGCAAGCGAGCGCGAGCGGCGATACGGCAGTGGCGAGGCAATTGAGCAGCGGAGGCAAGCTCCCACTTATTGACGGTCCAAGTCTCCTGCATCGATAGCTACACAGAGGTGAGTGACACATCCGTCTGTGCCCGTGAGCTTACCTACATCTAGTTTGTGTGTTTGTAGCCTCATTGGCTCACACACGATGCATAGCAAGTCCACTGTGATCTGACACCATTGAATCTTTTTCATTTTCCATCTTCCACCTTAGCTTGGAGAGCTCTTTTACCTATCTAAATTCCTTGGTGGAGTATGAGCCAAACTAGAAAATTGTGTTTGATGCTCCTGACACATTTGAATCACTAAATCCATTGCTTTGAGCTCCATTAACCTCCCATTTCTTATTAAGTATTTCCCTTAGATCTTCATCAAAATTGGGGATTTTGCTCAAGCTATTGTAAGATTTTCAGGCCTAGTCCTGTAGAGACAATTGTTTGCTATGAGCAATACCACCCTCTAGCATCAGAAACTTCACTTCTCCCAACCTACACATCAGCTCAGAAATACAAACATGAGAAAGGTTATGAGAGTTAGTAAGTGGAATGGGGGTCATCCATTCTCCATGTGATTGTAAGTCCTTCCATGTTCTCAAGTCTACTTTAAAGCATCTGTGTGATTTAATAGACAGACCAGTCATCTTTGGATGCATCATATCCATATGGAATAAGGAAGAGAATGGGTTCTAGGAGGGCCTCTTTATTTGGTATTTTGAGAGAGTCAAACCTTTAGTATTAAGAAAGAAATCATATTTTGAATTCAAACAGGCAAAACGGCTCGTTCATTTGAATTCAAATTTTCCCCCAAAATGAAACATAAAATCTAGCGCGTAAAACCATATCATATAGTATATCTATGGAAAGAGCTTGGTGCATAGATCACATATCTATAATCTCCATTCAAATTGAAGATCATATGTAGGAGTTATAGAAGGAAAAAAATAATCAAATTATCCACCTCCTTTTTTGGAGGAAAAGTGCATCATTTGACCAGTGTTACACCTCTCTTATATAGCCACCATTCTTGCACACATGGTATGTACCTATTTGTGAAAATGTTAATCACCTCCATAATCTAATGGAAAATAAAGAGGCCCTCCTAAACCCTATTCTCTTCCTAATGGAGTTCTACATCAGAAATCAAGTGGAGACCATAGAGTTTTGAGGAACGTGTAGCCCCTTTTGAATTTCAAACTAGGCATTCCACATGGAAATTGTCAGCTAGCTGCCAATTGGTTTGATTTTGCAACCATATGTAATGGTTTCCTAAAGAGTTGACAAGGCCTTGTAGTCCTACAAGAACTTATTTATATCTCTTTTCAATAGACATGCCCAATAGTCAACATTGGAGACTGCTCTGCTCTGGCTATCCATTTACTTGCTAAATTGATTGACATACATTCCAAGTTTAAAATACATAACCCACCTCTGGCTTTGTGCATACTGCATAATCTCTAAGAAACCTTTAGAATTTTTTGAGTTCTTCGAAACCACCCCATAAAAATCTTCTTGCAAGAGAGATAGCCCGATTGAGCTAGACCTTTGTTGGTTTCCAACAGGCCAGGAAGTATATTAATGAAGTCAATAGATATTGATGAATCACAAAGGTTCTTGTAGACATATTAGGTTGAAAGGAATGCCACATGAAGACTTTTTTCTTGATTTTTTTTAGGACTCATTCCCACATCTGGTCCACTGAGACCTTGAAACCCATTGGAATTCCCAACAATCTCAACACTTGACCATTTGGGATTTCTTGGCAACTTGTTGGAGAGATTGTAAGGGAATATCTCCATTGGAAGCTTTAAAACCAATCTTATGGTGATTAATTTGGGAGCCACTTGCCAGACAAAAGATGTTTAGACATTCCAAAAAAGCATTTGCAAATTCTTGATCAGCATTATTGTCATCAGCAAACATTTGCAAAATCAACATTAGAACTAGCTATTTTCATCCCTTTACGTTTTCTTGCTTGCATCTTCTTTCTGACTAGCCATCCCAATGCATCTGAAACAATAGCAAACAGTAGGGGAGCAAGGGGTAGACTTGTCTCATAGACCTCATAAGAGTGAGTATCATTGGATCCCCATTTATGCCAATTTTGGAATAGGTATTCCGAAATAGAACATGCACAAACCTTATAATTTTTTTGCCAAAGCCTATGTCAAACAAGGAGTACAATACAAAATCCTATTCAATCCTATCATAAGATTTGTCAAAGTCAACCTTGAAAAATAAGAAATCTTGTCCATTCTCTATTGCATGCTCCATGGCTTCCCATAGAGATATGATAGCATCAAGAGTGGATCTGCCTTTAACAAAACCTTTTTGTTCTTGCAAAATAATTATATCCATGAGAGGACTAGATCTCCTAGCTAAAGAAAGAGCAAAAATTTTGTAAATAGAAGTCAGACATGTTATGGGTCTCCAATTGTTGAGATCCTCCTTGCAACCTTTTGTGTGAAGGATTTTAACCACAAAACATGAAGAACTCCTTTCCTAACATCTTCTTGCCACATGAGCATGAGGTATGGGGTCAAAAAGTATTTGTATTGAATATAAATATCATTAGGAATTCCATCAATTCCAAGAGATTTACTAGCCTTGAGTTTACCAATAGATTCTTTGAGTTCACCCTCAAAAATAGGTTGATCAAGGGAGTGTGCTACTTTTGGAGACATAGTTTTCCCTCTGATCTAGGGAATAAGAGCCCTTGCTTCTTGAATATTCCTATCTCTTTTGGGTACACTAGAGAATATATTGGTAAAGAACTCTTTGGCTATGGTAAGATTATCCTTTAAATTTGATGTTTAGCCACATTACCAGCCTTATCCTTAAGGGGGGGAATAAATTCCTTGGCCTTTTTTTTCTTCAACAGCTGAAACATATTTTTGGTAGGTCTATCAAATTTTCCAGCCCAAAATTCTCTAGTGAAAGCAAGGCCACTACTAGCTTCCAGGAGCTCTTCCAGTCTAAGAGAGTTTCTAAGCTCAATGAGCCTAGTAGGGGGATAGTCAGCAATGGACATAGATTTTTCAATTTGAATAATCTCCCTAGATATCGTCATCCTTTAGCAACAAGTAAGGGAAATAAAGTAAAGGAATCATGTAGAATGCACTTTACTTTTTCTCTTATAGCTTTAATGTCAAATAATGTCTAGTCAAGCTGAGGCTAACCAGCTTTAAATGCAGACGCAACCCTCAACAAACCAAAGAGCACATGTTTATGATCAAAAAGCAACAAAGAGGCATCGAACTTAAATTTAACCAATCAATGATCTTGTATAAATGTTTATTGGCATGTAAACTCTGTCCAATTTGGAAAATCTAAAGCATTCACCTAGCTGATTATTACTCCAAGTAAACCCACAATCTTTAGACACATCCAAAGATTTGTAGAGTCTATAAGGTTGGCACAGTGAGACTTCTCAACTCCATAGATTACTTGTCCAGGATATCTTGGTCTATCTGAAATTTTTTTTGCCATATTGAAATCACATGCAATCACAATGTTTTTAGGTAGTTTTTCGATCTTTTGACAGCGCTGCGATCTATCAGCAAGGGAGTTAGTAGCATAAGTGATAACTAAGGTGTAGTCCGGTGTAGTTGATAGGGTCAAACAAGGTGACGAAAACCCACAAACCTTTTTCTAAAGATTGTATGTATGTGATAAGGTTGGCCCATTTGCAAGAAAATCCCAAAGCTGCTAGCACCACCTCTGCCAGCAACATGGTTAGTGTAGTGCCATTTGAAGCCAAAGCATAATCTATTCGAGTTGTTCTCCAGATATTTGCTTGTCGGATTTAATTCCTGCAAGAATATCAAATCAGGATGCAAAGATAGATCTAACATCCATTTTTTGTTGTCATAGGCCTAGAAGGATTTGTAAGACCTTTACAATCTAGAGTGAAAACACTTAAATTTGGGTACTTCATTTTTTACTCTCTTTTTTTTTGGTTTGGCTAAAGCAATTGAGGCTCTATTTGGATCAGTGGATTTTTCCACTTTTCTTTTTGCCTTGGGAAGCTGCATATTGGGCAAACTTTCCTCTTCATCTTGAGTCACGAGAATGTCCACAGAGGGCGCTGGTGAGCTAGCAAGCTCAAGTTTCTTTTTTTTAAATCATTATCTTCTAGCTTCTTGGAAAACTCAAGAACATCCTTTGATGTTTCTTGATGATCTATTTGGAAACTTTCAACAAACTCTCCTTCACTTTCAAAATCTGATAAGACCTCTGGCTTTTTCTGTGGGACTCTCAGGAACTTGGTTCACATGCACATTCTTACTGGAGCTAGGTACATATTGAGTTTTCTTTGAAAATTGCCATTGACTATTAGGGTGGGATTGTTAGAAATAGAGAATAGTTCAAAAACATCTTCTAGAAAAACATCAAAATAACTAGAATTTTGGTTAAAAGCCCTGGTCTTCTCCTATGATTTTTGTTTGCATTTCTCTTGTTAACTTGCTAGATCTACCTTTGAGAGTTTTGCTCAGGCTCTTTGTCTGTAGGGTTTTGTTGTTTTCCTTGATGAATAATAGGACATTCCTTGATAAGATGCCCTTGTTGACAACAATGAAAGCAAGAATTAGGAAGGTTCTATACAAAATTCTTTATTCATGGAGTAAATTACCTACACAGTCCTTAATGGGCACTTTGAGTTTGGGGATTTTATTCAGATCCACTTCTATCAATAGATGGGGATCCCATTTATGGTTTATACCCCCTCTAGATTTTTACCCCAACACTTTCCCTATGACCCCTCCTATGTTTCTGAGCCAAGGATAATACTCCATTGGTAAGTCTGGGAAATCAACCCATATAGATGCCTTAGAAGATTTTTCCCCTTTTGGTTTATTAAGCCCTTTCTACCATTTAAAGAAGGAGATGAGGGTATTTTTTATTAGACACTAACCCTCTGTGATTACTTGTAGTGCACTATTGGCATCTTCAAAGAAAAATAGCTAATATTTATTGGATGTTTGAGGGAAGAGATTCTTGTCTTCCCAATTAGTGGCAACCGAGTATTTTAGTGCTTGCAAAGATGAGGCTAGGACCATGACAAATCCCTTTAACAAATCTATCCATGAGTTAATTAAACTAGAAGATCTTGTTTTCTTATGGTCACAAATTCACCATTCTCAGGGTCATTTTGGGTATCCTCACAGTGTTGTGACGATACATCTTCTTGAGATTATTTGTGCAAGTTAGCTTTAGTGTGGAACTCTTTAGAATGAGTAAGGGGAGAAGGTTGGTTGTTAATGTTGAAATGCCTTAATAATGTTGTGACTCCTTCTATGGAGCTCTCTCATGCATGCCCCAAAGATTATGTTGAAACAGCAAAGTCATAAAGCTCATATCCGGAGCTCCATATTGGGAGGGATGGAGCAGAGGGTTGATGAATTAATCTTGCATTTGTTGAAGGGAACGACTCATAGTTGAAGGGTTATATTGCATGTGCTACATTTGATGCATGGTAGAGACAATATAAGGGCTGAATTCATGTGTTGCAATGACATTGTGTTGGGGATCTTCTCCTAGAGGTAGCAACTAGGTCTATGGCAGCCTGGCAGGGTAGCACTCGAGTGGGGAAAGATGATTGTCAATGGAGCAGAGCATTGAGGCGAGGCTAGACCCGAGGTCTGCATATATGAGAGACAAGGACTAGCACATGCAACTCTCCACCCAACCATGTCTAATATAGGCCTTCAGCTACTAAATATAGGTGCCCCTATACCGCATGTGTATCTTGGCCCTTGGCCCTGGTTCATCTTACCCATTACTCCCCCTTGGAGAAGCGCTTTTGTCCTTGAAAACAAAAGTGGTGATATCTTCATAAGAACACTAATGTTTTCCACAATAGCATCCCTCATGAATCCAGCTTTCCATTTGGCTGATACATGGTTCAATAGGAGGTTTAATGAAATGAAGAAAAAAATATCTTGATTTTCCACATTGGTGTCACTTTGCAACCGTTTGTGTAACCGGCCCATAATCAACATAGTGTGTAGACTCTATTTATAACTCTTTAGAGTATTCTAAATGAGTTACCACAACTAAGAGGTGTCTAAAATAATACCTCTTCTCACTTTCCATGAAAGTAACATGCTGACATGACTCATCATCAAAGATTAAGTCCTTGACTTGTTATCATCTCTCATCAATAAACAACCCCACCATAACTAGTGATCGAGGTTGAGAATGTGACCTATACATAAAGGGACTAAATTGAGTCGCAAAAGGCTTTGCCTCATGGTAAGAAAACTCCAACTAGAGATACAACCTTTCCAATTGGATTGCTTTGTGCAAACATACACACTTAGCATATCTTTTAGCATAAGATTAACACTTGGAATCTGCCTATCCATCTCTGGATGACTTGCAGTTCTGAGTTCTGTTGTCCATGCATTTACAGACAGTCCTCCAAAATGACTGGTAAATTGAGATCACAATTCCTTACAATATTACTGAGTAATCAACAATGTTATGAACAACCAACTTGATTACTTGAGAGATTGGAAAAGTTGATTGAATAAATTATACAAAAGTTTAGCCTGACTTATCTACAAAGACCCACACCAAGCCATGACCTTTGATGGTGATTGGTAGATCCACAATTAATCTCATAGAAATATTGCACATATAGTGTGAAATGCTTAAGAAGATATCAATTTCATAAAGTTCCACGCCGTTCCAAATCATCCTTTGCTAAACACTAGGGCCCATAACACCTAATGTGCATGCATGTAGCAAAAATGGATACAATCATGCATTTCCATGACCATACTTGCGAATGCATAGGGATAACTTTATGCTCACAGTCCACAGGGAAATAGTTAAATATTTTCCCTTGCAATTACGTGAAAGTCGTGCTAACAATGTGAAAATTAATCGCATCTAGGTGCCAACAATAAAACACGTTCATGAATAGAACATAGCTTTGATACATGTGTAAACAACCATCCATTAAAGTTGTTTAATAATACTTGTAACCTTAACAAGTCCTACTAAGTATTCGCTAATTTTTTTCCACTAAAATTATTCTTGATACGACGTGGTCAAAATGGTCTAATTAACAGATCTGACCAACACCTAGGGACTTTGTCACGACACATAATTGAAATAGCAAGTGCTAGTGTTAGTCTTAGTGACTCATATTCTCTACGTGTGGAATATGTTTCATAGAAGGATGCTTGTAAAAATGGCATCAAGTACGAGATGTACTTGTGTGTGGAGGTAATTGTAAAACACTCAGCAACATGAGTGAGAGGGACCCTCATAAACCTTGCTCCAACAAAACTCCATGGGTTCCTAGACCATGTTGTATCCCTGGTGACAGCATGTGCCAAACGAAACCCTGTCATGTAGGTCCATAACATAGGGTGAAGAAATATATCTGGTACACTATTGTCTCAAAATCCTTTGCTCCTACATGACATTGTCCTCACCTTGTCATGTATCTAAAGAGCGAAATGGATGAAAGCATTCTAGATTATATATCCTATGTGGAAAACTCAATCAAAGCATAGGCTAAAATGAAATCAAATCAAATCATAGGCTTACCTCGAGATGGAAAATAGCATCCACTTACCCAGAGTCAAGTGCACTATCCAAACTTGAAAGGTACAACCTGAAAGGTACATTACCAAAAAAGCCAATTGCAAAGGGCTCGGTTCATCTTTGACCTATTAAACACAAAATTAGAGATTAGTGAAAATCAAGCAATATTGAACTGGTAAACCTAGGTGTTGCCTTGGCAATCCAAACCCCTTGGTTAAATTCTGCAATTTTAAACCCCTCGATTAAATTCTACAATTCTAAATCCCTTGGTTAAATTTTGCAATTCTAAATCCCTTGGTTAGATTTTGCATGGAAATTGCTTATTAGTTAATGATGACCAAGATAGTCTACCATGTCCAATAATGATTGTAATCAACTTGTAAGTTGAATTATCCACTACCCCTTGGCAGATTTTTCCTTGTCTCAACAATTTGAGCTAATACCATACCTGCCTTGCACAATCTGTACAGGCATGGATGCGTCACAATGCGACGTTTACAAACGTAAAATGTGAGCTTATATCCATAAATTGCCAATTCTCCAAACTGTTTTCCCTTACCTTTGATCCAAAATCAATGGGTACTACTCTGGCACGAAGTCAAAGCCGCATCTTGTTAAGTTTGTCAAAGTACTTTGCTTTGTACAACAACGAAATCTTTTCCAAATGAAAGGTTAAATCATAGAAAAATAAGTGTAACTTGAAATTGTATAACCTTGTCACCCCTCTAAGGCTAGTTGTCCTGAATTTAGAAGTAAAGTCTCACTTGAGAATCAAGTGCAGTCTGATTTTTTCATCTGGGCTCGAATCTGGCTCATAGCCATGCATACTGAGAAGTAGAGTATTGTCATACGAACCATGCATGCCCGCTTGGCTTAGTTCATAACGACCTCTAGTAAAAAAACATTCAGACATGTTGAAAAGTCCCCTCCAAGTTTATATGTCGATAGCATATTCCAAACTTTGGAAGCCTCTATGCAATATGCCAAAAAGGGAAGCCTTACTTTGCATATATACATCAAAACGATCAGACAAGATGGAGCCGTTGTGCTCATAGCCAATGGGAGCTCTTGCCGATATGCAGATTATGGCAAAAGAAAATCAACCTTGTCGAGCTTTCACAGAGAATCGGCCTTTCCTAATTGTACATCGGATTGGGAATCCGTAGATTGCCCAATATTCAAAGAGGATAGCTTAGGAAGCTTAGCTGGGTTAAATTTTCGTTCATTGCCACTCATCTTGATCGAGCAACTTTTGCTTGTCAAGCTAGAGTTGGAGGAAATTTTGCAAAATTCGATCACTGAAACTTGCTTATCGACTTGCTTGAATAATTGCCCATGGCATCGGAATGCATATCATGACAATTGATCAACTCAAGCACAAATTTTTTTTATCGAGAAACCATGTCTAGCAAAGAGTCGACACGCATGATAAAAACTAGCAACAAGCCTTGCCTTTTCATCAAAAGTTAAGTTTCAAAAATCCGTTCGTAGAATCCTATAAAATAAATTCATTGATGACCATGTTGTTATAGGAGCACTCAGCAAAACGCCTTGCATATCGGTGTAGTCTTGATTCCTTTACCAAAACCATGAGGAAACCACTCCAATTTGCTTCCCTCATCAGAGCAACCTTGCTATATTTCACTTATTCTTGCCAAAACTGTCAAACCTATTGGCTTGTCTGCACTTGTTGATGACAATACTTACACCTTGACACTTTGTCCTGGGCCTTTGGCACCTTGCTGATGATATATTTTGATTTGCACGTCCTTTGAATGTGGCCTTGAGGGACTTCACCACCCTCGCATGGCCTCGTTGTAGCCATGCTTGAGGTCGTTCTTGAACTTTAAAGCAATTTAAAAGTCATGAAATTTAATGTAAATGGAAGATCCTTCGTGTCAATGATTGCTGCAAGTTGGCGGTTGTCAATTCCTGTGTTGATTCTCAGTCATAGCCTACATTGATTCCCGTGTTGATTCCTCATTTTGCAAGGCTACGACCCGCTGCAAATCGCATGCTAAGACATTGTGGGATTCGTCTCTTACAAGGAAGGGTGCCCAAAATAGGGCGCCCTCATGTGAAAAAGCTATAAAAAAACATTGAATTTTTCATGGCGGGTAGCGACTCAAGGAGAGCGTCAAGCAACAAAAGGGGCGAGGGACGATGGGACCTCTATCGACCATGCTCCAGTGATGAAGCCATTGATGTCGGGAATGGCTATTTTTGTGCAGATCAAAATCCATCCCTCCTCCAACCAAGGGAGCTTGCCTACGGCTCTTCTCTACCGAGCTTCAAAAGCTTTGCAAACTACCCATCCCATGCTTCTTTCGTTGCTTCCTTGGCAAACGTCCACGACTAGATTCCCTCTTATCTTGCCCAACCTAGTTCCTCCTTCCACCATCTCCATGGCGAGAGAGAGAGAGAGAGAGAGAGAGAGAGAGAGAGAGAGAGAGATCATGAAAGGGAGAAGGAAAGAGAGCAAGCGTCCTCTCCCTCGAAACACCTCTCTGCTTCCTGCCTTTCCTCTCTCTTGGCTCTGATACCAATATGAGAGATTGGGGACTAGCACATGCAACTTTACACCCAACCATGCCTAATATAAACCCTTGGCCTACTAAATATAGGCCTCGGGGGGTTCACTCAAAAAATATGTAAAATAGCACGTGAGTTCAGCAAGGTAGATTATTCTCTCTTATGAAATTACAAAAAATATACAAAAGGATGTTCTAAATTGAAAAGGTTAAAATTTTGGTACTTAGGGGGTCTCTTTATTGAGAAAAGTGGTACATAAGGGGTCTCTATATACCTCAAAAAATGTAGAATATGGGGGTTTTATAGATACCTCTTGAACTCATGTGTTATACAAGATCTCTATATAGTGGACCCCTCTAGATATAGGCACCCTATACTACATGTGTGTCACGGCCCTCGGCCTTGGCCTTGGCCCATCTTACCCTAGGCCTGACACCATAGGAGATGTAGTGCCACAATGTGACTTCGTAGTTTGAAAATTCAGTAGAGCGTCTTGTAGCACCATTGAGGAGCATCCCCAAAGGGGGGAGAGAAGGGATTGTCAACAGCGAGGGCGTTAGAGTAAAGGCGAGAATGGGATGGGACGAGAGAGGTAGCCCTAGTGAAAGCGTGTGGATCAATACGGCTCTATCACCAACCTCACACCTGGGAGATATTGAAGGGAGTAGGGGTGTAAAGAGGCAGGATTTTACTGTTTCCTTTTTCTATTTTACTGTTTCCTTTTTATCATCACCATTGGCAAAGAAATTTCTTAGGCATAGTAGAGTGGTAATCTAACTCATCGTGGGAGAATTTTAATGTCTTGGCATGGGGTCATTGGACAATGAATATGAGTGTAGGTTGCAAGATTTTATGAAGCCATCATAGCGACAAAGAAGTTGAAGAATTAAAAGGTTAATGTGTTTCTGGCATTGGAGAATGTTCGTGAATTTGGTACAATGCATTTGAGTGTAGGCTTGAGTACTATATAGCACTTCTCCCCACATGATCTCTTATAGGACATTTAAAAAAGTGTCTCTCAAATCTTACATATGGATGCAGGATTTGCATAATCATGCTAGGCTGACAAGGCCCACACCAAGAGGATTTTTAAAAAAGGGAAAACCAGTTGATTATGCCTCGTATTGAATGGAGGAGGTTGTAGGATTGGAAGGGGCACATCAAAAGGACTTACAAGTCACAGTTTAGAAGCTCTTCATTCACATCATTATAGGCAATAGTAACTTGATGCAAGAGAAGGGACGTGTGTGTGTGTGTGTGTTTTATTTTCCATGTATGTTTTATATATACTCACCCAAAATATATTGGGTGAGTATATATAAAACATACGTGAAAAATAACACTAGGGTAAAGGGGCCAATATAAGGCCATCTAAGCTCCGTAACCAATTTCAGGAGCCATGGTGCACAGAATCAAGCGTCCACAGGCGCAAATTGAACCTGAGTCTCCACCCTACCTTCCCTAAAAGTCACGTTGGAAGCAAAGTTTCAACGACGACACACGATAGCGAGAAAAAGATTACGTGTAACAAAAAATGCCGTGAATAAGAAGCCATACCCAGGGAGTTTGATGAGACAACGCGGCCAACAAGGTTCGAACGCAGATCAAACGATCAAGATTTTGCACGGAAGTTCAACTAACCGTCTCCTCAACTGACCACTTGAACATTGAACCTTTAAGGATATAAAGTAAGAGGGCCACAGGTCGCCCCATATGCCCCATATGCCCCCTTTTTAATGGTCCCTTTACCCTAAAACAAGGCACATATGTGCGGTCAAAACATGTTTACACATAAGTGCATATGCCATACACAAATATATCCTACAACTAGTTTTGTGTGGATACATGTATGTATGCATTCAATAGATCACTTATATGTGGATGCATGGTGTCTTGGTATTATCTATTTCTTTATGTATGTATTTATTATCTATTTCTTTATGTATGTATGCTTGGAATAAGTCCATGTGTGTTCCTTTATACACATGTGGATTTATGTTATTTTAAAGGAGAATGTTGCTTGTAAGGGTATGTAGAATAGACACTTTGAGCAATTCAAGGTTTCTAAGGTCTGGCAACCATCGAATCGCATAGATATGCAAATTTGTCAAAAGAGTTCTATAGGTGTAGCTAGGGTGATAGGCTATAGAAGATGATAGAATTGCAATATGTAGGGCAGAGATGTGATGGGAAGGGGGCACCCCACATCCCAAATTATTCAAAGAAACTTTGGTAGGATTTTTGCTAGAAACTCAATCCAAGCAGTGTACAACACGGCACCCTCCTCCCAAACCTCTAGAGGTCCCCCCCCCCCCCCCCCCCCCACAAAACCCCCAAAACACACCAAAAAAACCCAAAAAACAAAAACAAAAACAAAAAAGACACTTTAATTTATTGGCTATAATTTTGTCTCTACATGCAAAAATTCTTCCATCTTTGGGAGGCCCACCCCCTTTTGGAGATTTAGAGAATGAAATAGTTGAGTGGTGCACTATTATAGTGATAGCTATTACATATTTTAAATCAAAATATCAAAAATCGAGCATCACTATCCAACTAGAAGTCTTTTCCAAGACTTATCATGGAAAGGGCACCTTCAAATGAGCTATTTAGCACTAAGTTTGGAGGTGACATTGGAAAGTATATTAGAATCTCGAAAATGTCTTGGATATAGGTATTTAGTCCACTTGATCTTGTGTTCACCCATCCGCCAATACATTGGGTGTCACCCTTCGTGACTAAGTAACACGGGGTCTTGATGGAACCTCAAGTCATGGGATCGACGACAGAAAAGCAAGGCATGAAAAGCGAAATGCGTGGCAATCGTCAAATTTGTTCGAGTTTATTTTTCAGCATTTTTGTTTAATTTATATATTTATGTTTTTTCATTTTGGTCAACCAAACGCTCGCATGCACGTGGATAGAGCGTGTGTCTCTCCCCGTAGTCGCCCCGGTTCAAATCTTGCTCGTGACTTCAAGTTGACTTTTTGTCTGTTGTTCGCCATCCTCGAGATTCTCCCTACTCAATCCCATCCATAGATCCCATCGCTTGGGGTCATTTAAGACCTCGTGTTACTTAGTCATGTGGGGTGTCATCCTCCCTTTAGGATCATTCATAGTAGAAAATGTGGACGTGAAGCTTGAAAATTGACTTACATAATAGAAAGGCAAATGAGCTTGGCCCTTTTGGACCCCCATGTGCTTCATACACACTCTGAATGGGGCCTAAATAAAAAACCAAGATTTTCAAAAAAAATGTTGGTTATATGTGGAGATTTATAGCTACAATGGCCAAAATAATTTGGCTGAGAATTTAAGATCATGGAATGAAAATTGAGATTTTCAGCGCTATGGGCAAAAAAATAAACATGCACTGGTGGCTAAACATGAATTTCAATATTGCCATGAATGCCAAATTGTCAAGGACGCATGCCTCCTCTGATGACATAGAGACTAGTCGGAGAAACTTGAGGGATCTGCTTCAAGGTTCCCTTTCCAGTGTCTAACCTCCTTGTATGCATAGCTAAATTTTCAAAATCGTCGATAGATTTTCATGAGGTTACAAGTTTGTGTGAAAACCAGCAAATCCTTCAAATTTTGACTTGAAAGTGTGCCATGTTCCTCTTTGGCTAGAGAAAAAACTTTTGTAGAGCTTGAGGTCCCCTTGCCAGGGTTTCATTACACCCTTGGAAGGGATCGAGGAGTTTGCTAAGGGCTTATGTAGGCCAAAAATGGTGGTTGGGTCGTTCTCTTGCCTATATGCATCCCATCCCATCCTTTTTGGTGCAAGACTTTGCTCAATAAGAAAATGTGAATTGAGCTCGAAATTACTTTATTGTCCTCTTGCACTAGGCCAACAATGGCTGGTAGTGTTGTTGTTAAGCTCTCTATTGAACCAAACCCTACATGCATAGGTAGTGCTTGAGAGTGAAAGAGGACAATTTGGCTCTTGTATCCTCCCTTGTGGTCCTATGAGGGCTTGGGAGAATATCATTCCCTGTATTGAAAATTTGCTTAGAGCTCAAGAAAGTATTCTCTTAAATTTAGAGAAGGAGCTAGATCTCTCTCTAATGTTCACAAAATATAATTGTAATTTTGAAATTTATATATAGAGTAGAGAAACTGGTGTAGAGGCACTTTAAAGAAAATTATTATTATTATTATCATTATTATTATTATTTGAGGGGGGGTTTGCAACTTTATACATTTTTGAAATGTGATGCATCAGATTTGTTGTGAGAAGACAGTTTAAATAATTCCAAGACTGATTTTTTTTTTTTTTTCATGCACGACCTTGAAAAATTCAATTTTGAGGTGTCTTGAGGCATTAGAGATAGCCAAGACCCAATAATCCCAATAATCATACACTTTTTAGAAAAATAACATAATGACACATAAGCAAGATTCCAAGCATATTCCAAATTTTTGTCTGTAAATTGAGGGTGTGTATGTTTCTTTGCTGGAGGATAGTCTCTAAGTTGACTCATATGCCCTATATTACCGCCACAAATTTTCTCTTTCACACCACAATATTCTCAGTGAAAATAAAAAAATTTGATCATAATTCCATTGGACCTTAATTTTCAAGGTAAATTTTTTTTGGGCATTTTAGTTATAAATATGGGCAGGTATGTCCTACACATTTCAAAAAATAGCGAAATATGTAGAATCTTGTGAAGATTCTCTGTCTAATCAAATAGCAAAGGCAAAGGCGCATAGGTGACAGCGAGCAAGAAGCAGCGGCGTGTGGCAACAAAAGTCAACGACGAAGCCAAGCAAGGCGGCTCCTAGCCTTGGTGCAACGCAGGCACGAGAGGGAAGCAAGCCAAGCGACAAGGGAGGGTTCGTAATAGAGCAAGCTGAGAAGTTTTCGTTTTAAAAAAATAAAGATTGCTCACACTGCATTGTGCACAAGAGCCTTCACGGTGAGTCGGTTTAGCTTAAAAACCTATGCTCGATGCTACAAGTCACGAGTACGATTTTACTTAAGCATGTGAATTTTAGAAACTCTTTATCGTTCAAAGGGAATCTTAGAAGATTCTAGGCAATAAAATTAGAAATGCACGAGTGTCGATTATTTTATTGGTCAAGTATCCTCAAATTGATTTTGGCATAAACTATAGTTGTCGTTCTAGTTTGCCCTTAAAAAAACATGGCACATGGCCAAGAAAATGGTTTTTCTAGAGGAGTGTATTTGGATGAACTCTCCGGCGTCAAATGTGTAGAGGTCGATGGATACAAACAATTTGTTGTATTGGTGCTTTTCGTTTTGGGAGGTGGCTACAAAATATTCCATGGGTGGTGGCCACAGACGGCGCCGCAAAATGTTTGTGTGTGTGTGTGGGAGAGAGAGTGAGAGTGAGAGAGAGAGAGAGAGTGCACTCGTGAGTCCTCTCTCTCCTGCCTCGCGTCGCATGTATCGAGAGAGAGAGAGAGAGAGAGAGAGAGAGAGAGAGAGATCAGCTAGCCTCCAGGTAATCGGATGCATGAGGCGGATCTCCCGACGCTCTTCACACATTTCTTTTGTAGGTGCTAACTCTCTCTCTCTCTCTCTCTCCACACACACACGACATGCAGAGGCACGCACGTAGTCGACTACAAATCCCTGCTATAAATAGACGTAGTAGTAGTAGTCCTAGTTGCGCGCCTGCGGCCTACACCACCTTTCTTGCGTGATGAAAAGGATGGAAACCTTAATTGTCTCTCTCTCTCTCTCTCTCTCTCTCTCTCTCTCTCTCACACACACACACACACACACGTACGCAAAAGCATTGTATTCTTCCCGGCCAGCAACGTCGATAACATGAGCAGGAGGTCGAGCAGCCGCTGCTGAGGTTATGGAAGCTCTTTGCTTGTCTTTCTACAGCTTTCTTGAACCTCCAGCTTCTCCTCCATATTCTTACACTGACCATATAAATAGCTCTTATACTATTCTAAATAAATGAATTGGTATTCCTTATATAATTTTGTAACACTCTCATGAGTAATTACGTTCCTATGTATGTTTCCATTGCCGTGGAAGCTCAAGAAAGCTGTGGGAAAACATGCAAGGGCTTCTCTTGAACAAAGTAATCATCAGTCATTGGGCTGATCTCGGCCGCCATCGTCGACATTCGACCTCCAAATTCCAATTATCTGTCAATTCTGCAATTCGAGGTACGTGTCATCCAGTTTTCTGCCACCTAGGCTTTGTTTGATTGATGATTACAACAGCCCATAATGACCATTAAATAGTGTCATCCTATTTTCTCTGCCACCTCTTCCTAATTACATAATTAATTGATCATTACACCAACCCACAATTATCATTAAATAGTAAACAATGATGAGCCAATATTGAAAACTGGTTGGGAGCTCAGGGTCTCTCTCCCCCGCGTCTGGATGACGGGTGGTCACGCACTCATTAGTAATGTACGTAAGTAATCTGCCTTTAAATAGCTTTTTGCATCATGTCCAACAAACAATTTTATATTATTTGCTTAATTTATAATCTTTCAACAGTCTTTGTTTAAGCTTTCAATACAAGTTAAATCAGAATATTCTGCATATTGGAAACTGTTAATGCAGTTATATAGTCTATGCAAATGAGTTGGTACTACGTAGTAAGGGATGGAATGAAGTTGTATGGAAGATTGCCACATGATTCATGCCCTTGAGCGCTCGAGTGCTTGATCATCGAGTCCCAACCATGCGGACTACTACGCAATCTCTGCGCAATTGCTCATGGAAGCACTAATGTAATGCGAATGAAGGAATGAATTAATGAGAATAATTGAGACGGTAGAAGGACTTATATATAAAGAATGCAACTAGGGTCCTAAAAGTTTAACCTTCAATTCTTTCTCTCCTTCATTTTCCATGTTTAAGAGTTCTTTCCCCTTCAATTCATTCAAATCATGCCTCCTTCATTTACTATTTGGTTTTTCCCATTTCAAACAAAGAATAACTAATTGTGGAGGTGTACGTTTAATAAGTTGTTAGAATAGTCATGATATACCATCTACATGTTTCCAATGGAGTTTGGCATGTAAAAGCAATTCATCCAAGAGTACTGTTCAATAAGTTTACACACATGTATATATTTTATACACACCCACACGTGGATACACGTGTGTGTGTGTGTGCATGCGCGCACGCGTGTGCACGTGTGTGCATGTACACCCATATATTGTATGTGCGTGCACGTGCACGCACATATGCATGCGCACACACCCATATATTGCATGTGTCTGCACGCACATACATGCAATATATGGGTGTAAATATTACAACTTTAAGTAACTCACTCTCTCTCTCTCTCTCTCCGCCTTGTATTCCAGGGATACAGGTAACAAAGACTACATATGATGCAAGCAAGATAGGTATGACATAAGGTTGTGTCAAAGCAAAGTGCACACCACCTTGATGAATAAGACTTAAATAGGGTGAAGGGATGAGCACTAGTCGAGCTTTGCTTACAAAAGATCATTTGGCAAGATTATACCGTAATGTGTACAATTATATATGAATATACAATTATATATATGAAGCTTAGACAACAATGAGAATTCTCACATAAAGAAACAAACATTATCGCTCACAATTTCTCTACATGTACATTTCTAATGCCTTACTTTTCTTCCCAATGCCTGATGAATAGCTATTATTTCACTATGCATTATTTCTTTTTAAGGTATATTAAGTATAGAAATATTCTTTTAACAAGCTTGAACACAGCTTGATAATCCTTTCGCTGAAATGCATTTCGACTCTAGTTTGGTCCAAGGCATTAGAATCAATTTCAATTTCAATGACCCCCAAAATATTGTAAACTTATCCTATCTGTCCATCATAGTATAGCCTTGCTTATCTTTTGACAAAGGCTTTTCCTCAACAAAAGTTGGAACCTTTTCATGAGGTTGGCAAGCTCAAGAATCCCAAGTTGCAAAGGACATGTAGCAAAAGGCATTTAAATGGACATGAATTAATAGAAAGTTGCAAAGGACATGTAGCAAAAGGCCTTCAAATGGGCATGAATTAATAGATGTATGTCTCCTACACTTGGTATCTATCCTAATCTTTTTCGATTTCATCGTCTTTGCCATGTACTCGACGGGTCCACCTTTCAAAAATATCTATAGCATGTGTATTCAAGAGGTATTTATAAAACCCTTCCACATACACACCAACGAGAATTAAAAGACCCATTTTCTTTCATAAACTTTCAAATTGTTTTAAAAGTTTCATTTTTTTAATCTCTCTTGTACATGTACTTCTATAAGTCTTTGAAAATATGAAAAACCCCTACCAAGTGAACTCAAGTGCTACATTTACATTTTTTGAGTTGGAACCTTTGGGACCATATGGTGGTGCATAGACTCTAATGAAACCGTTATTTTTATGAGAGTGCGGCCTCGGGAACTCCTTTGAAGGGAGCTACATTAATAAGGCGTCCACTCACAAGATTTAGTCTCTTTGATATCCCAAGCATATGCTAGATATTGTGAAATTATCCTCTTGACCTACAAACACTTGGTAATACTTCTTATACATGAGCGAATCTTTCAGCTCTCTATACTACTTTTTTGGCAAGATCAAAAAACAATGATGTTAAGAATTATATCACAGAGAGTCCCCCATGCCTCCCATTTTAGCATCTCTATTAAGTACTTACATGGTAACACGTTACATGACGCATGAGAAATTGGAGGCATGTGATACCTATATGCTGCAAAGGGAGACTCTAGATTGGTTAGAGTTGAGATAGAGATGAAATAAATGATACCTAGGACAAGTGGTAGAAAACAAGGGCTATAGTATCTGGGTACATATAAAGTGGTCACATTGTTATTGTAGCTATCGATGGTAGTCATATGTCATTGTATTTTAGGGAAAGAAAAATCTTATATTCTAGCAAACATTACATGCAAGTCATGATGCTAATGATGGGTTTCTTTTTCTTACATTTTTTCTTGGTTGTAGAACACAGGTGGAATCAATACAATTGGGTTTGATGACATGTTTGACCATATCAACCATTTACTCTAGTTCTCAATTTGTCTCTACATTCAACCGCTTGGCAAAATCGTCGGGTTTTTGTAGCTTCCTTTCTATTCAATCATGACATGTATATGAACTCATGATTGTCTTCTTTTTTACCAGAGCGACATATCCTTCTTTTTTTCCTTACATATTTGCTAAATGCTAGGGTTGCGGTGGTTCTACTAGTGTGCTTTTTCTTATTCAAGCAACTATTGTTTTGGGTCATGTATGTTGAGGTGTTATGGATATGTTTATGCAAAAAGAAAGCTAACAAGTGGCATGAAGAGAGGTCATTCTAGGTGCACTCCTTGATAGTGTAATGTTTATACCCTTTGTTGGGCTACATACATGATTTCTCTTAAATGATACCCATCATAAGGGTTTGGTTGTCTTTTTGGGTTAATATAGCTATACAATGTGATTTGCATACTCTCTAGTTGCTATAGGTCAAGTTGGCTTTGTGGCATTAACTGATTGATCCACCTAAAACTATGAATCCTGAGGGCGAAGGCATAAAGTCAATGGCCCCTACAGAGGAAAAAATGTTCATAGAAAATCCAAAGGAAGAGTATCAAGATGTCTTTGCTTGGTTGGCCATATAAAAATTTTGAAGGGATTAGATCTCAGATTTCGTCAACATAAGGCCTCCTCATACCACACAACCTTTTCCGCCCTCTATTGATGCCACGATAAAAAATGTAGAATAGTCGCCTGTATTTATACAAGTCTTAGTTAATAGATATTAGTTTTATGTGTGGTAGTCACTAGGTTGTTAAAATATGAAGGCTACATATCAAGTTTTGTGCCCCATGAATTTGGGACCATGCTTTGTTCTAACGAGTATGCTCCAATGGGGGGGCCTTAACCTTTTGTTGTTTCATTGCACCATACCTCTGAAACCTCTGAGACAGGTCCACATCATGTTGCCATGTGTATCCCAAAACCACTTTGCAAATTTCAAGATTCATTGTAGCTCAATGATGCTCATGTGTGGCAACAAGTTCGCATTATGACAAGAGCTTGACTTGACTTGTATTCTCTCTATAAACCATTGCGAAACCACATTAAGACAACAACCACAATCATCATGCTTAAACAAAATGTGAAAATTTGATAAGTGGTCGATTCATAAGTTGTCAAAGTTGAGAGTTGTTGGTGGGCAGAGAATTGCACGTCCATCTATTATACATTAAAAGCAGTAATCTGGACTTGCATGCTATTGATGCTTGCCAACTCAGCACCCAAATTGCTTGAGACACACATCAGCTCACATAATCCTTTGTCGTGCTAACACATCATAACATAGAATGTTGAAAGCGACGAGCCATTGCTTGATTGCTTGCCACGCCAGCCATCGGAATATTTGGCATGTGTGATTTGCTTGTCTGCTCAGTTGTGTCACCCCCCCTCTAATGGCTCGGAATGGTCATCCATTGACCATTTCCTTCAGAAAGTGCTAAGAAGTAAGGGCTGCATGGTTCTCGCTAAAAAAGAAAACCCCACCATGGCTCCCGACATTAGCCGGTTGCTAAAAAAGAAAACCTCACCATGGCTCCCAACATCAGCCGGTCGCCATGTGGTGTCGCCCTTTCGTTTAGGGATGACCATTCCCTACACCTTCCGAATTATTTTGCGACTTAAATTGTGGTAGCAGCTTCAGACAAAAAAAAAATAGCAAAAACCTTTCAAAATTCCTCTAAATGTCATTTATATAGTCGTCAAAGTATTCCCTTGCACTAAAATGGTGTCACTATAATATTCCATGAACCTAAGGCTTAGCATTTCTCTCATTGAGTAACTAGTACACAGTTCTTCCAACAATACCTTTATGTGGGGAGTGAAATCACGCTCAAGTACATGTTTCGACACACTCTCACAAATAGTAGGAGTATTTTGATATCAGTATTAAAGATTGAGACGAATGCAAAAGAGTGAGACCTTGCCCTTGGACATGTTATAGAACCATTATAGAACCATTTTGAATGATTTAAAGAGTAGAATTGCTTTAAGAAGCATAAGGACCAAGAGGTGGGCTATGGAAGGATCATAAATTTTCAAAAGAAGAAGATTCCAAAGTTTAACAAAAGCTAATAAACTAATGTATAGTGAAGAAAATATCTCGCATGCTCTTATCTTCATAACCAATAAACAATTACCAAGGGGCTACACACACCAACAATGATGGGAGCATGCACTTAATGCTCGAGAGTCCTTACTTTTGATAGAACAACAAGATAGATCCTAAACCAATAGACTTGTGGAAAAAATCTTATGATACCTTCTCATACAACCAAGAGATTTAAGCATGCTGTAATTGTTGACCCTTTTTAAGTTTATCCATCCCTTCCTTGATCTTCTTCGCCAAACCACAAAAGCTACTAATGTGGCACACAACTATGTTTCTAAACCTTCAATGATACAATATAACTTCTGCCAGATCATAAAGACGTCTTCGAATGCTAATTTTTACTTGCAATTATTTAGAAACACAAACGGATGCTCATTAGACTCCAAAGAATGCCAGAAGCAACTTGAACTTTATTCACATGGTATCATACTTTTTTGAATGTTGCATACTTCTCTGCCTGTATCTCTGCTTACCGTTACACATGCAACAATATATTTTTGCTTAGAATGTAATGGCAAGCCTCAAACTGACAAATTATGCTTGTGCTCCTGTCATGGTTACAATTACTGTGCGAGCACTTGCTTGATCTCTGTGTTCGCACAACCATATACCCTGAAACAAAAGATTCTCTCTCTCTCTCTCTCCCTCCACATTGCAACATGCACAACCACATCCACAAATACACGTACATATTCAAGCTCAACCTGAGACACATACACCTACAGCCTCAACACGAACCGGGCAGACCCAAAAAATGGGAGGGGCCATTTCTGGAAAAGCTTCAAGCCTTCAAGCCTATTGGGCACCATATGAGCAATCTATTGAGAAGGAAGAGCACCCCGAGGATGATGCAGACACCAAGATTGCAAAGCTCGAGATGGTCCTCAAGGAGCTCGTCATCCTCAACAAGAAGACCATCGATAGCAACATTCATGGGATACAAAGAAACCTCTGGGCGCATTACTAAGCTTGAGGTTAACACAGGGAGGAATGGTATGCAGCTGGACGTACGGACTTCAGAATCATCGATTGGGGTGGTGATCGAACCTCTTCTTTTTGTCTTTCTTATGGCCCTTGTTTTATTTCTCATCTGATTCTCTATTCTCAAATGGCAACTCCCCTGTGAGCACAGCATAGCCATCCTACGCATGGACCATCATCCCGTGTATGGTGAAATTTTCATGTTTTAGGCAGTAGCTCTTCAACTCTAGAGGTAACCTGCACCTGTACCTATCCATCTACTCGTCACAGTTGACTATCCCGAAAGAAGCCACGCGTCCTGTAAACAGGCTTTGGACACTCCAAGCTAGAAATCAATAGCAACACACAAACAGAAACTTCATAATCACTGAACTTTAATAGAGAGAGAGAGAGAGAGAGAGAGAGAGAGAGAGAGAGAGAGAGAAGAAGAAGAAGAAGAAGAGAGTTTTAACGTCGTAGGAAACTATCCCAAGAGACCTTAAAGATCTAGCCAACGAGGAGAGTTGAACTCAGGACCTGTTATGAGAGAGAGAGAGAGAGAGAGAGAGAGAGTTGACACGGCCCGACGTAGTTTTGTGCACAGAGGTATTGGCCCCAAAGTCTGGCGCCCCTTTCGGTATTTCTTTTTCATTAATCATTGCAAAGTACAACTCCCGAGAGACCTTTGCTCTCAGACTCTACGTCCATATGTCCTATAGAGTGAGGCCCCAAGGGCTCTTATGAAGTTTACAAGGGATGCCAAAAGCAAAGCCCCAAAAGTAGTTAACTCAAAAGCATCTTGTCCGAAAACTGTCCAAAAAGCAGTCGGTGCGATTAGCGAAAATCCGTACAGCCTGCCACGTCAAGTTTCAACAGCTGTTAGCGTGATTAGCGGAAATCCGTACAGCCTGCCACATCAGCATGTCAGCACAAATTTCGAAAAATCCGTACAGCCGTCCATGTCAGTCTGTTCGTACAACAGACACTACCACATCATTATTTTTTGTCCACAGACGGTCATGCCACGTCATCAGTTTGTGACATATCCCCCTCTTGAAAGAATTGTAATCTCCCTCGATTACGCCTGCAAAATAGACAGAGGCCATAAACCAGTGTCTACTCACTGACTGTAAGTACCAACGTACTAGACGACACAAATCCAACGCTTGTACAAAGACGACAATCACTATACGTTCACATCTCATTCAAATCCAATCAAATCAATCACAAAAAATTTCATTCCAAATCTCAGACCATGACTGCCAGCAACGTATTTAGTAATCGCATCTAGATCCATCCCGGACCTCATTGATGTTGGATTAACTAATTCTTATTGTGATCATGTCTATAGAGATTCTGAAGACCATGATTCCTAGCAACGTATTTAGCAATCGCATCTAGATCTATCCCAGATCTCATGGATGTCAGATTAGCTAATCCCATATTACGATCATGTCCATAGTCTACAGCCATTCCGTCTTGCAAACTTGCACTCAAACAAAATTAGATGAGTGAGCACAAAAATCAAATTCATTTTTTGGGAATTCCCATTTCGAAGTACTTCTTTCATAAAGTCATCTAGCAGAATATTGTCAACCCATCAGTATCCCTGAAATCCAAAGGAAAATCAGTGACTTCATTCCATCCAGGTAATCTCTGACAAAGTCCGGGTTCCGCTAGAACAGCCTCAGCCTATCGCCCCATTTCCTTGGGCATAATTCCAAATCTAGCTGCCAATTCGGTTGAAGTTGGCCTTGGCTTCTCTATCAAAGAAGATAAGGGTATCCTAGTCTCACACTTTCCTCCATGCTGTGCAAAGTTCGGTATTTCTGTTCATCTGATCAAGGTCGACAGTCCCCACAAAATATGGTACCAGTCTTGCTTTCGTCTTTTTTTTTCCTTCCGCCCTCGGTTGCTGCTTTGTAACTCTCTAGCTTTTCTTTTGGTGGCCCTCTGGTTCATCTTCTTTTCAAGAGTTTTGTCCAGCTCTTTCTTCAAGTACAGGTTCCGCTTGTTTGCGCTCGTTTGTCCTTTGAGCTTTCCTCCCGATCTGGGAGGAGAATCAATGGGGTTCTCGCCATCTCAAGAAACTCTCATCAATCGGATAATCCTTTTAAGTATTTCACCAATCTTGGGTTTCAGGAGTACTTGATCAATCTTTTCACCATGTCAACCTGCACTTAACGTTTGTACTCCGCTCTGGCAAACGTCTTCGCCGAAAAATTTGCCCGAACCTTCATTCTTTTCTTCAGTTCTTACGCTTGAATTCCACTTTTCTCCGCCTCCCTGCTGAGAGGTGTTACCTCTGTCAGATTCTGCACGAAAACCCATGTGTAATCTGGGATTCTTTATGGCTTATGCCCTGTAAGACAGAGCGGTGAAGACGGGAGTGCGCTCGATGCGCGATGTACGAAGGGTGGGAGTGGCTAATAAGTCCAGTGTTAGGGCACGAAGATTCTTTCACAAAAACTTGCATGTGCTGCAAAGGAGATCAGATCCTCCGTAGAAAAAGAATCTTTCTGGATCAGGGCAGGAAACTTCTTTCACAAAAACTTGCGTGTGCTGCAAAAGGGATCCGATCCTCCATAGAAGAAGAATCTTTCTAAGCTCTGATACCACTATAACAGGCGTGTGATGCAAAAGGGATCAGATCCTTCGTAGAAAAAGAATCTTTCTGGGTCAAGGAATGAAACTTCTTTCACAAAAACTTGCGTGTGCTCCAACAGGGATCGGATTCTCCGTAGAAGAAGAATCTTTCTAAGCTCTAATACCACCGTAACAAGCTTGGACACTCCAAGCGAGAAACCAATAGCAACACACGAAGAGAAACTTCATAATCAATGAACTTTAATAGAGAGAGAGAGAGAGTCGACACGGCCCAGCGTAGTTCCTTGCATAGAGGTATTGGCCCCAAAGTCTGGCGCCCTTTTGGTATTTCTTTTTCATTAATCATTGCAAAAGTACAACTCCCGAGGGACCTTTGCTCTCAGACTCTGCGTGCAGGAGCTCTTATAAAGTTTACAAGGGATGCCAAAAGCAGAGCCCCAAAAGCAATTAACTCAAAAGCATCTTGTCTAAAAACTGCCCAAAAAGCAATCAGCACGATTAGTGGAAATCCGTACAGCCTACCACATCAGTAGCTGTCAGCCCAAAACGTGAAAATCCGTATTGTCTGCAACGTCAACATGCCAGCACAAATTTGGAAAAATCCGTACAGTTTTCTACGTCAGCATGTCAGTACAACAGACATTGCCACGTCATCATTTTATGTTCGCGGGCGGTCATGCCACATGATCAATTTGTGACACGTCACAAAAACGCCTATTGTCAAACCAAAGGATGTTATTTTTCTGATCCGCAAGTGGTTCCAAACACTCATATTATTTGCTCCATATGCCAGTGTCAACCATGGGGAAGCAAGCAATTGTTCAAATCCACCCAAGTCTCTAGTGCCTCTCTATAAAGCAATAAGGTCGACCACCACTCTAAAGCATTCCCTTTGAGGGAGAACGATGCTTCCTCTGAGGCTTCCACAAAGTTGCCCTTGAGAAAGTAGTATCAAATTGCTAGATAAAAGCGAGTGTTTCTTCTCCTTTTGAGAGTTGAGACCATGTCAAAGTTCAATTTGACGTTTTGACCCCCTTGTTTGTAATCCTTTTAACCCTCCATCAGACAAAAGCATAGGTTGTAGAAGATTGTTGCCCTTGTAACAGACTTAGATACTCGAGGTCAAGATTCTACTGCGACACAGCACAAATTCCCTTCAAAACAGTTCACAATTGATTCGACACGGCCCGGCGGAGTTCAGTACCAAGAGGTATTGGCCCCAAAGATTGGCGTCCCTTTCGGTATTTCTTTTTATATTAATCTTCGAGCAAAGTACAACTCCCACTGGTGCTCGCTCTCAGTCTCTGCGTCTGTCTTTTCGGCTTTACTCTCTACCTGAGAGGAGAAGCAATGGCCACACGCCATCTCAAGTAAATCTTATTAATCGGGTAATTCTTCAGGTGTATTACCAATCTCAGGTCCCTGGAGTACTTAATCAATCTGTTCACACATATGCCAATCTGCAGTTGATGTTTGTACTCCTTTTCTGGCAAACTTGTCCAAAAAAAAAATTGCCCCAATCTTCATTCTTTTCTGCAATTTCCGCGCAGACTTCAACTTTTATTTGCCTTCCCACTGAGAGGTATCATCTCTGTCAAATTCTTCACGAGAACCCATGTGTAATCTGGGATTCTTAATGGCTTTATGCCCTGTAAGACAGAGCGATGAAGACGGGAGCGCGCCTGATGCGCAATGTATGAAGGTGGGATTGGCTAAGAAGTCCGGGGTCCGGACACGAAGATTCTTTCCCAAAAGTTGTGTGCGCTGTAAAAAGGATCGGATCCTCCGTAGAAGAAGAATCTTTCTGCGCTCGATACCACTGTAACAGACTTGGACACTCCAAGTCAAGATTCTACAACGACACAGCACAAATTCACTTCAAAACAGTTCACAATTGATTCGATACGGCCCGGCGGAGTTCCGTGCCAAGAGGTATTGGCCCCAAAGACTGGCGCTCCTTTCGGTATTTCTTTTTATATTAATCTTCGAGCAAAGTATAACTCCCGCGGGTGCTCGCTCTCAGACTTTGCGTCCAGATGCTCTGCAGAGCTCCCTTGGGTTCATTATAAAGGTTACAAGGGATGCTAAAAGCAGAGCCCCAAAAGCTTCAAAATCAAAAGCCTAAAATAAAGCAATTTCTCACAAGCTTTGCAAAATAAAGCAACTTGCGTAGAATTTTTCCCTCAAGCTTTGCGTAGAAATTTCCCTGCTTTTTCTCATTGCAAAAAGCTAGAATTTCAGTACTGCCTGTCAGTGCTTTTGGCGGCATGATTTACGGGGGTCTGTACGGCAGTGCCACGTCAGCCTGCAACGCGAAATCTGCCACGTCACCAACTGTACAGGGCAGCCACGTCACCAGTTTGTGACAGCCCTCGGTGCCAAAAGTTAGCCGAAAGTTGAAGGCATCTCTCCTCCCTACATGCCACCGATCCCACCTTGGTGAAAACCATAAAGGTATCCCCGCATGCCACGCATTGCAATACATTCCTCCCATGATGCCAGGCATCCCTTGTTAGTCCCTCACCGGATCCGTCCTATACACACATGACATGACACAAGCAATACTTGTGCATAAACGAGCATAGAGAGCGGACATCAGACTCACCTCCCAGCCATGGAGCCAATATAGGCTCACCCCTGAGCTTGAGAGCTTGTAGCCAACAGCCTAGCCTCTACCACAAGGGCTGGTGTCCCATACCACCAAGGCCACACCAGTATAGGTGTGCGGATAGAGATGCAAAGGGCCTAGAGTCCTTCCAAGTGTGGTCATCACGCGAGATGGCTCACAAATGAGACCACAACCCTATTTATAGGACTTCTTAACCGCCCTTCTTGACCTCCCTTTAACTAAGGGTGCGTTCACATGTAGGGTCGGTTCACATTTGCCGGACATAGCTTAGGCCCCCATCATGATGTCTAAGGACCCCTTATTTTTAATTGATGTCCTCAACAACTGCCTCAGTTATGAAACTCGGGAAATAACTCTTCAACAAGCATACTAAGTCCCAAGTAGCACTAGGTCGATGCTTCCACTTGATCAAATACTCGAGATAAGAAGTCTTTCGAGATCGCTTGACCCTTTGATCAAGAACCAATTCGGGTTCAAGTGGAATAAAGCGAGTGGTATCCTCCAAACTCGGGACTTCCTCCAAAGAAACCACTTGCTCATCCTGTTGCAATCGCTCCTTCCAACAGCTAACGTGGAACATGGGATGGTAAGTAAGATTGGAGGGTAGATCCAATTCGTAGGAGACATCACTAATCTTCTTGATAATTTGGAGTGGCCCACAATATCTAACGAGGTTGTTGATGCTGATTAGCATAAAAGGTAGCCTTATCTTGGACGATCTTTATGCTTGCGTTAGCAATCACGAGAATTGCTTGCATGTCATGAAAGAAATCGGCTACGGATTGCATCGTAACGCCTTTTGAGTCTAGTATCAATCGGTGGTTTTGGCTCATAACAGTACATAAGCATGAATGGGTTATAATTTGTAACCGAGTGCTTTAGTACTATTATAAGCAAATTCAATCTGTGGAAGAAAACGTTCCCAATCAGATTGATGGCGGGAGACATGCGTGTGGCATATCCTCCATGGCTTGACTAGTGCGCGGGGTCACTCCATTGAAACAAAATGATCCAAGGATGACATAGCCAAGCGGGTGTCACCAGCGTGTGACTACTATCTATCCTTTTTGTTGATTTCTTTCTTATTATCTATTTACTTTCACTTTTTGGAAACACCCCTCGGGAAATCTAACTGCCCTGCATTGCATAGCTAGTGTGGAACTGTCCAGAGGGAGTCCGGGCCTGAGGGCAAGAGAGCACTAAGGTTGGACAAGGACTATGGTTAGCCAAGTGGGGTCATTGACTAGCCAAAGTGGAATCCTTTGCTACAGAGGCTACATTTCAGTTTTGGATGTGGCCACAGTGTACAAAGAGGGTCGGATGACCTAGAAAGATATAATGGCAGCATCTCCTAAAATTTAGGGAACTGCTATTTTGGGACCTGAAAATGTCTTCGCGTCATTACGTGCAGTTTGACATGGGGATCATTTTGTTACTCTGTGGCCAAGTCAACAGAGGCTGCAGGTGAGATATTTTTAGACCCGAGGGTCTAAAGCGGGAAAATGCACAAATGAGTGACACTTGGCACTCTGAGGCCAGTTTACTACTTATAGAGAAGGCAAAAACGTGATTTATAGCTGGGAGGCTCATTTTGCAAGTCTCTGTCACAGGTTAAGAGCTATGGAGTGCTTGCTTTCCCTCTTATGCACAGTGCGGTGCCAGGAGTGATGCCCTGCACGCTACGCACTGCCCTCTCTCTCCCCTTTGGCAGTATGTTATGCCCCTCTAGTGGGCTTTTCATTTGACCAATGTACAGTTGTGTGGGTTCATGCGCGATTGCCGAGGCAAGAGCCTCTTGCACAGGTACTGGATTAGCTAGCGGCTAATCCCCCCGCAGGTACAGGTGAATTCGGAGAGGTTTCACGCCAGAAATCTCGTCCGATTCAAAGGGCAAGTAGCCCTACAGGTGCGGGAGCTCGAGGACTTGCTAGGGATGCGACCGGCACGCGAAACGGAGCCCGAAACAGTGAATTACAGCCTGCTGTGTATTTTTGCAGGTTTAGGGTTTTGGCCCTAAACGGACCCTAATACCCCCAGGAGGTTCGGGGACGCAAGGGGACCGCTGTACAGGCGATCTGGAGCATTTTCAGGGCTGAAAACAGAGAATTCAGCGTGCTGCAGATTCTCGCCAGGTTTTGCAAAGTGCCCGTATGCGTCGGGAAAATCAGTCAATGCGTGGGAATACTGACCGTGAAGGGTTCTAGTACAGTTATGCTGCCGAAATCGGGCGGGAACAGAGGAAATTCAGCCGAGTTTGTGCGGGGCAGCTTGTAGGAACCACAGCGTTTATTCCCTCTTTTGAACAATAAAGAAATACCGAAAGGGGCGCCTAAGTTAGGGGCCAATCTGGTGTCTGTCTACTCATACAGGTGCAATCTAGCAGCCTGTATCCCTCTCCCCTTTGTTGTGTCTTGAAAGTACAGGTAAAATAGACGACTAATAATGGGTGAAAGCTAAATCAAGGTTTAAAGTAAAGTCTACCGCCCTTTTTGGATTGAACAGGCCGGTTTCATGGTTCCATCGACGGGATTAAATCACTTTTTTCCCATAGAAGTGAGCCTTGGGCAGTTTTCGGCTTGAAGACACAGGGGATCATAGACGAGACACAGGGAATTGTAATTATGGCTGACAGACCAGATGATGTGACTGAAGAGGTTTCCTCTTCACAGGGTCAACAGACACATGAAGTGGGTGAGTCCTCAAGACCACCACAGACTGATGATGATATATTCAGGACCCAGTTGGCTACTGCTGTGGCTATGTTCACACAAGTAATGCAGAATCCGAGGTTTTTAGCCTTTCTGCAACCTCCGGTTCCGTCTCAACAAGTTGGGTCACTGGATCATATTCAAAAGCCTGTTAAGGCTCGAGCACAGGTGATTCATACCGCACAGTCAATGGAAACACCTGTACACTTGACGGAGAACATGCAGTCTCCACAACCTGTGCCTAAGGTGCAAGAACAGGTGGCTGAGATGCCAGTTTTTCAAGCTGTACCAGTTCAGCCCGCCACCTTTCAACAGCCTATAGCTGGTTCTAATGGGCAGGGAAGCAACTTACAGGCTATGCAACAGGTCTTCCCACCACCTTCAGTACACCCTGGCTATTTTGGAGGTGGATCCGTATTCCAAAGCATGGCTGGTCATGCACCTGGAAATCAGTTTTATACGCCAGGAACAGTGTTTGCGGGTGCTCAAACGATGATGCCTAACCCCATGTACAGTGTCATGGGTATGCAACCAGGGTTTCAAAGCACTCAGGGACAATTTGGGATGCCACAAGCAAATTTTGGTATGGCTGGAATTACAAATCAGCAGCCAAATATGGCATTTCCAGGTCAAGTTAATAGCGGCCAAGGAACACAGATGAACCTTAATAGTGTTCCCATGTTTCAGTCACTTCCATATGACAATTTAACGCCGCTGGAGAGGCCAACTCCGTACAAAGAAGGTGGCAAAGGTGTGTCATTCACGACCTTTACAGGGTTTGATGACAGGAAGAAGGCTCTTTCATTCCTCCAGCAGTTTGATAAGGCCTATGCAGGGGGAAACTTTACAGAGGCTTCAAAGGTCCGCAAGGCAGCCACTTTCTTGACAGGGAATGCGGGACAATGGTGGACAACTTTATTGCTTCAAGGGCAAGCTCCGTCCACATGGATTTACTTCAAGCAGATTTTTGCAGCAGCATGGTTATCTGATGATTTCGAAGCAGATGTCATGACAGAATGGCACCAGCTTAATGCTGCCACTTGCAGAAATCTGGATGATTACAATCGGAAGTTTTGGAAAGCTCTACTTCCAGTAACTTCCTATAGGTTTGTGCCATTGACAGAACAGATTGAAAAATACTGTTGTGGCCTACCCAAAGGATTGAGAAAATACTGCACAAAGACCAAAGTCACTACTTTGACGCAGCTCATCGAGGTAGCAAACACTGGCAATGGTTTGCTCAAGGGAGAAGATTGTGAATTTAACACTGGCGTCAAGGCAGGATCAGGCAAGAAAAATTCAGCCAAGAAGCACGTTCCCAATGAGGCTCCTAAAGGGACTCAGGAGTCGGCCAACGCAGGGAAAGACAAAGCTACGGCTGAATCAGAAAAAGGACCCGCAAAGAAATGGAAAAGACGTTTTCCTCGCAAGTCAGAAGAGCAAAAGAAGGTCCTGAGGACAGAGAACAAATGCTTTATATGTGAGCAGCCTGGCCACATTGCTTACAACTGTCCTACAAAGAAAAGGCCAGCTGATTCTGAAGACAAGGAGGACAGGAAAGGAAAGAAGCCCATGGCTGGTCTAGTGCCAGATATGGTGGGCGACAAGCCAAATTCAGATGCAAGTGAGCTTTGCAGAGCATGGGGAAAGGTTAGGGATCAAACAGTGCTTATCTTCTTTGATCCAGGTGCCAAAGCCAACTTCATTTCCCCAGAATTGGCTTCAAAGTTGGGAATCAGACCTGAAGAGATGGGGTATACAGCAGAGGCAGGTTTGGCATGTCCTGGCCATACAGAGGCTGTGACACCCATCATTGGAAAGTTGCGTCTACATATCCAGTCCTATGTAGATGCTGAAGAATTTTACATCATGCCACTGGACGGATGTGATGTGTTGTTAGGTATTCCTTGGTTATTTCGTGTACAGGGAATCATGGATGCCTACAACAAAAAGATCACTGTACAGAGCAGGGGAAAGACTCACATTCTGGATGTAAAGCTTAAAGGGGAGTCTATTCCTACTGTATCAGCTTCTGCTATTACTTCTGTAATGAAAAAGCATCTTTCTGCGTACTTGGTTTTTGCACGTGAAGTGTCAGATTGTGATGAATCAAATTTATCTGTGCTAGATAAAGAAAGGTCAATGTTTTTACAACAGTATAGTGACTGTTTTTCCGATTCATTACCGTCTCAATTACCGCCAGAGAGACCCGAGGACCATGCGATAGATTTGGTGCCAGGCAGTAGCCCACCAAACAAGCCTCCGTACAGGGTTAGTGCGGCTCAGCAGAAAGAGATAATGGGCCAAGTACAGGAGCTGTTAGAAAAAGGGCTGATTCAGCCCAGTTCATCTCCATTCTGTTCTCCAGTATTGTTGGTGCAGAAAAAAGATGGCTCATGGCGTATGTGCATCGACTACCGTGCACTGAACAAGAATACCATCAAGAATAGGTTCCCTATACCTAGAATTGATGATATTATGGACAAATTAGAAGGAGCAGCTATGTTTAGCAGGATAGATCTAAAGAGTGGGTATCATCAGATCCGCATTAGATCAGAGGATGTGCACAAGACTGCTTTTAGAACAACGTTTGGCCTTTACGAATTTTTAGTGATGCCCTTTGGTCTCACAAATGCTCCTGCTACGTTTAATAGGATGATGGACAGAATTTTCCGTCCACACCAGCAGTTTGTTGGTACGTTCTTTGATGACATGATAGTCTACTCAAAGAATGAAGAGGAGCATAGGCATCACTTGGCCATTGTGTTCAAAGAGCTACGCAGTCATAGGTTGCTCATCAATGTAAAGAAAAGTGAGTTTTTTCTGGAAGAGATTCACTTTCTGGGACACATTGTCTCAAAGGACGGTGTCAGAATGGATCCTGCAAAAGTTGAAGCGATCAAGTCATGGCCAAATTTGAAGACGGTGCATGATGTCCGAAGCTTTTTGGGACTATGCTCCTATTACAGAAGGTTTATCCGAAATTTCGCTGAGATTGCTTCACCTTTACATGCTCTTCAAAAGAAGGCAGTCACCTTTAGATGGACACAGAAAGAGATTTCAGCTTTTAATCTCTTAAAGGAAAAGATGACTTCAGATCCAGTCATTGTGTTGCCAGATCTTAGGAAGTCATTTGTTGTCCAGTGTGATGCCTGCGGTAGTAGCATTGGTGCTGTGCTAATGCAAGATGGCAGGGTAGTAGCCTATGAGAGCAGAATTTTGCAAGGGCCAGAGATGACCATGCAGGTCTATGAGAAAGAGTTACTGGCTGTGATTCATGCGCTCTTAAGTTGGAAACACTACCTGCTAGGTGCAGATTTCGTTGTCCAAACGGATCATCAGACCTTGCGATACTTCTTGACACAAACAAAGTTATCTGAGAAGCATATGCGATGGGCAAATATCTTGTCCATGTTCCATTTTCAGATTGTGCATGTGGAAGGCAAGAAGAACGTTGTGGCTGATGCCTTGTCAAGGAAGCCACAAATTTCAGCTGTGTCGATTCCTTATCATCATGAACTTGATGATATGAGAGAACAGTATGCAAATGATGAAGATTTTGCAAGGGTCTTCGAGCAACTAATGGATGGACAACGTCATGAACACTATCTTCTTAAAGACGGGTTCATGATGATGCATGGCAGATTGTGTGTCACAAAGCCATTGCGACGCAAAGTTATGGAAGAGAGTCATGTCCCACCGTATGCAGGGCATCGTGGTATCGATGCTACAGTTAAAGCGGTTGAGACATTCTTCTATTGGCCTACATTGAGAAGGGATGTGGATGCCTTTGTGCGAGAATGCCTAATATGCCAAAAGGTCAAGTTTGACAGGCAAAAGGCACCAGGGTTATTGCAACCACTACCTATTCCAGATAAACCATGGGAAAGTATTGCTATGGATTTTATCTTTGATCTTCCAAGAACGCAGACAGGAAATGATGGTATTTGGACCATTATTTGCAGATTCAGCAAACAGGCTCATTTTATTCCTGTCAGGAAGAAGATAAAGCCAGATCAGATGGCACGCTTGTTTATGAGCAATATTTTCAAGTATCATGGCATGCCACAGTCGATTGTTAGCGACCGTGATCCACGCATGACTAGTTTGTTCTGGAAAGGCTTGTTTGAGAATATGGGCACCACGCTCAAATTCTCTTCGTCATTTCATCCTCAAACAGATGGGCAGTCAGAAGAGGCAAATTCTACTGTCCTAGATCTGCTGAAGTGCTATGTGTCAGAGCATAAAGGAAGGTGGGAGCAGTATTTGCCATTGGTGGAGTATGCATACAATAATACAGTGCATTCATCAACTGGCAAGGCACCCTTTGAGATAGTTGAAGGTGGCAAGAAAGTTCCTCCCATACTGCATACAAAGGACAAGATATTTGAAGCAGATAAGTATGTTCAAGACATGGATGAAATGTACAAGAAGGTCAAAGTGGCCTTAGAAAGGACTCAGGCAAAGCAAAAGAAAGCAGCTGATCGTCACCGTCGTGAAGTGGTATATTCACTTGGTGATTGGGTGCTTCTACGGTTTGAAAAGGCAAGGTTAAAGAAGATGAAGGGCAAGGAAAGACTGTTTCCAAAGCTCAGCATGCGTTACTATGGGCCTTTTCAAGTGTGCGACATAATCAGTGATGTTGCATATAGGCTGAAATTGCCTGACAGTTGGAAGATTCACAATGCGTTTCATGTGAGTCTTCTCAGACCCTATGTGGGTGATGTGCCAGAAGATATGCCAGCTGAAGATCAGCCGGAAGTCGAGGAACTTGACGAGATCTTGGTCCCTGAACAGATTTTGGCACACAAAGAAGGGAAAGTGAAAGGCAAGGTTGCTAGGCGTTACTTGGTAAAGTTCAGAAACTATCCACCAATGGATGCTAAGTGGATGGAAGAAGGTGAACTTGCAGAGTCACCAACTGTGTTATCACTTTACCTGGAAGCCTTCGATTTGCAACCTACCTTGACCCCTTGAGTTTCAAAGCTAAATGGATTGTCAGTGTGACAATGGCTTCTGAAACAAATGATGTACATGGTATTGAAAGTGAGCTCAAATGAAATACCTGTTACATGAATGTTAGAGCTGTACAGATTGTCAGTTTGGCAATTGCTCTTATGGAATGTCCAAAAGTTTGGTTAGTGCTATAGAAGTGAGTATTTCTTGTCAGTTTGTCAAGGATACAATGGTTGCTTCTATTCAGGAGTACATGTGTAACTGCATTCTTAAACTGTCGGTTTGGGTATGCTCGAAAGTGTTACGGGATCCAACGTGTACTATAAGACAGTGGCAAAATGTGCAGCTACCATTTTGTCATTGGAAAGTTAGTGACTCAAAGCAATGGCAGAGTGCGAAGCTACCACTATGTCATTGGGACAGGGTTCACACGCAGGCAATACATGAGTCGACGAGGTGTTGAATACACCAGGGTTGACAATGAGCATGTATGTGTCGTATATGTGTCGACAGGTGTTGAATACATCAGTGTTGACAGTAAGCATGTACGACATAGATGCAAACGAGGACGTTTGAGATTTCAAGAGGGGGGTATGTCACCAGCGTGTGACTACTATCTATCCTTTTTGTTGATTTCTTTCTTATTATCTATTTACTTTCACTTTTTGGAAACACCCCTCGGGAAATCTAACTGCCCTGCATTGCATAGCTAGTGTGGAACTGTCCAGAGGGAGTCCGGGCCTGAGGGCAAGAGAGCACTAAGGTTGGACAAGGACTATGGTTAGCCAAGTGGGGTCATTGACTAGCCAAAGTGGAATCCTTTGCTACAGAGGCTACATTTCAGTTTTGGATGTGGCCACAGTGTACAAAGAGGGTCGGATGACCTAGAAAGATATAATGGCAGCATCTCCTAAAATTTAGGGAACTGCTATTTTGGGACCTGAAAATGTCTTCGCGTCATTACGTGCAGTTTGACATGGGGATCATTTTGTTACTCTGTGGCCAAGTCAACAGAGGCTGCAGGTGAGATATTTTTAGACCCGAGGGTCTAAAGCGGGAAAATGCACAAATGAGTGACACTTGGCACTCTGAGGCCAGTTTACTACTTATAGAGAAGGCAAAAACGTGATTTATAGCTGGGAGGCTCATTTTGCAAGTCTCTGTCACAGGTTAAGAGCTATGGAGTGCTTGCTTTCCCTCTTATGCACAGTGCGGTGCCAGGAGTGATGCCCTGCACGCTACGCACTGCCCTCTCTCTCCCCTTTGGCAGTATGTTATGCCCCTCTAGTGGGCTTTTCATTTGACCAATGTACAGTTGTGTGGGTTCATGCGCGATTGCCGAGGCAAGAGCCTCTTGCACAGGTACTGGATTAGCTAGCGGCTAATCCCCCCGCAGGTACAGGTGAATTCGGAGAGGTTTCACGCCAGAAATCTCGTCCGATTCAAAGGGCAAGTAGCCCTACAGGTGCGGGAGCTCGAGGACTTGCTAGGGATGCGACCGGCACGCGAAACGGAGCCCGAAACAGTGAATTACAGCCTGCTGTGTATTTTTGCAGGTTTAGGGTTTTGGCCCTAAACGGACCCTAATACCCCCAGGAGGTTCGGGGACGCAAGGGGACCGCTGTACAGGCGATCTGGAGCATTTTCAGGGCTGAAAACAGAGAATTCAGCGTGCTGCAGATTCTCGCCAGGTTTTGCAAAGTGCCCGTATGCGTCGGGAAAATCAGTCAATGCGTGGGAATACTGACCGTGAAGGGTTCTAGTACAGTTATGCTGCCGAAATCGGGCGGGAACAGAGGAAATTCAGCCGAGTTTGTGCGGGGCAGCTTGTAGGAACCACAGCGTTTATTCCCTCTTTTGAACAATAAAGAAATACCGAAAGGGGCGCCTAAGTTAGGGGCCAATCTGGTGTCTGTCTACTCATACAGGTGCAATCTAGCAGCCTGTATCCCTCTCCCCTTTGTTGTGTCTTGAAAGTACAGGTAAAATAGACGACTAATAATGGGTGAAAGCTAAATCAAGGTTTAAAGTAAAGTCTACCGCCCTTTTTGGATTGAACAGGCCGGTTTCAGCGGGTCTCCGAAATCTGGAAAATCGTTTGCCAAAAATTGCCAATAAATTTGGGATCCCGGTCGCGCACAATTTCCTTGGGCAAACCATAGAACTTATGTAAAGGCTCCACGAAGAGCTGAGCTAACTCATGGCTCTTTACAGTTGTGCGCATAAAATTGAAAAGTGTCGTTTTTGTGAGTCAGTCAACAACAACCCACATGGTATCATGGCCATGATTGGTTCGAGGCAATCCAACTACAAAATCCATAAAAATGTTACTCCATGTCTCATCGAGAATTTGAAGAGGACGTAAGAGCCCAACATGCTTTTGACGAACAGCTTTATTTCGCTAACAGTGAGTGCATTCCTACATATACTGTTCAACGAAGGCTTCCATGTTCGGCCAATAGAAAGACCAGCCTACGAAGGCCAAAGTACAACGTATGCCACGGTGTCCCGCGCTTGAGGCAGCGTGACACTCCAACAAAATAATCATGCAGATATCCTCATCGATGAGCACACACACTTTGCTTTGCTTAAAAAGTAATCCACCACAAATGGAATACTTTTTCGCTACCTTTCTCTCTGTAGCCAGCCAATGGGCGTCCGGACCACCATTGCTTTCCACGCTATGCATCCCTCTTGGAGTTTTCGCCAAATCTCACCAAAGCGAGAGTCTGCCAAGCAACATCCTTCGACAGAAAGAAGTCAATCAAAATTTCAGTAAATGAAAGAATATTCACCGCCAAGAATCTATGAAGGGCGCCGGCCACCACCTACGTAGCACCCTTACAGTAGCATATCTCAAAAGTCAAACTCTTGCATGAGCGCATCTCTCTTGGCCTTGCAACCTCAAAGGTCCGGCTGATCACAGAGATATTTCAATGAATCGGGGTCAGTCCATACCACGAAGCGAGCACCGTAGAGGTAATGATGCCAAATATTCAATGCATGGATGACTGCCAACAATTCCTTCTTGTGTGTGGAGTAACGGGTTTGGGAGTCCGTGAGCTTGGCCATCTTGATAGAGAACAACGCCCATGGCATAATCGTTGGCATCCGTTTCCACCACAAGCGGTTTATTGAGATCCGCTATCTATAATATCAGTGCAGATGTAACGAGTCGCTTCGACATTTGAAGACGTTGATCGAGCTCATCGGTCCACGTGATAGATCAAGGTTGTACCAACACGTACGTATTGATCCGTACTGTACAATACGTCCATACTGATCCGTACAGTACGCGTACAGATAGTACAGTACGGTGCTTTTTAAAAAAAAAAATTAAGGCCCTTTTAGGCTATCTGGGATTCGTTTTGCGTGTCATTTTCGCTGCACACTACCGCTGCAGAGCGTTACAGAGGAGTGCAAAACACTGTGCAGAAACAGGTACCCCCCTCCCCCCCCAACTCCCCCCCCCCCCCCCCCCCCCTCTCTCTCTCTCTCTCTCTCTCTCTCTCTCTCTCTCTCTCTCTCTCTCTTTGCGAGAGAATACACCAGTCTCGACTCTTACCTGTGACCCATTATTTGCATGTTTTCAGCAGGCTGTTTTCATCATGCCCAAACCTACGAACCCTTTGTGGGCAGAGCACACCAATGTAATTGAAGTTGTGAATACTCCTGGGCAGGCTAGATCAGGTTGTCGCAAGTGGTCATGCAAGTATTGTGGTTTCACGTGTCGAGTACAATCACTCGAGTTGTGATGCGTCTAACTGGCATAATTGTGCAATTGATGCCAGTTGCAAGTGCAAGAAGGTACCTCCAGGTGTGCGGGAAGCATTGATTGCTGAGAAAATCCCTGCATTTGCAACAACAGACAAAGGAAAAAAAAGTGGCACAACAAACAGAAGACCGTTTGCAAGACGCTCTTCTTGGACAGCTTAGTGACTCTTCTACACAGGTGGAGGAGAGCTCAGGGTCTCAGCAAATTGGAAACGGGAAGAGGGCTCGTACAATGCAAGAAGAGGAGAATGAGGAGGTTGGTGATGTGCATGTGCGTAGGCAGAGCACCTTGCCTTCACGTGTGCATTCTACGTCTTGGGTAAAAGAGCGTCAGAAAGTGGCTGAGATGGAGATTGCTCGCACTCTCATTGAGTGCAACATCAGTTTCAATGTCTTGAAGACTGAACAATGGAAGAGGATGGTGAGGTCCATTGCCTAGGTAGGTGCTGGTGCCACAGATACATGGTATGGCCTCGATTACAAAAGATGCGCACCACAGCACTGGAGGAGCAGAAGGCCTTGATAGATAAGGCGTTGGTGCCTGTTAAGGCTGGATGGCAGCAATTTGGATGCACCATCATCTCTGATGGATGGAGTGATGTACGCAGGCGACACATCATTAACATACTTGTGTCTTCTTGTCTTGGTACATATTTCTTGCGTGCTGTGGATGCAAGAAAGGCAGGAGATAAGATCACAGGTGAATTCATTTTTGAGCATATTTCAAGGGCCATCAATGACGTTGGTAAAGAGAATGTGGTTCAAGTTGTCACAGATAATGCAGCCAACTGCAAAGCTATGGGAGAAATGGTAATGGCACAGTTTCCTCACATTTTTTGGACTCCATGTGCAGCCCATTGTTTAGATTTGTTGATGGGGGATATAGGCAAACTGCTGCCTTGGGTGCAGCCAACAATTTCAGAGGCTACCAGATTGACCACATTCTTCCGAAAGAAGCATCAGGCCTTAGCCATCTTTCGTAGCCATAGTACCCTTGATATGGTGCGGCCCTCCAAGACCAGGTTTGCATATATGTATTTGGTGTTGCAGAGACTCTCCAAGGTGAGGGATCCACTATTGCAGACAGTTGTGGACCCAAAGTGGAGAAACATGGCTCGTGCAAACAGTGAGAACACCAAAGCCATTCAGAGGCGTGTGTTGGATGAGTCTTTTTGGACAGAGGTCCATACCTTGATAGTGGCTTTGCAGCCAATGTATGCTACGAGTCACGGACATGGAGGGCTCGACATTAGGCCTTGTCTACCATCTCTTCATGCAGATGAAGAGCCACATCACGGCATGCCAAGCCTTGACTCAGGAGCGGTGAGTGTCAGATTTTTGCATGACATTCTTTTTACATCTAGGCCATGAATCCATTGATAATTTGAGTGTGATCATTGCTGATTTTTTTGCAGGCGAGATGATATCCTATTCTTTATAGATAGTAGGTAGAAGTTTATGAGCCGTCCTATTCATGGGATGGCTGCTTTACTCCATCCTTTTTACAAGACCCCAAAGTTGTTTCATGAGAGTGATCTCCTCACACTAAAGGACGAGTACATTAATGATTCGTTTGAGGAGCACAAGCAGCTGGCAATAGATGCAGAGATGTGCAAGTACATGAACAACTTGGGGCCATCGTTTTCACGTCAGGTAGCTGTAACAAACTGTTGACATGTCGAAGCCTAAAGAATGGAGCCAACTTACAGATGCCGGCCGAGGGGCCTAAACCCTAAGAAGAACAAGCAGCAGAAGAAGTGTCACAGAGTGAGGATGTGGTTGCCCGAGTGCAGAAAACCCTAACCCTAATTTCTGCCAGAAACCCTAATGCTGGAAATCCTGAGTCTTGAAGCAATGTTTGTACAGTTCTGAGTTTATTGTCAGCAACTTACCTTTTGTTCAATTGCTTGAAGCTTCATGCTTGAAGGTTTGTCATTGTTCTGAGTTCTCTTGTCAGCAGGTAGAAATGTTTTTACGTTGTTCAATGTATATTGTTTCTTGAAGGTTGGTACTTGTTTTGAAGTTAAGTGAATCTCTAGTGGATAATGTGTATAGTAATGTGTCCCCAAGTACTTTGCAGGGTATAGATTGGTTAACCCTCTAACGAGGAAAATAAAATTTTCTTAAATTTCCTCTCATTTATTGTTTTTTTACAAAGGTACGTATTTTTACGTACCTAAACAATTTATCCATACGGCACGACGTACAGTACGTATGGTACAACCTTGTGATAGATCGACTAATACTACGCTTTTTGCTTTTTAACGCCCTTTGGCATAGTCTTTGGTGAATTTCCTAGAAAATTCGATGAAACCTAGGAAAGATTTTACTTGCCAATGTTTCGTAAAATGGACCACTGTAGGACGAGTCGCGGTTGGTTGGAGTAAGATGTCATTTTGATAGAGTATAGAACCAGATTTGGAGGTGCAAAAGCAATTCGGAGAAGAGAGAGTTGGTTGGCCGTCCATTTGTCTCAAATTTGGTGTTGATATGGAGATCTACGCATTCATTTGGAGCGGTTTCTTCCAAGTACCCAAGCCTATCCTCTTTACACAACCATACTCTTCCTGTCAACATGTTCCGAAGGTGCCTTAAGTGATTGATCATCGTCACATGCCACGTGGGATTGGTATCAGAAGGACACAAGTGACAAACTCGTGAAGATACCTACCCTTCCCACTTTTCCGGTTGATCGTCTATTAGATGGTACCAACTATAGTACTTGGAGGATGACGATGATGGCAGTATCTGACTCGTATGATCTCGGGTTCTTGTGTGACTAAGAAGGTAGAGAAGCCATCTACAACGGAGAAGGGTGCACTTTGGGAGTATGTCAATGCTCGACTTATCATCTTGAATTGTACCCCACATATCTTGGAGCATGTGAAGGCAACGACGAGTGCCAAGCACATTCGGGATCATTTAAATTCTATCCATGAGTATGTTACCCCTATAAAGCGTGTTGCTTTGTAACTGTAGTTTATAAGCCTGGATGCAGCCCAAGCTTCTTCTATGAGGGTTCACATCAACAACATTCAAACATTGTTACAGTCGATACTTTTGAATGGGGAAGAACGTTGCCTCGGAGGACATGGCCATTTATTTGATGTCCAAGTTACCCCCATTGTACTCAGGTTTCTACTCTTCATTGATTACAAGTGCACACCTTCACCTATTGCGGTTGAATCACCCACCGGATTGAAGGAGGTACCAACAGCCACTAAAACTTTGCCGTTAGGTTTCTTCTCCTTGCTAGACATGTTGATGTACCAAAGGAGAGACAATCCCCAAGCAGAAACACCAAGAGGATGCAAAATCTGATCAAAACATGAAGTATATAAGGGTGGTGTATACCTAACTGAAAAATGATCCTAATAAGATCAGCTGAAAATTGCAGCAAACACCTGCAATACTGGGTCGTTTTTGACTAGGAGAAGACACATGGAGGGCTGGTTTGCAAAAATGCTGGGATGGATTTGCATACCACACCCTGTAGGGATTGCTTTTGACTGGGAGAGGCTACAGAGTCTCCAAAAAAAAAAATGCTACGGCTGCTTTGGAAACGTTGCAGTATTCAACAGATCTGGACCGGATTTGCACCTGCAGAGGATGGACCTCTAAGAGGAGGGGCAAATTGTAGTCACAGGGAATGGCCATTTTTAGGTCTCTGTTCCCCGTTCCCATTCTAGCTTCCCATTCCGAATCCCCGTTCCATGTTTCAGACATGAGTATCCGTAACAGGGAATGGCATTTCATGCCAGTTGCCATTCCCGTTTCCCGTTTCCCGTTCCGATTTTCTGTTCCGGGTAACTATGGATCATCATCATCATGGCTTCCCTACAAAAATCAGCAATACATCCAAGCGTTTTCACAATGAACAGTCTCCGAATAGCTGCAAACACATAGTTGCACAGCCGCTGCGAAAAAAACGCAGACTTGATGCAATATCAGCGACAAAACTCCACAAAATGCAATCTGATGAAGAGGGCTGAAAATAGAGATGAGATTCTGCAAAGAGGGGTGAAAAAAAAAGGTTTGTCACAACACAATAACTGAGGGCTGATTAAAAAATGCAGCAAACTGAGGGGCACAAGGTCACTTATATTGCAGTATAATTGACCTAGAGACCTGAAAAGAGGGGGCTCCCTCTTTAAGGTTGACTCGGTCTCTAATAAACTGCCACATCATCAAAAAAGTGACGAGTGGCATAAAAAGCTAATAAATGAGCCACCTAAACTAAAAAAATACTAACACTATGTAAGGCTCAATTCATATCTATATGATGGAGTAAGTACAATGCTGCTACCATCTCGCTTCGGAGTTTCATGTCATGTCCTAATGCCTGAGTGCTTGTGTGTGTGTGCACATGTTGTTGGGGCCCGCGGGGGGGGGGGGGGGGGGGGGGGGGGGGGGGGGGGGGGGGGGGGGGGTGGGGGGGGGGGGGGGGGGGGGGGGGGGTAGGGGGGGGGGGGGGGGGGGGGGGGGGGGGGGCGCGCTTGTAGCTCTAAATTCTTCATAAAATAAATTTATAAGTCTTGCTTGAACTTTGAAAATAAATGACAAGACGCTAAGACAAACTTTTCAAAACTGAAGCTATTAAAGGTTTCGGCTAAGATGTAAAGAGAACCAGTGGTGATGGGACTCGAGTCAAATAGATGTCTTATCATCGAGTGACCAATAGCAAACTTTTCCAAATACGTTCTAAAACTAAAATGTATAAGAGGTGACACTAAAAAGACCTATATACCCTCATTAAAGAGCAATTTTTCTCCATACCTGCCAAGTCCCAAGATTAAGTTTTCCGTTGGTTATTGGAATCCTTCAAATCCACAAAAAAGAAAAAACAACTCAACCTTTGCATAAGAATATTACAGACTACCAAAAGTCACTTCCCACTATAAGTTGTCTTGTTTAGATGTGCCTCACAGACATGAGAAGCGAATGGAAAAAACTGCCATAAATAAATGACAACATTTAATGCAAAACGTGCCCAACTGAGGGAAGGATGAAAAACAAAAAAGGGGAAGCTGGGGGGCGGGGGCGTCGTCGCCATTTTTGAGTATCTAAATGCTTTCCTTATGTGATGCATCAGACAGACCAAACACTGACTTAGGATTTTCATGCAACCTTTGTGAGTAAATTTGTACTGTCCAGAAGATGAAGCTATCATCCTTATCGTAATCATAAGTTAAAACAATCACAAAAAGACACCCATAAATGTGTTCACATATAAATCCTCTTTACAATCATCAATAGCACGTACGTGAGAGAGCATCCAAACATTGATGACTTTATGTGGGCTGGCATGTCATCTGGCCCTGTCAAGAAGATGCACATTACTGTATTAACACACAAACAGGAGACACTACACTAGATTTGCGTACATTTCAAGCAATACTATGAGAAACGTATAGAATGACGCACCTTCAAGTGTATGCTTCCAGGGAGCACTTTTACCCTGCACAAATGTAAGGGAAAATTAAGTTTCAAAATACAAACCAAAACACCTTTCAAAATCAATACCTCCCAAGTACTTGGAAAACCATAACTATGTGCTTATGTGTATGAAAGCACAAGTATAAACGAATACCCTTTATAGATTTTAGAAACGATAATAAAGAACCTCTGGAACAATCCTGTTGAGAAAGGTTTCTGTATCCGCCTGAACATCAGCATCATAGTTCTCATTGATTGTCAGAGATGCGCTTGTATGTTGCACTACATGATCATAAGCCATACATACCACATAAACAATATGTGAGTCTTCAAATAACAAGCATACATATTTTAGCACGACTTTTGACTGCAAGCAAACACCAGTTTACAGTGTGGCAAATACTCATTCTCTTGCAAAGGTTCAAATTCTTTGGCAAGGTATTTCTCCTTCATTATGTGCATGCACCAAAAAGATCGAGCACAAAAAAAACACATAATAAAATCATTTAAAGTAGGAAGACAAAAGATAGATACCTAGATGAATCCAAGATAAGCCCAGATTCACCTTTAAAGGAAAGTGCAAGGTATAGACTCATAATAGTCATCCACAAGACGATTTGAGTCGGTGTCCAATAGTGGGTGTAGAACTAGGTATCAATATATGCTCCCACACACACAGACACACGAGCATACATCACTACAACGATTTGCATACTGAGTTTCTGTCAGAATTCTAGAGATTCAGGGCAGACTCGGCCATTTAAACTAGGAAGACAAAAGATAATCAGTTTAGGCACTGCCAGAAGCTCTGGCACAAACAACAAGGCATTTGAGAAGCTAAGAGCAAAAAATGTGAACTGAATAAAAGGCAAGATAATGAACCATTGTGTTGTTGACCATAAAAGCCAACATATTCGTCAACGTAAATCAAAAGAAGGTAAAGAGGACAATTGATTTACCCTTCAAATACAATAACACCACAGAAAAAAGTACAAGCATGTTCTTGATGTCCACACTTGTAGAGATGAGGGACTGTCTAATAGTTGAAAACTAATTTTGAGAACCCAAGACCAACATCAAACACTAAGGCTGCTCTAAAAGCAAAGGAAGGACAAAAATGGCCTAGCTCACAATGTCAAGATGCACGACATGCAAAGCCCTGTTCTGAACTTACAGAAGAAGTGAGCCAGGCCACATTTGAAAGATGACAATTCGCTTCCAATGCCCTCAAGAATCTGCAATAAACCACACAAAGCTTAAAAGTCGCCTCATTAGTCCACACATCCTAAATCCATTAAATTAATCAATCTTGACTAAAATATTTAAATTGGCTATTTTAAGATGAGTGTTTTATCATCATAGTTTTTGAATACATAGGGAAGACAAAGAATTCGGCCAAGGTTACATGCCCTTTGATTGAGCCCCAGTAAATCAGCTCCAAAAGTGCCCTCACTATAAAATGGGAAAGATAGACTTGTTACCAACATAGATATGCCTCTAGGTGCCTTCATACATCAGTCATAAAATCTCGGTAAAGAAACATGTGCTAAGACACACCATTGTCGAGAATCAAATATCTTGTGTCCCATACCGTAAATGCAGTCCCCAAGTTTGACATTGTAGGAAGATAGTCCTTATTGCTAAATTGGCTTTATCTGAGAGAAATACAAGTAAGAGGGTTTTCTCGCTTGAGATATCCAAGTACAAATATTTCTAGTGCGTCATTTAAAGGAATGATGAGAGCACTATGTATGGGCATATCTTTAGGCCACCAAGGACGGATATTTCTAAAGCGTCACATCAAATGGGAGACACAGAGCATCGAGAAGAAGTATTCGACCATCTCGAATGGACATCTCTAATGCGTCATGGAATGGGTGACATAAAGCATCGCAAAGAAGTTGTTCCGTAAGTTCAGAGAGTCTTCCCATAAGTTCGGAGAGAGAAGACTAAGTGATGGATATTCTTGATGTGTCACATGGTGGGTGACGGGAGCATCGGAAAGGAAATATTCCATAGTTGGGAGGAATTCCAAACTGAGTTAGAGTTGTGCACAAAGAATGGAGATCGATTCTGAGTAAGCTTTCAGGAAATGCAGTTACTTATTGAAAAAGCGAGTTGCTTTTCCGGAAAGCAGATGCTTTCCCGTAAAGGAGTCTATGTTAGCATTGCATCTGTTCATAAGGCTACATCCAAGGACGTGGGTTGTGATTGCGTGAGCATTGTTTTCAGCTTATAAAGTTTTATTGAGTTTTGAGCAGGTTCATACCATTTTAAAGATTGGCTGGTATTAAGTGGGCAGCCATCTGCAAAATTAGAGGTCAAAAAGCTAGCACCCCCTCTTCCTTGCTATCTTTGGCAATAGACAACTCCTCTCTCTCTCTCTTTCTGGCGTGGGCAGCAAGCCAGCAGCTTCTCCTCTCTCTAGGCATCCCTTGCTCTTCTATTTTTGCTGACCCACCTTCCCCTATTCTTGCCCGACCTTGATGGCTATAAAAGCATGCTAGTGCCCTAGTTTCAAGGCAGATTTGTAGGAGAAAACCAAGGATGATGCGGATGACCCCTACGGCTGTCCCAAGTGCTCCAAATGTCGTCAGGACCAAGTAGACAAGTTCCATCGCGAAGAAGTGCCTTCCGAGATTGCTTCCATCGCGACAAGATGCTGTTTTCCTTTGGATTCAGCCCATAAACGTTGTAGACGGGGCTGATCTACGAGAAGGAACCCGAGAACACACCTCTTCTATGTGTAGGATTCGAAGAGAAGCCTTTCTGCATAGAGATCTCTTCCGGGGAGTTGCTTTCCAAGAACCGAGTTGCCTTCCGAGTTTCAAGTCTTCATAGGTGATGCTTTTTATGTTTTGATCTTTAAGTGTTTGTTTGCACATGCACTTCTTCTACACGAGGAAGTAGGAGCAGAGGAAGGCATGAGCCTCTGCATGAGAAAAGCACTTTGTGTATACAAAGCGAGATCAAGCCAAGGGTTTCCCACCCTAGGTTTGGGAATAGATCCAGAGATCTGAGAGTGGTAGACTCCAATTGGGATGAGGGAGTCGAGACTCCCGAGGAGGGACTTCATGTTCAGAATAGCAGAGTTGATGCTAAGATTTCTACGGAAGGGGATCTTGGAATAGAGTCGGAATAAAGTTCTATGGATGCTATGCCCCAGAGGTGAGAACCTTGGTTCTCAAGGATTCTGAGTAAGGACTAGGATTAGGGTTTTCCCCTAAGATTAGGCAACAAAGGGTTCCGCGAGTCTGAGATCTAAACAGACATGGTAATACGTTTGGTTCAAGTGCTTATATGATGACTTCTCCCCAGTAATAAAGATACTCTTTACAAGGGGGGATCTGCCCATCTTCTGGTCCCAGTATACTCTCTCTCTCTCTCTCTCTCTCTCTCTCTCTCTCTCTCTCTCTCTCTATATATATATATATATATATATATATATATATATATATATATATATATATATATATATATATTAAGTGATAAAATCTATTTATCAGAGTATAGTTGATATTGTTAAGAGCTCCCGTTTGTGACAGTCCTATGGGGTCAAAAGCCAAGTGTACAAAGGCAAGGACATTAGCTGTTGCTAAGGACACCCTAGCCCACTAAAGACACCACCAATGGTGGCCTTTCTCACCATAGTTATCACAATACCTGCTTTCAAAACCTCTTGTTTAGCTTTACTGAACAACGATGGGTAGAATGCAGAATATCAAGATGTAACTAGGCCAACCATTGGCCTAAGACCAAAAGATGTGTATAATTATGTGTTCCTTAATGCCTTTGCCCATATCTGTGGACATCAAGTCCATTTGAGTCCACCTAGCTTTATTGCACTTAACACACAATGGTTGACTGTAGTCTATTGCTTTAGTAAGCTCGTATGATGGTACCCAAGCAAGGCTAATGTTACAGCACAGTATATTGTTAGATCGTGCATAAATGTCTGTATCCAATGGTATCCTGACCGTAGATCAATCATGGTGAAATACTTTGCACCCAAAGTCTATCTATAAGGTCATAGCCTCACCATAAGTGGCTAGCGTATGTAGCCCTATGCCTCCTTGTGCCATGAGGACATGTGGACATGCTACTAGTACTTCAAAGCAAAGATAAGCCCACCAAAGCCTAAGGGATCTTAATTTAGTACCCATATGCAACTTGTTCGCAAAACTTGCATGTTTGAACTGATTCGTCATATGTTTACAGACAATACATAACTCTCTTAAACAAAAAACGATTATATCAACCATAGACAAGCATTTTTAATATACAATTGTGGATATCAGCTACCATCATCATTGTAATTGGCTTGGCACTGACAAGACCATAATCTAAGAGCAACACCCAAACAAAATAGAAACTTAAGCACTTGCACTTCAAAACTCAAAGTAGTCGAGACACAAAGCGGCGGAGCTTTGCGTCTACCCCAAAGTCAGACGCCCCTCTACACTGTGTGACCATACACTAATCTGCTAGAGTCAACCCCCTCGGCTCGTATTTAAAGGCACCAAGCCCAAAAGCAGCTGTTATAAAAAGTTGGCGCTGACCCAAAAGCATCTATTAAAATAGGGTGCCCAAAAAATCTTCAGCACCCCCAAAACCTTAGAGAGAAGTTAGTTGACTCTATTCTCTTGTGGGCAATCTGTGACAAAGGAGTGGAGTGGCTCCCCTCTCGTGCACCACACACCTAAGCACATTCAACTGGCGGATTCTACGTCCACTTCTAGAATAGTCGAAGGTAAACCAAAAGCCTCTGGAAAGAGTAGTGAGCTCTAACTCTCACCATAGCTCACCTCCTCATCATCATCAGCCGCATCGTCGTCGTCATTGTCATCATCATCATCCTCATCAACACCAATTGAGCATGATGTCTCAATATGGTTGGGCATCATCTATACTCCTTGCAATGGCCTCCTGAACCTCTTGCAAGGCAAGCAATCGGTCCTCATATTCTTCTTTATTAAACATGTCCAATCTGACCTCCATTCTCTCATAGCCACGCTCTTTGATTTTCGATATAAGCCTCAAGTTGGCGTGTATGTATACAAGCTTCTCCGTAGGAAACGGGAGTAGCCGCTTTCTTCTCCTTGTATGAATGAGAGAGAAGGTGCTCCAATTTCTCTCAGATGACGAGGCACGTGTCCCTTAAGAAAGCACCAGAGCAAGAGCCTGTAAAGAGGGTGTGCAAGCCCCAAAAGTTTCCCACCATTTCACTCCCTCTTGTATCCTATTTGGATCTTTTGCAATTGGATGAGCACGTGACTTCCTTTGTCACATGCATATCTAACCCAACCTTTTGTGCATGTGGACAAGCTGTAACTCCTACTTCTAGAGTTTAGGATAGCCTAGGAAGACCCTTGTGAGCATGTACGCAGGACATGCATGTCCAGGCCCTTTAGCCTAGTTGCATACCCCCTAATTGCACATGAGCAAAGCCAGTGTCTACTAGGTGTAGGCACTAGGGTGTTCCCACTTACTCATAGAATATATGGCCTAGGTAGCTACTGCATGTGAAGCACCGCTTATAAAGGGTTTTTTAAACCTTCTTAATAAGTGCGAGTCGTGGGGCTAATGAAGTCCTGGCGCTTTCTGGCAGCATGCTTGACCCACACTTTTCTCAAGTGTAAGTCAAGTACCAAAAGCACCTTATGGGCAGCCAGCCCATCAATACCCTCAAGCACCCCTAGCGTTCCCAGATCCCCAAGCACCTTCAGCGTTTTCAGCATTCAGACTTCCATCATCATCGATGCAAATTTCAGCCATAGCCTCGTCGTCAAATTGCAGAGCCACATCAAATCAGCCCTAGCATTTTCAAATGTCAACCCTTAGCCTCGTAGATCCAAGCACCTACCACAAAATCCCATCAGTCTCTCAGCATCTAGGACCATTGTATAAGCATTTGTGCAATCTAAAGCAAATACCTCTCTAGCGATAGAGAGGGGGGCCATTGGAGGGGGGTTGGCCCTTGGGACCCCATCTGGAGTCTTCTTTCTCTCTCTATCACTCACACTACTCATTCTCTCCTCTCTCTCTCTCTCTCTCTCTCTCTCTCTCTCTCTCTCTCTCTCTCTCTCTCTCTCTCTCTCTCTCTCTCTCTCTCTCTCTATTGCACATCTCTCTCGTTAAGTAAAAGGAATCTTGTGTACGTATTGAGCACTCATCTTGAGTTATCACGCTAAATCACTTCCGCAACACATTAGATACTTTCACCCTTATAAGTGTCCAATTCATCAATAAGGGTGCCTTGCAAGGTCAAATCACCCTTGTTGTACTTGTCCAAAAATGTCATCATGTTGCTAATTGGACTATTCTTTTTCTTTTAATGATTAATTTCTTTTTAGGATATTTTATTGTGTACACTAAGAACTGTTAAAAGATTGTAGCTATAAGAAGTGCCATCCAGAACGGACAACTCTGATGTGTCACTTGATGGGTGACGGTAAACATCGCGAAGGAGTTTCCGTAAGTTCGGTGGAAAGGGCCGGGTTACGAGTGCCCCTGATGCGTCAGGGTGCATCAGTAAGGGGGCATTCCGTAGGCTAAGGAGGAAATCCGAACTGAGTAAGAAAATACGCGTAAGAACGCAAGCACAAGAATAAAGATGGGTTCAATGAAGCTATTTACGAAAAGCAAGAACATTCGCGGGAGGGCAGATGCTTTCCCGCGAGGAGTCTGTGTCTGCATTGCATCTGTGCCGTGTTCTGCACCCGGGGACGCCTGGAATGTGTTCGTGTAGCATTATTTTCACTAACTAAGTGAGTTTTTAAAGTTTGAACAGGTTCACACTTTATTTTATAAGGTGGCCGGTCACTTTTAAGTGACCAGCCCTCTTATAATAAAATAAAGCAAGGCTCTAAAAAAAATCCAGCCCTAATAAAGCTACGCAGGCTGAATCAGCGATCTCTCTCTCTCCTCTCTCTAGAAAACGCAGATTCAGCGATCTCTCTCTCTCCTCTCTCTACGGGCGCCAGGGGTTTTGCTTTTCGGCTCTATTCCCGCCGGTTGCCAGGCCCTATAAAGTAGCAGCCAGCGTTCCAGTTTTGGGACACACCGGAAGCAGCAGAAGAAGCTAGCGTTGGGATTCTGGAGCAAGTGTTGGCGACGGCAATTGCAAGTGTTCGTGTGACGACTGAGTACGGAGGTCGCTTTTCCGAGCAAGGAGCGACAGGTATAAGGTGTTGATACGCATTGAGAATTATTGCTTTGTGTGGTTTGTTTTGCAGGACTCTCCCGTCTTACGGAAAGCCCTTCACGGGAAGTACGGTTTCACGCCTGAGTCCCTTATGGGAAAGTACGGCTTCGCGCCTAAGTCCCTCACGGGAAGGAACGGCCTTGTGCCCAAGCCCTTTACGTGAAAGCACGACCTTCGGGTCCAAAGATTACAGAACGGAGGGGTTTCCTCGGGTTCTCGTGCTTGTATAAGAATTCTCCCTAAATAAAGAATACTCTTGACGGGGGGGGGGGGGGGGGGGGGGGGGCAGCCCATCTTCTGGTCCCCAATACTGTGTCGATCTTCTCCCTTCTCTCACCCTTGCAAAGTATTTTATTTTTCAGATTTCTAAGTGCTCGTGTACGCTCCCGTTTTGTGACAGTGGTATCAGAGCTCGGACTCCTCTCTTTCTCTGCAAAGAAGGACAATTCCGAGAAGAACGGGAAGAACCATGTCGAGCCAAGGGAGAAGCGTTGAAGAGGAGCTTCAACAAGTGCAAGCTCAGCTTGCGGATTTGCAACAAATCTTACTATTGCCAGATGTAAAGCTCTTGGGCGGAATGAAGAGAACGAATGGAACCGATGCAGTCGGGCATCCAGACCACACTGTTGGCGTGAGACCACAGGAAGAAAGAGAAGAAGTACGTGCCGAGGTGCACAAAGGATCATCGGAACAGAATGAACGGCCTACTCCAAGGAAAGGCCAGGAAAAAGCGCTCTCTTTGCTAGACGAGAGCAAGGACATCTCTATCTCATCTCCATCTTACTCTCCTGACTATACTTCTACTTCTCGATCGTCTCGTCAGAAGAAGGAAGCCGCTACTACTACTACCCTACATCAACCTAAAGATAAGCCACGATTCAAGAAGCATGGTCGCAAGTCTCAACATCGCATGAGAGTCTTCAAATCGGGCGACAAGGACATCAAGTTCGAAACCTACAACGGACGGAGAGATATCTCCAAAGCACTGTCCTTCATCAGACAGTTTGAAGTCGCCTTTACCAATGGGCACTTCACAGAAAGATCCAAATTGCGCCATGTGGGGATGCACCTCAAGGAAACGGCCAGTAATTGGTGGTTAGCCAAGATTCTGGAAGGTTCTCAAGCCAGAACTTGGGAGAGATTCAAATCTGAATTTTATGAGCAGTTTCTTCCGCCTGACTTCGAGCAAGACATACGGAAGGAATGGGACTGGCTCGCCCGGAAGGAACATGAAAGAGTAATGACCTATGTGGACAAGTATTGGTCGGTTCTTCTAAAGGTCACTCCCTTCATGAAGATTGCCGACGAGGAAAAGAAACGAAAGTTCGAAGCGGGTCTTCAACCGCAACTTCGAAAGAGTATGAAAGTGTATCTGCATGATACTCTTCAGAGGATGATGGAGTCAGCAATCATTGCTGAGGATTTGCACTCAACTGGGACGCCCAGAAAAATGGAGCATAGCACTTACCGTGCAAGCCAAAGAGGGGTCTACGATGACCAAGGGGGCCAAGGAAGAAAACGTCCTTCATCTAGGGACTATGATCATTCTAAGAAGCCAGAGGGCAATGGCAAGCGAACTAAGTATCTTTCTCCTACTCAACTTCAAACTTTCAAAGAGGAAGGAAGATGCTTCTACTATGGCGAGAAAGGACATATGAAACCGGATTGCCCGCTAAAGCAGCAACGGCAAGAACAAGCCTCTACAAGGCAAGAGAAAGCAAGGAAGGAACCCGCTCCACCAAGCTCGAACTCAATTCCAGATGTTCAAGGAAACACAGAAACGGAGAAAGGGAAGCGTCAACTTCTGAAGGGCTGGGGGTCTTTGAACAACCAACGAGTACTGATTCTTTATGATCGAGGATCCATGGATAACTTCATCTCCCTAGATACTGCGGAACGTTTGTGCCTCGCACCGGCTCAGCTTGGCACACCGGTTACATCCGGATCGGCATTCGAGGGGTTGACAACCAATGCAACTCCCGTGCAAGGACCGCGAATCATTTTTGATGGCACCCATCGAGGGATGTGATATCATCTTGGGTATGCCATGGCACTTCCACATGACACCTATTCCCGATTATGTGGAAAAGACCCTCACTTTTGATCATGGGGGTAAGAAAATAAAGATTCATGCTGATGTAGGAGATTGGCAGTTCCCAATTGTAAGCCATATCTCCATTAAGAAAGAAATGAAGAAGTGTGTTTCTGCTTACTTGATTTTTGCACGTGAGAAGGATAAAACTAGTGGGGATTCACTCTCTAGTCTGGACATTAAGCGTTTTCAATTTATTGAAAAGTACAAAGATTGTTTCACAGAAACACTTCCTGATGAACTCCCTCCGGTACGCCCGGAAGATCACCGCATAGATCTCATACCGGGTAGCTCACCTCCCAATCAACCCCCTTATCGGGTGAGTCTTGCTCAGCAAGAGGAAATTTTGAAGCAAGTCAACGAGCTTCTAGAGAAAGGGTTAGTACGGCCAAGTGCTTCACCCTACTGCTCTCCAGTTCTATTGGTGCAGAAGAAAGATGGCACGTTTCGAATGTGCATAGACTATAGGTCTTTAAACAAGATCACGGTCAAGAATCGCTTTCCGATCCCTCGGATTGATGATATACTTGATAAGTTGCAGGGTGCAAGTGTCTTTAGTCGCATAGACTTAAAGAGTGGGTATCATCAAATGCGGATCGCCCCTAAAGATGTCCATAAGACTACTTTCCGCACAACCTTTGGACTATACGAATTTTTGGTAATGCCTTTCGGCTTGACCAATGCTCCTGCGACGTTCAATCGCATGATGGACCGCATTTTCAGCCCGTATCGAGCTTTTACGGGAGTATTCTTTGACGACATACTCATCTTCTCTAAGTCAGAAGAGGAACATCGGAAGCACTTGGACCTAGTGTTTCAAGAATTGCGAAAGCATGAGTTGCATGTGAATGCAAAGAAGAGCAAGTTCTTTCTTTCAGAGATACACTATCTCGGCCATATAGTCTCTCACAATCAAGTGAGTATGGATCCTGCCAAGATCCGAGTGGTAGAAGATTGGCCTATTCCCACTACGGTACATGATGTACGTAGTTTCCTGGGATTATGTTCGTATTATCGAAGGTTTGTCCAAGGATTTGCTCATGTAGCAGGACCACTTCATGATTTGACAAAGAAGAAGATTCCTTTCAGATGGGGATCGAGACAACAAGGAGCTTTTGATCGGCTCAAGTACTTGCTAAGCCATGGACCTATTTTGATAGTGCCTAACTTAAGGAAACCATTTGAGGTTCACTGCGATGCTTCAGGCGATTGCATCGAAGCAGTGTTAAACCAAGAAGGCCATGCAGTGGCCTACGAAAGCAGACGGCTTAAGGATGCAGAGTTGCATGCATCAATCTACGAAAAGGAACTCACGGCTGTGATTCACGCCTTATCCAACTAGAAGCACTATCTTCTAGGAGCGGATTTTGTGATTAAGACTAATCACCAGAGTTTGCGGTATTTTCTTACGCAAAGGAAACTATCTGAGAAGCAGATGAGATGGGCAAACTTTTTGTCTATGTTTCACTTCCAGATCCTTTACACGGCTAGGAGTAAGAATGTGGTCGCGGACGCATTGTCTAGGCGGCCAAGGGTGACCGCTATCACTTCGGTGTATCATCAAGAATTAGAAGCACTACCGGATTTGTATCCGAATGATCCAGACTTCTCCACCGTTTGGGGTAAGCTACATCGTGGAGAGAATGAGTTTCCCTATTCCATTTGGGACGGTTATCTCTACCACCATCAAGCCATATGTGTGGCGGAACCATTAAGAAAGAAGATCATGGATGAAGCACACGCTTCGCCTTATGCGGGTCATCGGGGTATTCTCCCTACGACCTTAGCAATGGAAAGATATTTCTTTTTGCCTAGCCTTAAAGCAGCCATTGATAAGTATGTCAGGGAATGCTTGGTTTGCCAAAAAGTAAAGTATGATCGGCATAAGACGCCTGGGTTGCTACAACCATTGCCTGTGCCTAATGAACCTTCGGAAAGTATTGCCATGGACTTCATCATGGACCTCCCTAGAACTCAGACTGGAAATGACGCGATCTGGACCATTGTGGACAGGTTTAGCAAGCAAGCACACTTTATACTAGTCAAGAAAACGATCAAAGCAAATCATATGGCTAGGGTCTTTCTGGCACAAATCTTTAAGCATCATGGAATGCCTAAGTCTATTGTGAGTGATCGAGATCCTCGCATGACAGGAAATTTTTGGCGTGCCTTGATGGATAATCTTGGTACGAAGTTGAATTTTTCATCTGCCTACCATCCTCAAACGGACGGGCAAAGTGAGATAGCCAATTCCACAGTATTGGATATGTTAAAAGCTTATGTGTCAGACCGGCAATCTGACTGGGAGAAATATTTGCCTCTTGTCGAGTATGCGTTGTCAGGAGTTTTTTGGAGCAAGGGATTGCGCATATGTACATATACATGCATGGTGCATCAAATAAAGAATTGCCCATTTTCCATAGCCAGGTGGTTACGTGGGGCCCACATGTGTACAGGTAGGACAGCATGTACATAGTGCATCAATTTTCATCGTTACCAGTACCAATGTGTTTTTTCTACAATAATGAGGAGTTTCTAGCGCGTAAAACTTCTCGAGGAAGTTATCGGCGGGCCGACGACATGAGGTAAGCACGTGCGTCAGATGGCATCGAGTGGCGTCAGGAGGTCGAACACGGTCAATACTTGCACGTGGAGAAGTATGGACACGACGTGGGTGTTTTCTTGTGATACTTATGCAGAAAGGTCATCATGAGGACCACTTTTTGGGGCCACTTCACGTGGTTGCGGGATGCATTATTTGGAAAAACTAAGTGCCAGGTGTGCGGATGATGCAAAAAGGTGACAACTATGCACTGCGAGGTCAGTTTTTGGCCTGTTCGAGGTCCGTTTGAGGTCATCTAAAAGGCCACGGGTGCCCAACTAATAAAGCTAAGTGTGGGAACTGAAAAAACAGAGAGAAGACCAGAAAAAACGTGGAGAAGAGAGGAGGAACAGCCGCAAGTGTATTTTTGGAGCATTTTTTGGCCCTAAACTGCTCATCCGAAGTCAGATTTGAGGACTTTGACATTGTAGACTGGGGTTTTTGGGCGTTCCGGACACAATGGCGTTGTCCATTTTGCCAAATTCCTCACATATTTTCTGATGTTTTTCTGTATAATCTTCTCCGGTGAGTGAAGCCTCTGCTTAACTTTGTGGTTGTATCTGGTGTATTTCCTCAATACTGTGTAAACTATTTGCCCCATTGGTGTTGGGCTGAGCTTCATTGAGTCTAAACAACAACAATTTGCCTCCTTTGAGCTGAATTGAGAGTGTGTGTATGTGAGTGTGTATGTGTGAGTGTTGAGTGGGCAAGTGGGAAATCTCTCTCTTCTCACTCCGTCTGTGTGTTTCTTGTCTCGGCCAGGCTGGTTGTGTAAGCCGAGTGGTGCCCCATAATGTGTGTGTGTATCATCCCAAGAGTGTGTGTCGGGGCATTATAGAGGCGTTGTGTGTGTTTCCATCCCGCTCACATTCTTTTGGCACCCCCACGGAGGATCTTCTTCGAGTACCTTCTGCTTCGAGCTTCAAGCTTCGAGATTCGGGATTACAGGTTACATGGTGCAGATTGTAGATTATAGGTTACAGGTTACAGGTTACAGGTTACAGAGACAGGTACAGGTACAAGTGATTCACACAGGTACAGGTAGCTGGAGTTCAGTGATACATTGGCAAGTGGGTGTCACTTGCAGTTGTTGTGGGTATGCATCACTTGGCGCCTGTTTGAGCGCATTTTCTGTTGGATTGTACGTTACTTGTGGAAACTACCACGGTACGCCTTTGTGGAGCCATATATGGTTTTATTTGGCAGTCCCAACCATTTCTGAGACTTGGTCTGGAAGATAGTCATTTCTGAGACTTGACTATACGCGATTTGCATTAGCCTTCGTGTGAGGGTCGATAGCGTGAGGTTTTTATTGAGCTGGGGGATTCTCAAATGTGGAGATCCTTTCGGTGATATAGGTAGCTGGAGCACCCTTTTTGTGACCTAGCCATAGGCTATGTACTAGTGAGTCCTACTTGATGCTCCGGTTCTATTGTTGACAGTTTATGCATACATATACAGTCTATATTTTGGGTTCCTACTGCTCTATTTCTGGGGAAACTCTGCCAAAATTTTGGTTCCTACTGCTCTATTTCTGGGGAAACTCTGCCAAAATTTTTCCAAGTTATGATGGCTGGTTTTTTGGTCTTTTGAGCCATTTATGCTGTTATGCTGCTGAAATTTTGGCAAAATCAGAGGTTAAGTCAGGTGTGCCTTCTTGGGAGCTTCATGGTTGGCTTTAATGGATAATCAAAATGGCCCTCAATTCACTCCATTTCATTTAACTCAAAGAATCCAGATAAATGTTCATGTGTCCAGGAAGATTTTTTTCCAGCAGCGCATGGTCTTTATGTTCGGGCCAAGAAGATTACGAGAGATCTTGGAATGTCCTTTGCCTGTTGTAATTCCGATGATCAACTATGAAAACTCATTTGATGTGCATGTGTTTGTCCTTATCTAAAGTTTAGCTCCATTGAAGTTTCTGGGGATTGGGTAGTCAAAAGTTTTGGGTTCTTGGACGTGTGTTCAAAGGGGTTCTCAAAGCATTGTAACTTGGGTAGCCATGGCTTTCTCTTATCCGGAGTTTCATGGAAGAAGTGATGAAGATGTGGAAGAATTTTTGGAAAAGATTGAGGTTGCCTGCATTAGCAACCAGATTCATGACCATGCGCAGATGTTACGTCTTCTCCAAATTTGTTTGAAGAGTGATGCACGAGTCTGGTCCAAAACATTTGAAGAGGAGTTGTGTGTAGCGGATCCACCTGTAAGATTGAGTTGGGACAATCTACGGCATGGGTTGGAAGTGGAGTTTGTGAAGATAGAAGATCCTGACAAAGTGTGGCAAGAAGTACTGGCTTTGGTGCAAAAGAAAGGTGAGCCAGTAGATGCGTACATACGTAAGTTCTCATTGGCATGGGAGAGGATGTGCAAGGCCTTAGCACCATAGGTACCCCTGCCTGACATGATGAAGGAGGACAGGTTCTTGGCTGGTCTTTGGGAGAATATTCGTTGGAGAGTGGAGCTAAAGAAGCCTAGGACATATGAAGATGCACTAGAGGTAGCAAGGAACAAGGAGTGGAAGTTGAGGAAAATGAGCCAGTTAGGGGTGGAGTCTTTGTCCATGAGGTCTGAATTTCAGCCTCTAGAGTCTTTACAAGGTCGCATGTCAGGGATTCATCATGAACCAGTGGTTCCTGTTACTACTCAGGTTGTGCCAGCAGTGGTCACTACATCGGTGCAAGATGATTGGCTAAGGCAAGACATGAGGCAAGTGGTAGATTTGATGAAGAATCTCAGCCTAAACATGCTAGGTCAAGTGGGAAATAATCGAGGTCGAGGGAGGTATGCAAATCAGCCAAGAGGTGAAGAAAGACCTAGGAATGGTGTTGGACAAAGCAATGGTAGGTTTTGGAGGCAGACGCCCACATGTTACAATTATGGAGAGTTGGGTCACATCAGCCCGCAATGTGATAAGCCACCAAGGATGGGGGGAGACATGTATCCATTGCCAAGACAGGTATTAACTAGGTCAAATGATTATGGAATCGAAATTAAGGGAGATGAAGGAACCAGTGGATTAACCCAAGAGGAAAAGGGAAAGACAAAAGTGCTAAGTGTAGTCACCTTAGAAAAGGCATCAAAGCTAGAGGATACATTAGTGATACCTATTGGGAAGAGGACGACAGAGGACAAGGAAGGAAGAAGTGTCCCAAGTCCTAGTAAGAAGAAGGGAAAGAGTCATGAAGGTGAGGATGTCAAGGCCAAGAGGAAAAGGAGAGCTTGTCAAAAGTTTCACGTTTCAGATTTTCCCCTAGGGGATGGGCAATTAAGCTATGACTTGAAGGAGGATCTGACAAGCAGGAAGGCAGATGTTACTTTTGGGCAGCTTATAGAGATGATGCCTAAGCTAAAGCGACAGTGGAAGAGGATGGTTAACCCAATGGAGAAAGAGCCAAAGAGAGGTTCAGTAAAGGTGTTGGCAATGGATGAGCTACCAGACATTTGTCCAATAGTAGATGTGTGGCATAAAAGGAAATATTTGGGACAAGGTTATGTGGATGGCGGAGCCCAAATATGCGTCATAACACACTCATGCGTTGAGAAGATAGGTCTCACAGTGGCTGGGGTGTCAAGTTTTCGGATCAGATTGGCAAACCATCAAAAAGTAAAATGCTTGGGTGTTGTAAAGAGCTTAGAAGTGGAGGCATATGATGCAAAGACAGTGGTTGATTTTCATGTGATGCCAGCAAGGTTGGGAGCATATCCTATTATATTGGGCAGACCATGGTTATGTGCAGTGGGAGCTGTTCAAGATTGGCGACATGGTACGATTAGCCTCTATGGAAAGACAGGTACCAAGAAGCTTTATAATATGGACACAAGGAAACGATTAGAGGAGCTTTATGAAGATGAGGATAAGTCTAGTGATGAAGACTCTTCCACGGTGACAGATGAGGACAGTGATAGCACTACCAGCAGTGATGAGGATGCTGATGTTGCATTTCTTTCGATGGACAAAGAAATCCAGGAGTTTGGTTTAGTTGCATTTGCGAATGAGGTTGAAGATGAAAGTAAAGGGCTTTATAAAGTGATTGAAGGGCTGATGCAAACCAAGGTTGAGTTGTCAAAGAAGCAGGAATTGTTGACACAAATGATCAGTGGAGACCTCTCAGCTATGGAGAAGATATATATTTGCACATGCTGGCTAGTTTTCCTGATTTATTCATTACTTCATATGAAGAGATCAGAGGGTTCAAGGGCGAAGAGATGCATATAGAGCTGAAAGAAGGTGCTAAGCTAGTGCGGCAAAGGCTAAGAAGGATGGGTCAAGAGCAAATGGAAGCCTTGCGGGTAGAGGTGGACAAGTTATTGAAGACAGGGTTCATAGTTCCAGTAGAGACCACAGAATGGGTGAGTCCAGTAGTGGTAAGTCCAAAGAAGGATGGAAAGTGGAGAATTTGTGTAGATTTTAAACCCTTAAACGCAGCCACTAAGAAGAACCCATATCCTCTTCCATTCATCGATCAGATCTTGGATTCAGTGGCAGGTTATGAGAGGTACAGTGTGTGTGATGGTTTTTCAGGCTATTTTCAATTGAAGATTGCTCTTAAAGACTGCACAAAGACCACTTTTATTATGCCATGGGGCTGCTATTGCTACACAGTATTGCCATTTGGGTTGTCAAATGGACCTTCCTTTTATCAAGAGAGAGCAAATTGGGTGTTGAAACCATTTATTGGTAGTTGTGTTAAAGCTTTTATGGATGACTTTTGTTTATAGCAGTAGGGCTGAACACCAAAAGAAGCTGCAGATGGTATTGGCTCGATATGATGAATGTGGAGGACAACTAAATCCAAAGGAATGTCATCTAGCACAGCCAAGGGTGAAGTTATTGGGCCACATGGTGTCAGAAAATGGCATTGAGGCTGATCCAGACAAGGTTAAGTCTATTATTCTTCTTCCATCACCTACGAGTACGAAGCAATTGGCAACCTTTATACACAAAGTGAAGTACATGGCAAGGTTTATTCCATTGTCTTCTCAGATTCTTTATCCATTACAACAAGTGGCAAAGCATGATCCATTGCAATGGGATGACAAGTGTGAAGAAGTGTTTCAAGAGGTGAAAGAGGTGTTAGGGGGGTTGTCAGCCATGCAGGCTCGTGATTGGGAGAAAGCGTTTTATGTAAATCCATCAGTAGGGGATGATGCCATTGGAGCCATGCTATTGCAAAAGGGGAAGGGCAGCCATTATATGAGGCCAGTGTATTGTGCAAGCCGAGTGAAGTTGGTAGCGGAGAGAAAGTTCTCGGAAGTAGAGCTAGTGATGGCCAGTGTAATATTTGCTTGTCGACGATTTCGTCATTACTTGCTACCACGGCCTTTTGTTTTCTTGACGAGTTATGCCTTTTTGCCACAGTTAATTAATGGTACTAACATGTCAAATGTGGTGAAGAAATGGGCAATTGAGCTGCAAGAGTTTGAGTTCTCTTTTCTAGTGGAAGATAGTACAAGGGCTACCCTAGCTGATTTGTTGACCTACAAGGAGAATCCCCTTATTGTTAAGGAAGAGGTGGTGAGAAAGGTAGTTGAAGAAGTGCCACAGATCAGCAATGCACATGTGTTGTTCTTTGATGGTTCATACAAAAAGAGCCATGATGCAGCTTCAGGGGGTATAGCACTTTATGATCCAGAGGGGAAGCTAGTATGCAAGAGAGGGTTCAAATTGGATGCTCATAGTAACAATGAGGCTGAACATGCTACTCTGGAAGCCGGATTACATATTTGTTTGAAGCATGGGGTTCGAAGGTTGAGCATAAAAGGTGATGCCTTGTTAGTGGTGAAGCAAGTGCTGGGTGTGTGGAAGAGCAAGAACACCTCATTGAAGGAAATGTGCTTCAGAATTAAAGGCCTGTTAAAAAAGTTTGAAGCATGGATCATCAGACACATTGAACGTGCTCTAAATGGAGAGGTACATGAAGTAGCTCGAGGTATGATTGGGGAGCGGAGCTATTTGTGTTGAGGACCACTTTACCTCTTTATCATGGCCGGGAAAGTTTGGCTCAAGAAGAGGAGTTTTTGCTAACAGGAATCATTCCAAAGGAGATTCAGAAGTCTAAGAAGTATGGCTTTGTGCGTAGAGCATACACGTACAAATTGATTGGTGATGTCTTATACATGAAAGGGGCTGATCTCGTGTTGAGACGTGTACCTTGGCGGGAGGAGCTTTACAGAGTGTTGGAAGAGAATCATGAAAGCGCATGTGGTGGCCATTTTGCTCTAAAGATCACCTTGCATAAGATTTTGCAAGAGGGGTATGTATGGCCTAGTTTGCACAAGGATGTTCACCATTGGTGTAGGTCTTGCAATAGGTGTCAAGCATTTGGGAAGAGAGTGTTGAAGCCAGAGCTACGAAAAACCATTATGGCGTTTGATGTGTTTAAAAAGTGGGGGATTGATACAATAGGCCCGTTACCTATCACAAGCAGGGACAAAAGCTATATCTTGACAGAAGTGGACTATCTCTCTAGATGGGCAGAGGCTATAGCAGTAAAACAGATCATTGCAAAGGATGTGGCAAAATTTGTGTATGATGAAATTTGTTGCAAGTTTGGGGTGCCATTAGAGCTACTTTCAGATAAGGGGCCAGGATTTAGAGCTAAACTGCTAGACTTCTTATGCACAAAGATGAAGATTAGGCACCAGCATACCACTCCTTATTACCCGCAGTGTAATGGCTTAAATGAAAGATTCAATGGTGAGTTGGTACAAATTCTTTCTAAAGTGACAGAGCACCAAGGAAAGAATTGGGATTTGGAATTGCCTAGTGCATTATGGGCTTATCGTACTTTGGTGAAGACAGGTACAGGGTTTACTCCATTTCATTTGGTGTATGGAAAGGAAGCACTATTGCCTGTGGAGGTAGAGTTGCCTGCGGTCAAAATGTTAGAAAAGTCGCTTGGGCCGCCTAGTGATGCATTCAAAGAGAGGCTCTTGCAGTTACAAGAGGTCCAGTTGGATAGGATGAGCGCATTGGAACATTATGGGCAGATGCAGGATAGGGCTTTGGCAAAGATAAATGAAAAGGTCAAGAGTAAGGGTATCAAGAAGCATGACTTGGTTTTGCGCTACAACAGTAAGCTGGACAACACCTGCCAGAAGAAGTTTCAAATCAAGTGGGAAGGCCCTTTCAAGGTAGTGGAGTGTTTTCCAAATGGCACATATCAGCTGGCTAACCTGGATGGTGTTCTACATAAGTCAAGGGTAAATGGATTGCGTCTTAAATTGTATCATGTTAGATTGATGATGGTGGAGCAAGATGAGCTGTCTGTGGATCAAGCAGTGTTAGTGAGGGATGAGGAGACTTGTGATGCGGCAAGTCTCATATCTCTCTTTGCTGCTGCTGATCATGAATGATCTAGCAGGCTAGGGGATGGGCAAATTATGTCAGGAGTTTTTTGGAGCAAGGGATTGCGCATATGTACATATACATGCATGGTGCATCAAATAAAGAATTGCCCATTTTCCATAGCCAGGTGGTTACGTGGGGCCCACATGTGTACAGGTAGGACAGCATGTACATAGTGCATCGATTTTCATCGTTACCAGTACCAGTGTGTTTTTTCTACAATAATGAGGATTTTCTAGCGCGTAAAACTTCTCGAGGAAGTTATCGACGGGCCGACGACATGAGGTAAGCAGGTGCATCAGATGGCATCAAGTGGCGTCAGGAGGTCGAACGGGGTCAATACTTGCACGTGGAGAAGTATGGACGTGACGTGGGTGTTTTCTTGTGATACTTATGCAGAAAGGTCATCATGAGGACCACTTTTTGGGGCCACTTCACGTGGTTGCGGGATGCATTATTTGGAAAAACTGAGTGCCAGGTGTGCAGATGATGCAAAAAGGTGACAACTATGCACTGCGAGGTCAGTTTTTGGCCTGTTCGGGGTCCGTTTGAGGTCATCTAAAAGGCCACGGGTGCCCAACTAATAAAGCTAAGTGTGGGAACTGAAAAAACAGAAAGAAGACCAGAAAAAACGTGGAGAAGAGAGGAGGAACAGCCGCAAGTGTGTTTTTGGAGCATTTTTTGGCCCTAAACTGCTCATCTGAAGTCGGATTTGAGCACTTTGACATTGTAGACTGGGGTTTTTGGGCATTCCGGACGCAATGGCGCTGTCCATTTTGCCAAATTCCTCACATATTTTCTGTTGTTTTTCTGTGTAATCTTCTCCGGTGAGTGAAGCCTCTGCTTAACTTTGTGGTTGTATCTGGTGTATTTCCTCAATACTGTGTAAACTATTTGCCCCATTGGTGTTGGGCTGAGCTTCATTGAGTGTAAACAATAGCAATTTGCCTCCTTTGAGCTGAATTGAGAGTGTGTGTGTGAGTGTGTATGTGTGAGTGTTAAGTGGGCAAGTGGGAAATCTCTCTCTTCTCACTCCGTCTTTGTGTTTCCTGTCTTGGCCAGGCTGGTTGTGTAAGCCAAGTGGTGCCCCATAATGTGTGTGTGTATCATCCCAAGAGTGTGTCGGGTCATTATAGAGACGTGTATGTTTCCATCCCGCTCACAGCATATAACAATACCATACACTCATCGCCTCGGAAAGCACCTTTTGAGATTCTCTATGGTAAGCCTTTGCTTCCACCGATCCTTTTAACTAAGGATAAGATCTTTGCAGCAGATGAATTTGTCCGGGATTTGGACACAGCCTACGGGCAAGTTAGGAGAGCTATTCTACGCTCTCAGGAAAAGCATAAGAAAGCTGCAGACAAGCACAGGAGGAATCTAGACTTAAAAGTCGGACAGTTAGTCTTACTCAAGTTTGAGAAGGCAAGACTTAAGAAACAAGCGTCTCATAAGGGAAAAGTGGTAAAACTTTCTACCCGTTATTATGGGCCGTTTAAGATCGTTGGGTGAGTGAATGATGTCACTTTTCGATTAGAGCTACCGCCTAATTGGAGGATCCATAATGCTTTCCTTGTCAGTTTACTCCGGCCATATGTGGGACCGCCTCCGAGCCAGCCTAGTGCTGAGGAACCTCCCGAGGTTGAGGAAACAGAAGAAATACTCCAACCGGAGCAGATAGTGAGTCATCAGGAGCGGCCTCTCAAGTCCGGAAAAATAACACGGAAGTATTTGGTTAAGTTTAAGAACTATTCGAATCTAGATGCTCAGTGGATGACGCAGGAGGAATTAGTAGCTTATCCCGAGATACTGGAGGTATATGTCCAAGCACTACAGTTGAGGTCAACTGTTTAGAAGCCAGAGGGATCTTGCTAATTGGACTATTCTTTTTCTTTTAATGATTAATTTCTTTTTAGGATATTTTATTGTGTACACTAAGAACTGTTAAAAGATTGTAGCTATAAGAAGTGCCATCAAGAACGGACAACTCTGATGTGTCACTTGATGGGTGACGGTAAACATCGCGAAGGAGTTTCCGTAAGTTCGGTGGAAAGGGCCGGGTTACAAGTGCCCCTGATGCGTCAGGGTGCATCAGTAAGGGGGCATTCCGTAGGCTAAGGAGGAAATCCGAACTGAGTAAGAAAATACGCGTAAGAACGCAAGCACAAGAATAAAGATGGGTTCAATGAAGCTTTTTACGAAAAGCAGGAACATTCGCGGGAGTACAGATGCTTTCTCGCGAGGAGTCTGTGTCTGCATTGCATCTGTGTCGTGTTCTGCACCCGGGGACGCCTGGAATGTGTTCGTGTAGCATTATTTTCACTAACTAAGTGAGTTTTTAAAGTTTGAACAGGTTCACACTTTATTTTATAAAGTGACCAGCCCTCTTATAATAAAATAAAGCAAGGCTCTCAAAAAAATCCAGCGCTAATAAAGCTACGCAGGCTGAATCAGCGATCTCTCTCTCTCCTCTCTCTAGGGGCGCTAGGGGTTTTGCTTTTCGGCTCTATTCCCGCCGGGTGCCAAGCCCTATAAAGTAGCAGCCAGCGTTCCAATTTTGGGACACGTCGGAAGCAGTAGAAGAAGCTAGAGCTGGGATTCTGGAGCAAGTGTTGGCAACGGAAATTGCAAGTGTTCGTGTGACGAATGAGTACGGAGGTCGCTTTTCCGAGCAAGGAGCGACAGGTATAAGGTGATGATACGCATTGAGAATTATTGCTTTGTGTGGTTTGTTTTGCAGGACTCTCCCGTCTTACGGGAAAGCCCTTCACGGGAAGCACGACTTCACGCCTGAGTCCCTTACGGGAAAGTACGGCTTCGTGCCTAAGTCCCTCACGGGAAGGAACGGCCTTGTGCCCAAGCCCTTTACGTGAAAGCACGACCTTCGGGTCTAAGATTACAGAACGGAGAGGTTTCCTCGGGTTCTCGTGCTTGTTTAAGAATTCTCCCTGAATAAAGAATACTCTTGACGGGGGGGGGACCAGCCCATCTTCTGGTCCCCAATACTATGTCGATCTTCTCCCTTCTCTCACCTTTGCAAAGTATTTTATTTTTCAGATTTCTAAGTGCTCGTGTACGCTCCCGTTTTGTGACACATCAAGCCTTCATGCAGCTTTGTATCACAATTCACCATCCTATCCTCTTCCTCGCCATATAGGATGCAACATGTATCCATCACCATGCAATGGTGTGGCATCATATTCCATCTATCAATGCATAGATCCTAAATCTCTCTCATCCTTGCATGTTTTCAATTTGCTCAATTATGCGATCCGTAAGCTCATACATAATCCCCATGGTGGCTCCTTCCCTATCAGCTAACAGAGAATTTTCAATATGGGAGCACAAACCTTCAAAATCAGCCTGGCCTCTTTGCCAAAAGGATGCATTGAACACAATGTAAGAGATCTCAATAGCCTTTGCAATCCTGGATGTCTTTATCTTCATATATTTGTTATCATGTGGCAGCCGGCTTCACCAAATCCTTCTTGCTACACTGTCGAAACAATGCCAACACAGTGCACTTTCTTGCTACAAATTTGACAACCTCTGTTGCATTCTCAAGCACCTTTGCAACCGAACCTCTCACGAGGACGTGGTAATCACTAACCTGAGTTGTTGGTTCTTTCCTTTGATTTTTAAATAATTTTTGGGACCCTCTTTTTGAAGTCACTGCTCCACTCCTGAGGTATAAGCTTTGTGACAGGCTGGAGTGTGGGCCTACCCTCCTATATCACAATCATCCGGCTAGCTGAAGACAGCTAAAACCGAAGTGTTGGACCCGTGAAGGTGGAACAGGCAACAGCTGTTACAGGTTGGTCACTCCAAGCGAGAAATCAATAGCAACAGTGAGAGGCCCAAGGGTGCTTATAAACAATGCGAGAGTTTCCTAAAAGCAGAGCACCAAAAGCACTTATCCCCAAAAGATCTGCTCTACAAAAGCCACTCATGAAAAACAGCAAATCTACCAACGCAATTTACGAAAATCCGTACGGTCCTACCACGTCAACATAGCAGCGTAAAACTCGAAATTCCGTACAATCTTGCCACGTCAACAGTCCGTACGATCTGCCACTTCAGCATTTCAATGCGTTTTACGTGATTCTGCCTCAAAGTTCAAGCTTTTGAATTTTTTAGGGTTAGGCCCCTCGGCCGGTGCTCCATAAGTTGGGTGGGAAGTAGGTTTTTTAAACCCCTGATTCTTCCTGGGTTCAGACTTTATCTTGCCCTCTAGCCCATTTCTTTCTAGTTGGACACGCTATATCATCACTCTGTGACATTCCCCTCTTGAAATAATTGTAATCGCCCTCGATTACGTCTGCAAAACAGCCATAGGATAGAAACTTTCTTTAGTAGACGCTGACTCTATGTACCAATGAACCAGACTCCACCAATCCAGTACTTCTACAAAGACATGAGTCATTGGTCAGTCACATTTCTATCGAGGGTCTCAAATAGATATCCTGATCATTGTAACCATTTCGCCATCACATCCGGACCACGCTAATCTTTTTACGGATGTCTCCATCTACTAAATCTTGCTACTATCAGATATGTCCTTTCTTTTCACACCTCAATCAAGCAAATCATGCCCATGACCATTCCCACAAGACAATACATCCGCATAGCATGCAATTCACAAAATCAAATACGTAGTTCACATTGAGCACTGTGTTTCAACCATTCAATCTAGCCATCTCATTCCGTTTAGGACTCTTGATGCACCTAGATCACTGTGCAGCCATCTCATCCTTTCGGAACTCTTGATGCACTTACAACACTATCGAGTCATCTCATCCAGATAAACATCTTGATGCACTAGAATCTCGTTTAGTTCACATTCAGTTCTCATTCACTTAGCCATCACATCTAAATCTCGCTGATCTCTGACAAATGTCTAGATGCTCTAAGTTCAAATCATTCATCATAAAACAAAATGTTGCAGACTTTTTATCTTTCTCTACATGTCTCTAGCAATACACACACGAAAGTGCACATGTTTTCAATTCAATAAAGGAAATTTCCAATTCAATGCACATTTGTTCACAAAGTCATTCCGCAAAATACTCTCGGTCCGTCAATACCTCTAAAATCTCAAAAAGAAATTAGTGACTTTACTCAATCTAGGCAATTTGTTACAAAGGAGTGGAGTGGCTCCCCTCTTGTGCAGTCTGCACCGCACCAAATTCAACCTGTTGATTCATCGGTAACTTTTGGCATAAACACTGCTTAAGACCCAAAAGCTTCAAGGTACAGCTCTCTCTGAAGAGAATTTGCGATGATCTCCTCCTCCATCCACTTTGCATCGAGGGCCAAAAAGTACCCTTGACCATATTATCCGTTGGACCTAGGTTACCTTTCTATTCTATTCTTGTGCCCTTTGACCTATTGGCAGCCCTGCTTGCCTCGCCAGTCCCCTGGCACTTCAATCTCAATAGTCTGAAATTTTTTGAGAAACAATCAGTTGATTCCCTTGCTTCATCCGAACCCTCAGATGCGCTATCATCGGATTCCCTTTCTTCTCCGAAATCCTCTGATGAACTCACATTTGGTCCTTTAGATTTGTCGAAACCCTCGAACACCATCATTTGATTCCCTTTCTTCCCCGGAATCCTCTTATGAACTTTCATTTGGTTCCACTAATTCCTTTTCTTGACTAGAAGACTCTTGCCTTGTAGAGGTGGACACTAGTCAATGAGCCGGCATGCATTCCAAAACCTTGCCTAGCATGTCCCGTAAGTCTTTGAATAGAGTCAGACTTCTGTTGCAAACATAACTGTCGAATCTCTTTTGGCAAACCACAGCATAACCCCTCAATCTGGTCCCTGAAAGTGATCCTCCGAAACGAGGACACTTGCAAAAAGGTATCCCAAAACCTCTGGCGGTAGTCATTAAATGTGTCTTTCTTAGTCATTCTTAGATGATGCCAAGCCATGATGACATCTTCTTCATATTCTTCTGATATCCAAGTTGACGTGAAAAATTTCTTGGATTTCACCCATATCATAGTTGCTTCTCTGCATAACAATAGAGTAGACCACCAGGTTTGTGCATTTCCTTTCAAGTAAGATGCCGCCTTCGCACCTTGAAGCATTCTGAGAATCGACCTCCCGAGAAGGCGACGTCAAATTGTTGTATAAACTCAAGGGCTCGATGGGCATCCTAATAGCCTGAAAACGTGTCAAAACTTATGGCCTGACCCCCTTCCTTGAACTCCTTGGTCTTCTTGCTCAACTGATCACTGTCAAAAAAGGATGAGCTCTCCTCCTCTGAACTGCTAGATATCCTCCATGCCTTCTAGACTTTTTCCTGTTTTTTTTGCTTTTTTTCCGCTTCTTCCGCCTTTCTTTGCTCCCTGCATCTCTGCCTGCTCAGCCTAGCGAGTCATGGTGGGCTGAGTTTGTGTCGAGGGTCGAGTCCTCCTCCATGGACAAGCCTTCGCAAAATGGCCCATCCGTCTGCAAATGAAACACTAGTTCGGGAGGCCCGAATATTCCACGCTTTGTCTAATCCAACCACCACTCACTCGAGGCAGTAAAACTACCTTTGGAAGTGTATGTGTCGCCCGAACAAGAACCCGCACAGTGAATAACCTTGCGGCCTTGGCCACAACAGAAGCTGAAGTGCGCAAGGTCTCCAAGATCGTCCCAAACATGGAACCAATCCTGGACAATAGGAGAGGTACTCCCGCCTAAAGCCTAGGAAGAAAACTGAGATAGGAAGATCTGCCTCCTCCTCCATCACATCTGAAGTCAAGTCGAAACCATGGTGTCACTGTCTTAAGTAAGTTTAAGCCGTCCGAATGCCGAGTGGGCTCATCGAGATCACTTTAGTTGCCATCTCCGAAGAGTCAAACTCTATTTGATAATAACCTCTCCTGAGAATCTGCACACCAATGATCTTGCCCACTTCGGTGTCACAAACTGATGACGTGTCAAAGCCCTGAAGAATGGAGTCAACTTACAGATGCCGGCCGAGGGGCCTAAACCCTAAGAAGAACAAGTAACATGAGAAGAAGTCCTACCTACTTATGGGGACCCCGTCCAATGGGGCCCCAAGTGACATAAAGGATTAAAATAAAGCAGGACCCACACAGAGAAAGAAGCGTAGGACCTGATGACATGGCAGATTTTCGAAAATTCCGCTGACCGCTGACGTTGGCAAAACTATACGGATTTCCGCTTTTCACGCTGGCAGTGCTAACGTGGCAAGACTGTACGGATTTCCGTAAATTACGCTGACAGCTTTTTGGCATTGCTTTTGGACCAGAAGCTTTTGAGTTTGAAGGCTTTTCATGTAAACAACTTTTGGGGCCTAGGGCCTTTAAATATGAGGCCATGGGCTCATTCTCGGGCATGCTTCCTGGAGAAGGTGCAGAGTCTGGAGTACCGGCTTGTACTGAGTTGATGCAATATAAAGAAATATTGAAAGGGGCGCCAAGGTTTGGGGCCAATACTCTCTGGGGTGGAATTCCGCCACTCCGTGTCGTGTCGTCTCTTACTCTCTCTCTCTTCAGTTGTTATTGAAGTGCTAAAAGTCTGTTCAGTCTGTTCTTTTCTATTGGCACGTGGTGCCCGTCTTGTGACAGTGGTATCAGAGCCTCAGGCGTGTGCTTTTCTGAAAGCATACCGGTCCCACCCTTACTTCATCGCGCATCGAGCACGCTCCCGTCTTCATCGCTCTGTCTTACAGGGCATAAAGCCATAAAGAACCCAAGACATGGATTCCGCAGAATATTTGCACTTTCTACTCAACGAACTCCACAACATTCTTTCGCGGCATCCTCAGCAGAATCTTCCGATGCTGTAAAGTTTTCAACAATTTTTGAACTACATGTTACCCCCACTGATGCCCCACGTGGTACCTCCTCCTCCGGCATCAGAAAGTACGAGAGCTTCCAACTGGCAATCTTCTCAGCCAGAGTTTTCAGGAATATGGTGCAGCCATCTGACGTTGATCCAGTGCAACCGCCTTTGCCATTGCCATTGCCCCCACCACCACCACCGCCGCCACTAGGCTACAATGGTTGGAGCCCATATGGATACCCTTATTATCCATACCCAGGATATGCGCCTAACCAACCCAAAGATTTCAAATATGGCGGCACGACAATCAAATTTTTCACTTTTTCCGGGGTCAAAGATCGCAAGAAAGCATTGCAGTTTCTATAGCAATTCGACAACATCTATGCTTTGGAGAACTATACATAAAAATCCTAGATTTTTCGAGCAGCGGGATTTCTTAGAGATAATGCTACGCAATGGAGTTCAATCGCGACATAACCGCATGCTCCAAGGACCTGGCAAGCTTTCAAGACAGTTTTTGCACGTAGTTACATGACTTCTATGTTTGAAGTACGGATTTTGGCAGAGTGGGGCAGTTGTGGGCTAGGCCAAATAGATAGTGCGCAAGAGGGTAAGAAAGCGGGCAGGGTGGAGGGGCAAGTGCCAGTTTTGGGGGGACCGGGGGGGGGGGGTCAGGGAGCAGCAGCAAGCCTTCGATATCCAACCTACTTGTCAATTGCTTTCACCATCCCCAAAAAGTAAGGGCTCCACTTTCCATTGAGGAATGTCCTCAGCATAAAAACTTGCACAAGGCTTTGTCTACTTGAAACCGGCCTGTTTAATCCAAAAAGGGCGATAGACTTTAGACTTAAACTTTATTTGCTTTCACCCATTTAATTTGTCGCCCACTTTACCTGTACTTTCAAGACACAACAAAAGGGGAAAGGGATACAGGCTGCTAGATTGCACCTGTATGAGAAGACCGACACCAGACTTGCCCCTAAGTCAGGCACCCCTTTCGGTATTTCTTTATTCTTTAACAGAGGGAATAAAAGTTGTGGTTCCCTACAAGCTGCCCCGCACAATCTTGGCTGAATTTCAACTGTTCTGGCCCGATTTCGGCAGCATAACTATACTAGGATCCTTCACAGTCAATATTCCCACGCATTAGATGACTTTCCCGACGCATACGGACACTTTACAAAACCTGGCGAGAATCTGCAGCACACTGAATTCTCTGTTTTCAGCCCCGAAAATGTGCCAGATCACCTGTACAGCGGTCCCCTTGCGTCCCCGAACCTCCTGGGGGTATTAGAGTCCATTTAGCGCCAAAACCCTAAACCTGCAAAAATACACAGCAGGCTGTAATTCACTGTTTCGGGCTCCGTTTTGCGTGCCGGTCGCATCCCTAGCAAGCCCTCGAGCTCCTGCACCTGTAGGGCTACTTGCCCTTTGAATCGGACAAGATTTCTGACGTGAAACCTCTCCGAATTCACCTGTACCTGCGGGGGATTAGCCGCTAGCTTATCCAGTACCTGTTCAAGAGGCTCTTGCCTCGGCAATCGCGCATGAACCCACATAACTGTACATTGGTCAAATGAAAAGCCCACTAGTGGGGCATAACATACTGCCATAGGGGAGAGAGAGAGAGAGCAATGCGTAGCGTGCAGGGCATCACTCCTGGCACCGCACTGTACATAAGAGGGAAAGAAAGCACTCCATAGCTCTTAACCTGTGACAGTTTGCAAAAGGAGGCTCATCCCAGCTTGAAAATCAGCGCCCCCTTCTCTTGCATGAGGAAACTGCACAGAAATGTGCCACTTGGCACACTTACAGGCCATTTCCCGTTTCGGGGTTGCCGCCTAAAAGTCTCCCGACCGGTTGCCCATTTGACTTCACTGCAGAGCAATAAAATGTTCCCCTTGTCATTCCGGAGATAATGACGCACACATTTTCAGGTCCCAAAATAGCAGTTCCCTAAATTTTAGGAGATGCTGCCATTGTATCTTTCTAGGTCATCCGACCCCCTTTGTACACTACAGCCACACCCAGAACTGAAATGTAGCCTCTGTAGCAAAGGATTCCACTTTGGCTAGTCAATGACCCCACTTTGGCTAACCATAGTCCTTGTCCAACCTTAGTGCTCTCTTGCCCTCAGGCCTGGACTCCCTCTGAACAGTTCCACACTAGCTATGCAATGCAGGGCAGTTACATTTCCCGAGGGGTGTTTCAAAAAAGTGAAAATGAATAAATAATAAGAAAGAAATCAACAAAAAGGATAGATAGTAGTCACACGCTGGTGACACTACTTGCTTACGTGCTTGCAAGCCAAATGCACTTGCCAAACCCCCTCGTGCAACCTTCCTCTTCTTGCTCGAGGACCCCACATTCTACTTGGAAGAGCCGCTTACATCAATCCTTCCCTCAGCATGCGTGCTCATTGAAGCATCCCCTTGAGCTTGAGAAGCATCTCCTCCAAAATCTTTCACCAATACATCTACAAAAGCACCTCTATCTTGTCCATCAAGCCTTGCTTCTGCACGCAATCTCTACAACATCCTCTTGTGCATCATCGCATGGGCTTCCCACACCATGGCCAGAAATGCCCAATATATACGCACATAGTGCAAGGGACCCCGTCCCAAGAATGCCCACAAAAAATACATTTGCAAGTCCATTGCCCTTTTGGGAGGGCCTTCACTTGGTGCAACATATTGCCACTCCAGGCGCTTGACTCTGCCCATCTGCAAGGAATCATGCCACACGTCACAAATTTTTGGATTTCCCTCAGCATTATCTCTACATTGTACATAGTGCAGACACACACGTGACACAAGTGAGAGTTTGAATCTCAGAGGCTCACCTTGGTAGAACCTAAACCACAATGGAAGAGAGCCTTGGAGGAAGTCACACACTCAAGTGGATGGCTTCGCAGCGAAGCCTTTGCAAGGGATCTCCGAAGTCGCGGGCCACAACAAGGAAGGTGGAGAAGAGGGTGGAGAGCTCACAGAGCTCCTTTGCATAAACTCTTTGTGGTTATGCGTACAGTGAAAAATTACAGTGTGTCAAAAATCGGGCCTCAAATTTTTGACTCGTTGGTTGGGCACCTGGAAAAGGCAATCGGACGTCAACCATACTCGGACGCGTACAAAATTCTAGCTTACGAATCGGACGTGTCCGAAAAAAAATTATGCCTACGAGGTCGTGTAGGTGAATCAAAGTGTTGCGAGAATTCGTGGAACTAAACCATTGTGGTCGTGTTTAGATTCGGTGTAAATTTGAGTTTTCCCTTCATCAAATTTATAACCAACGGCTGCATGATCCATAAGTTCTCGCATGGCAGTGACTCACTTGGACAGACAATATTCGAGGAGTGGAGAAGGTAGTCCAATAGTGTAGCGCTCACATTGATCCTTCAAGGTTAAACTCTTATAGAAGGAAACAGGAAGATAGATATCCCAAAAAAATTATTGTAATCTTCCATGCTTTCGGTGGCTAACATTTTCAAGTTACCTATTCTGCAAGAAGTTGTACTTCACATAAGGATGTGAGGTGCTTCAAGCAAAAATATTCTTGAAAGCTTGCCATATTCTTGGAGCGTAAGTCTTTGTAGATAAGGGACTCCCGAGTCCCACCACTGCAGAGCATTATCTTTAAGAAAAGCCGTTGCTTAAGAACTTTTGGTTTCTATGTAATTCCGAGTGCATAGATATTGTCAAACTGCTAAAGAAACTACAATGCTTTCTTCCGATCTTTCACTCAAGAAGAAGTGAAAAATTTTACTATAGATCCACCACCTTTGAAGTCCTTAGGTTGAGGAACTGTACGTACAAGTGGTGGATAATAGGGACATGCATACGGGTTCCAACTGTGAGATACAAGAGGTGGTGGAAAAGGAAGGTGATGCAAAATCGGGTGTTGTAACCATCTGCCGAAAAACCCCCCAATTGGAATACTAGATTGTTGCAAAGAATCTCTTACATTGTTAGGTGACGAAGGGTAGAAGACTTGAAGCATGACCGGCGGTAGCATACCATTGAGGCACAATTGAAAGTTCTATAGAATATGCAAATTTTGTCGAGGATGCTTCGAAAGTATGTCACGAAATTTGTTGACAAGAAACTGCAAGTACTCATTACAATCCAAAAACATCATCTTATCCAGAAGGACCGATTTGCTTGTCAGAACAACAAAGGAGAAAAGCTCTGATAGCACTATAATGTGCTCATGCACTACGTGCCAAACAACAAACATATCTAGATCAGACTTTTAGCACTGTAATACCACTGAAATTGAGAGAAGTTTCCACACGGTAGAGGTGGAGTTCCACTCTTAGATGCAATGGCCCCAAAAACCCTGGCGCCCCTTTTGATATTTCTTTTATATTGATCTTCTCAAAGTACAATTGCCGGAGGAGGGCACTCTGCAATCTACTATCACACTGATCTCTAGAAATGGCCCTTGAGACTCATATTTAGAGACCACACGCCGAAAAGCATCAAATACAAGTAATTGGCGTCGAGTGCTAAAAAACTAAGCGCCCAAAAGCTCCTCTCTTTTTGTCACTAGGCGGTGTATTTTTCCAGTTGCCTTCCGTAAATAAGTATTAGATATATTTATTTTATTTTTACTTGTTTGTCCCGGAACCCTTGAAAAGGTGCAAGTGGACATTGCATGGCCAGTGTGAAACGGCTGAAGCCAAATGGGTTTCTCACATCGGGGATCTAGGTCGGTCAGACAGGGACTGCCCGCGCCAGTTAGCACTGAATTCTAATGAGTATGGAAGCTCGTGTGCGCCAAACTTGAATTTGGGCAACTCGTCAAGTCACTGCAACTTTATAAGTTGAAAGGGGCCAGTAAATTAACCCACATTGTAGATGTTGGTCAAATGGTAGTCTTCAATGATGGTCAGGAGACCGATAGGAACGCCATGGAAGCATCTCCTAAAATTTAGGGAACTGCTATTTTTGACCGGAAAATGTGTCCGTGTCATTAGCTCTAGAAGGACAAGAGGAACATTTTATTGCTCTGCTGCCAAGTCAACTGACGCACCAGTTAAGATAATTTTAGCAAGGAAAGCCCAAACTCGGAAACTGGGCGACGTGTCAACCTGTGAGCGATTCTGCCACTCTAGGAGGCAAAAACGAGCTGCATATCAACAAAGGGGGCGCCATTTTCAGCCTCAGGTGGATTGTAGCAGGTACAGAAGCTATGGAATGCTTACCTTGCCCTCTATGCACAGTATGGTGACGGGAGTGATGCCCCGCATGCTACATACTGCTCTCTTTCTCCCCTACGTACAGTATGTTATGCCCCCCTAGTAGGCTTTTCATTTGACCTATGTATAGCTCTGGGGAAATATGCTTTCATGCCGAGGCAAGAGCCTCTTTGCACAAGAACCGGTGTAGCTAGTTGCTGCACCAAAGCAGGTCCACGAGAGGGTGATAACCTCTCGATTGCGCAGTAAGTTCAGCACTGTTTGCTTGCTGTTTTTACTCTGTTTTGAGACTGTTTTGTGCCCGGGATGCTTCCATAATCAAGGGGCACCAAGCCCAAGGTGCAGGGAACAGTGTAGGGACCGTCGTGTGCCCAAATCAGGTCAAAAACAGGACTGAACCAGAAATTACAGCGACCTGGAATTTACTGTTTTGTGCTCCCGACTGAGGGATAACGCCAGTGGGATAGAGTCCTGAGCTTGGAAACTGATTCGGGTTAATTTCGGTACCGTTATGCTGCCGAAATTTTGCCGGATCTGGAGCGTACTAGCTGGATGCAGGTGTTATCTTCCAAGGACTCTTTTTTTTGTAATTCCCTCTCTCTAAATTAAAGAAATACCGAAAGGGGCGCCAGTCTTTGGGGCCTACAGGGTGTCGGTATCGTGTGCGCAGTGACATTCTAGTCGCTGGACGCAACTGTGTTCTCTTCCCTTCTCAGTGCTCTGTGTAAAGTTAACAGGTAATTGAAATAGTACCGCCCTCTACGTTGTATAGGCCGGTTATATGGTTCCATCGACGGGATAGTCACTTTTTCTTCAAAAAGTGCAACGTGGATTGTTGTGGGTGAAAGCAACACAGAGCTTGTCGATATGGCAGAGAAGAGAGACCAAGTACCTGAAGAGGGATCTTCCTCACATGGCACAGAGAAAATTCCTTCAACTCTTCAAGAAGAGGATAGGTTGTTTAGAACTCAACTGCGTTGCTGCATGGACATGTTTCAGCAGTTGGCTAACAACCCAAGGATGCAGGAGTTCTTACAGGCTCCGACGCAAGGTTTTCAGCCTACTACACAGGGCATGACTAAGCCGTTGTAAGAAAAGGAGATTTCCAATGCGTAGAGGACTCATGATGCTCGAGGGAAAGCCCATGTGGTTGAGCAACTAGCGATGTCCAATGATCCAAAGCAACTTGCTTTAGCTGGACAGGAACCGTTTGTGAATGGTCAAGGGAGCAATGAACAGGCTATGCGTCAGACCCTTCCATTACCTAATACTTATCCTGGTTATTTTGGAGGTGGTTCAGTATTTCAAGCTATGGCTGGACCTTCCACAGGTTATATGCCCGGGAATGTGTTCGGGACAATGCAAACAGGCATGGGTAACCCTATGTACGCGAACATGGGTGTCCAACCAGGTTTTCAGGGTGCCTATGGCCAGTTTCAAGTGCCTGGAACACAATTTGGTATGGCTGGTTTTTCGCAGCCATACGTACAAAATGCAGATATGACAAGGAAAACAGTTGATGCGAGTGCTGGAATGAACACTCATGGAGCACCACTGTTACAGGCACCTGTTTATGATAATGTGGCTCCTTTGAGTCAGCCTAAGGATTACAAGGAAGGTGGGCAGGGAGTGAAGTTTGAAACTTTCAGAGAAACTGAGGACCAATTAAAGGCTTTGACCTTCATACAACAGTTCGATGCAGCTTATGCTGGAGGCAACTTCACGGAATCTTCAAAGATACGCAAGGCAACCACTTTCTTGAAAGGGAATGCGCTTCAATGGTGGACCTCATTGTTGAACCAAGGTCAAGCCCCAACAACGTGGGTCCAATTCAAACAACTTTTTGCGCCTGCATGGTTGACAAACACTTTTGAAGTGGATGTGATGACGGAATGGCACGAGTTGAATGCTAAACAGTGTGCGGATCTGGAAGAGTACAATACACGGTTTTGGGCCGCACTGTTGCCAGTCACCTCTTACAGGTTTGTGCCTTTGTCATAACAAATTGAGAAGTACTGTTGCGGATTGCCCAAGAAAATCAGGGACTACTGCACAAAGACTACTGTCATGAATATGTTTCAATTGATAGAGAATGCAAGAGTGGCCAACAATCTATCGAAGGGAGATTCCGATGGATTTAATAGCCACAAGAAAGGGGCCCAGGGCAAACAGTTTTCAGCCAAGGGCAATGTTGCAACAAAGCCTTCTGAGTCTCCTGCAAAGAAGCCCTCCACTGAAGAAGCTGATACGTCCAAGAAGCAGTCTAAATCTTCTTCGGAACGAGGACAAGGACAAAAAAGGCATTTTTCTGGCAAAACTTTTGAAGAAAGAAAAGCTCTTAGGGAGGCCAAGAAATGCTACATTTGTGAACAGGAAGGACACTTTGCAAATGAGTGCCCATAGAAGAAGTCACAGCATAAGGATGACAAGTCAGACCATAAACGGAAGAAGCCAAAGCCGAGTGCAGGACTTGTTCCAGATTTGGTTGGAGATCAGCCAAACACAAATGCCACGGAGCTGTGCAGAGCTTGGGGCAAAGTTAGAGACCAAACAGTGCTGGTTTTCTTTGATCCAGGAGCCCGTGCAAATTTCATATCACCAGAATTGGCATCAAAGTTGGGCATTCGTGCAGAGGAGATGGGTATGACAAGGGAAGCAGGTTTGGCATGCCTAGGACATTCAGAGCCTGTGACTCCCATTCTGGGAAAGCTTCGTCTGCACATTCAGAGCTATGTGGATGCGGAAGAATTTCATATTATGCCGCTTGAGGGCTGTGATGTGTTATTGGGTATCCCATGGTGTTACAGGTTGCATGCTATGGTGGATACTTACAACAAAAAGATTACCCTTGTACATAGAGGAAAGACTCATGTCCTTGATGTAAAGCTTAAAGGCGAGTCTGTTCCAGTTGTTTTTGCTTCTGCTATTTCATCTGTAATAAAGAATCATCTTTCTGCGTACTTGATCTTTGCAAAAGAAGTACCTCAAGTTGTATCTAATTTGTCTACCTTAGATAAAGACAGGTCAACTTTTTTGAGTGGTTTCAGTGATTGTTTTTCGGACTCTTTGCCAGGGGAGTTACCTCCTGAGAGACCTGAGGTTCATACTATAGATCTTGTGCCAGGTTCTAGTCCACCGAATAGACCACCATACAGGGTTAGTGCAGCCCAGCAAAAAGAGATTCTGAGTCAGGTCAACGAGCTTTTAGAGAAGGGGCTGATTCAGCCCAGTTCATCCCCTTTTTCTTCGCCTGTACTCTTAGTGCAGAAGAATGATGGTTCATGGCGTATGTGCATTGACTATCGCTCCTTGAATAAGAATACCATCAAGAACAGGTTCCCCATACCGAGGATAGATGACATTCTTGATCGGCTTGAGGGAGCGTCATTGTTTACAAGAATAGACCTAAAGAGTGGGTACCATCAGATACGCATTAGGCCAGAAGATGTCCGTAAGACTGCGTTCAGGACAACATTTGGTCTCTATGAGTTTCTTGTTATGCCATTTGGTCTCACAAATGCTCCTGCCACGTTTAATAGAATGATGGACAGAATTTTTAGACCACATAGAAACTTCGTGGGTACCTTCTTTGATGACATGATTGTCTATTCGAAGTCAAAAGAGGAGCATAGGGATCACTTGACTGCTGTTTTCAATGAGTTACGTAAGAACAGGCTGCTCATTAATGCGAAGAAGAGTGAATTCTTTTTCCAAGAGATTCACTTCCTTGGGCACATTGTTTCAAAGGATGGGGTACGCATGGATCCCGCCAAAGTGGAAGCAATTAGGTCATGGCCATACTTGAAGTCCGTACATGACATTATGCTGCCGAAATTTTGCCGAATCTGGAGCGTACTAGCTGGATGCAGGTGTTATCTTCCAAGGACTCTTTTTTTTGTAATTCCCTCTCTCTAAATTAAAGAAATACCGAAAGGGGCGCCAATCTTTGGGGCCTACAGGGTGTCGGTCTTGTGTGCGCAGTGACATTCTAGTCGCTGGACGCAACTGTGTTCTCTTCCCTTCTCAGTGCTCTGTGTAAAGTTAACAGGTAATTGAAATAGTACCGCCCTCTACGTTGTATAGGCCGGTTATACTTTTTGCGTCGAAGCTGCCACATCAACACCTGGAATTTGCAGCACGATTTATAGGATCAGTAGCCCACATCCCTACTCTCTACCCTGCTGAAGATCTCGCCAAACTCCAGGTCTATAGCATATTGCTCCCATATATTATTAAAGTTGTGATGATGTACTGAAGTGGCACAGGAAAGGCTAAAACTTGGGAAACCTGTAAGTTGGCACCTACACATCTTCTGTTAGTGTCGTAAATGAGCCAAGTAGTACACCACAAGTTTCTAATGACCATCCACATGAGTCTCTCTTTATGTGTTATGGCCATGTGACTGGTCAGCGCATTGTGATCTTGTTTGATTCTCGTAATATTTATGATGTAATTAGTGATTCTCTTGTGAAGAGGGCACGCTTAGAACCTATTCCAGTAGATCCCATTGCGGTCTTTGGATTTGCTCCGGGAATGTACTCTTCCATCATGCATAAATGACTTGATGTGTCAGTTTGTGTGAGTCACGCATGTTTTCGCCCCAAGATTGTTGTTTCTCCTCTCTGTTTGTGATATAATTTTTGGCATTAAGTGGTTCTGAGAGATTGATCCACAAGCTAATTGGAAAGAAAACACACTCGCCATCATTCTTGAGGGTGCCTCTCTCGTGATCAATCGCAGTGTACAGAGCATCCCTTCTTTGTCATTAATCTCTCACTCTCATGTTTTGAAAGGGAATAAAACCCACAATCCAGTAGCATCTCTTAGTACATAGTCCAATAGTTCAAAAAAGAATCAATCGTTGCATGATAAGGGACCTCTCTCTGTCATTCATTCTCTAAAGCATGAGAAGAATTTTGTGTATGGTAAAGATTTTAGTGTTAGTATTGATCATCAAGTCCTCCAGTGGCTCCAATCTCTGCCTACTGCATATAGGAGCGACCATGTCAGGCGTAGCGGAATTGAAATGCTGACAAGATCTAGTACTTCCACTTCCACAAATCTTTACTTCTTTCCTTGCTTGAATGTGTGCTACTTACCACGAGAGATGGTTCCTTTTATTTCCTTGTAGAAAAAGAATGAGAGAGAGAGAGAGGTGGTTCCTTTTATTTCCTTGTAGAGAAAGAATGAGAGAGAGAGAGAATGAAAATGAGAATGACACTCGATGGGGTTCAAACCAAAACATAGACTCGCTAAAGGGCGGTAGACTTAAGCTTTCACCCGATCTTTAAACTGTTAAACTTTACGACACAGAGGAACTTCACAAATAAGTCTGTGATTGGAAATTAAACAAAACACGGCCTGGGAGCTAGAGTGCTTGCAAGCAGACAGTGACACCGCGTTGGCCCCAAAGATTGGCGCCCCTCTCGGTATTTCTTTATTCAATTAAAAAATTTGGAGTAAACCAGTAGATTCCTACGAGTTGTCCCAATTTTATCGGGCTGAAAATGACCTACTCTAGCTTGGTTTCGGCAACATAACCAGAGTAGGAGGCTTGACAGACAAAATCCCCAAGCAAAAGGTGACTTTCCCAGCACATTTGAGCACTTTCCCAAACTTGGCGGGAAGTTGCAACACGCTGAATTCTTTGTTTTCTGCCCCGAAAATGCACCAGATCACCCATACAATGATCCCCGGATCCCTAGCTTCCCCGAAGCTCCTGAGGATATTAGGGATCAAAAAGAGTCAAAACCCTAAATCTGCAAAAATACACAACAGGCTTTAATTTACTAATTCGGGCTCCATTTCGCGTGTCGGTCGCATCTGTAGCAAGCTCTCGAGCTCCCGCACCTGTAAGGCTATAACCGGCCTGTACAGCGTAGAGGGCGGTACTATTTCAATTACCTGTTAACTTTACACAGAGCACTGAGAAGGGAAGAGAACACAGTTGCGTCCAGCGACTAGAATATCACTGCGCACACGAGACCGACACCCTGTAGGCCCCAAAGACTGGCGCCCCTTTCGGTATTTCTTTATTCAAATTAAGGTAGACGATCCAACCACTTCGCACAAGCTTTCACAAAGCTGTCCAAACCTGGCGAGGGCTGAAAACGCAGATTTTCGACCTGATTTTGGCAACATAACGGCGCAAAAATCCCTGTAGATCAAAAACACCTGTCTAGGACTGATTCCCTCGCTATCTGGAAGCTTTCTGGTGAGCTGTCACAGAATTTCAGCGGGCTGTAATTCCCTGTTTTTCACTGCCGGGTGCCCAAAAGCATGTACACGCATCCCAAGGCTCTCACGAGGCTCCCCCGAGGTTCCCTTGCAGTTTAGGTGCGAAACCCTAAACCTGCAGAAAAACACAGCAGGCTGTAATTCGCTGTTTCGGATCGTTTTTAGCGGAGCGAACACGCCTACGCGTGTCCCAAGGGCTCCCGCACGCAATGGGACAGTTCCCCTGTGAATTGGACGAGTTTTCACGCGAGAAAACTCTCCAAACTCGCAATCTTTCGCGATGGAACTGTGCGTACCTGTGGGGGATTAGCAATTAGCTAATCCGGTTCCTGTTCAGAAGGCTCTTGCCTTGGCAAACGCGCATAAATCCCCAGAACTGTACATGTTCAACTGAGTAGCCCAACTAGTGGGGCATTACCATATGTGCCAAAGAGGAGAGAGAGATGCACGAGAGCAAGTCATCGCGCTACATGAGACAGAGGAGAAGGCAAGCTTTCCATTAAAGTTGTAGACCTGCACCCACTACTCACACACACACTGTAGGTCACTTATGAGTCAAATCAGCCTCCTCTCTCAAATTGGGCGCCCCCTCTTGCTGATGGAAGTGGAAAAATTCACCAGGAGCCGCCATGTGTCCAGTTTGCCCCTTTTGAGTTAATTCGATAGTTCCCACTGACTTATAAAGTTATAAGTGACTTTCCGAGTAGCCCAGACTTCATTTGGCGCACACAAGCTTCCATACTCATCAGAATTCAATGCTAACTGGCCCGACCAGTCCCAGACTGACCGACCTAGACTCCCGCTGTGAGAAACCTATTCGGCCGTAGCCGTTTCACACTGGCCATGCAATGTCCACTTGCACCTTTTCAAGGGTTCCAGGGAAAACAAGAAAAACTATAAATAAATAAAAATATCTAGTACTTATTTACGGAAGGCAACAGGAAAAATACACCTCCTGGTGACACACCCCACCCTTGAAATACTGCAAGTGACCTCGCTTGCATGCCAATAATACATGCGGTATCTGTTGATATCACACATATTCTATGATGGGAATCCAAGATATACATGCTTCTGGAAATGTAGCATTGGACGATTAAACAATCCCACCAACCTGGCTACGACACATATATCAAGCATAGAAGCCTTCTAGTGTACTCTGAAGCACAAACTTCTCTAGCTAAATTCTGTATAGAAAGAGTAGATACAATTGCTTAACTACTCTCTGGAACATCATTTACCATGCTCTTGCCTTGCTCCAAAAAGTCTACATCAAGTCACTGTGGGTTCTATCGGAAAGGCTTCAAGATACAATTGCAATAGCTGAGGTGAATCAACCAATTCAGACTCTTCCATCCATTTGGCATCCAACGATGGATAGTTCTTGAACTTCACCAAATAGCGTCTTGCAACCTTTCCTCTAACCTTTCTTTGTTTATGTGCCAATATTTGTTCAGGAACAAGGATTTCATCCAATTCTTCCACTTCGGGTTGTTCCTCATCAAGCATATTCTCTGGCACATCACCAACAAAGGGTCTTAGAAGGCTGACATGAAAAGCATTATGTATTTTCCAGCCTTCTGGTAGCTTTAACCTGTAAGCTACATCGCTGATCTTTTCTGAAATCCGAAAAGGACCATAATATCGCATAATGAGCTTAGGAAACAAGCGTTCCTTGCCTTTCCTTTTCCTTTAACTGGCCTTTTCAAAGCGCAAAAGGACCCAATCACCAAGTGAAAATACAAGTTCACGATGGTGACGATCAGCAGCTTTCTTTTGCTTAGCCTGAGTCTTCTCAAGAGCAATCTTTATCTTCCTGTATGTTTCATCCATATCTTGCACATACTTGTCTGCCTCAAAAATCTTGTCCGTAGTCTGCAAAATGGGCGGGACTTTCTTCCCTCCTTCCACTATCTCAAATGGTGCCTTACCTGTTGACGTCTGCACAGTGTTATTGTAAGCATATTCAACCAATGGAAGATGGTGTTCCCAAGTTGCCTTGTGCTCTAACACATAACATTTGAGCAGGTCCAGAACAGTAGAATTTGCCTCTTCTGACTGTCCATCAGTTTGCGGATGAAACGAAGAAGAGAACTTGAGCGTAGTGCCCATGTTCTCAAACAATGCCTTCCAGAAAAGACTCGTCATACGTGGATTCCTGTCACTAACAATTGACTGAGGCATCCCATGATATTTAAAGATATTGCTCATGAATATCTTGACCATGCGTTCTGGCTTTATCTTCTTCCTAACATGAATAAAATGGGCCTGCTTATTGAACCTACAAATGATAGTCCAAATCCCATCATTTCCTGTTTGCGTCCTTGGAAGATCAAAGATAAAGTCCATTGCTATACTTTCCCATGGCCTATCAGGGATCGGCAATGGCTGCAACTATCCCGGTTGCTTTTGTCTGTCAAATTTGACTTTTTGGCATACTAAGCATGATCTTACAAATGTGTCAACATCTTGACGCAAAGCTGGCCAATAGAAGAATGCCTCAACCCCTTTCACTGTCGCATCAATTCCACGATGCCCAGCATAAGGTGGAGCATGACTTTCCATCAAAATCTTTGGCTGTAACTGTTTAGTAACGCATAACTTTCCATGCATCATGAGAAAGTCATTCTTAAGCATATAGTGCTCATGATGTTACCCATCAATAAGCTAATCATAGATCCTTGCAAAATATGAACCTTCAGCATATTGTGTCTTCATTTCGTCTAGTTCACAATGGTACGGAATTGACACTGCTGAAATTTGGGGCTTTCGTGACAACGCATCAGCCACCACATTCTTTTTCCCTTGCACATGCACAATCTGAAAATGGAACATTGACAAGATGTTTGCCCATCGTATGTGCTTCTCAGACAACTTCGTTTGTGTAAGAAAATATCGCAAGGTTTGATGATTTATTTCGACAACAAAATCAGCCCCTAGCAGATAGTGTTTCCAACTAGAGAGAGCATGAATTACTGCCAACAATTCTCTCATAGACTTGCAAGTTTCTTTCAGTCTTCAAAAGAATTCTGCTCTCGTATGCGACTACTCGGCCATTCTGCATTAGAACTGCACCAAGACTATGGCCACACGCATCACACTGAACCACAAAAGGTTTTGAAAGATCTGGCAAAATGATTACCGGATCTGAAGTCAGCTTCTCTTTCAAGTGTTTGAACGCTAAAATTTCCTTGGCTGTCCACTTGAAAGTAACTCCTTTTCCTTGTAGTGCATGGAGCGGAGAAGCAATCTCAGCAAAATTTCGGATGAACCTCCTGTAGTAGGAACATAAGCCTAGAAAGCTTCGAATGTCATGTACGGACTTTAAGTCTGGCCATGATCTAATTGCTTCCACTTTAGCGGGATCCATGCGTACCCCATCCTTTGAAACAATGTGCCCAAGGAAGTGAATCTCTTGGAAAAAGAATTCACTCTTCTTCGCATTAATGAGCAGCCTGTTCTTACGTAACTCATTGAAAACAGCAGTCAAGTGATCCCTATGCTCCTCTTTTGACTTCGAATAGACAATCATGTCATCAAAGAAGGTACCCACGAAGTTTCTATGTGGTCTAAAAATTCTGTCCATCATTCTATTAAACGTGGCAGGAGCATTTGTGAGACCAAATGGCATAACAAGAAACTCATAGAGACCAAATGTTGTCCTGAACGCAGTCTTACGGACATCTTCTGGCCTAATGCGTATCTGATGGTACCCACTCTTTAGGTCTATTCTTGTAAACAATGACGCTCCCTCAAGCCGATCAAGAATGTCATCTATCCTCGGTATGGGGAACCTGTTCTTGATGGTATTCTTATTCAAGGAGCGATAGTCAATGCACATACGCCATGAACCATCATTCTTCTGCACTAAGAGTACAGGCGAAGAAAAAGGGGATGAACTGGGCTGAATCAGCCCCTTCTCTAAAAGCTCGTTGACCTGACTCAGAATCTCTTTTTGCTGGGCTGCACTAACCCTGTATGGTGGTCTATTCGGTGGACTAGAACCTGGCACAAGATCTATAGTATGAACCTCAGGTCTCTCAGGAGGTAACTCCCCTGGCAAAGAGTCCGAAAAACAATCACTGAAACCACTCAAAAAAGTTGACCTGTCTTTATCTAAGGTAGACAAATTAGATACAACTTGAGGTACTTCTTTTGCAAAGATCAAGTACGCAGAAAGATGATTCTTTATTACAGATGAAATAGCAGAAGCAAAAACAACTGGAACAGACTCGCCTTTAAGCTTTACATCAAGGACATGAGTCTTTCCTCTATGTACAAGGGTAATCTTTTTGTTGTAAGTATCCACCATAGCATGCAACCTGTAACACCATGGGATACCCAATAACACATCACAGCCCTCAAGCGGCATAATATGAAATTCTTCCGCATCCACATAGCTCTGAATGTGCAGACGAAGCTTTCCCAGAATGGGAGTCACAGGCTCTGAATGTCCTAGGCATGCCAAACCTGCTTCCCTTGTCATACCCATCTCCTCTGCACGAATGCCCAACTTTGATGCCAATTCTGGTGATATGAAATTTGCACGGGCTCCTGGATCAAAGAAAACCAGCACTGTTTGGTCTCTAACTTTGCCCCAAGCTCTGTACAGCTCCGTGGCATCTGTGTTTGGCTGGTCTCCAACCAAATCTGGAACAAGTCCTACACTTGGCTTTGGCTTCTTCCCTTTATGGTCTGACTTGTCATCCTTATCATGTGACTTCTTCTGTGGGCATTCATTTGCAAAATGTCCTTCCTGTTCACAAATGTAGCATTTCTTGGCCTCCCTAAGAGCTTTCCTTTCTTCAAAAGTTTTGCCAGAAAAATGCCTTTTTTGTCCTTGTCCTCGTCCCGAAGAAGACTTTAGACTGCTTCTTGGACGTATCACCTTCTTCAGCGGAGGGCTTCTTTGTGGGAGGCTCAGAAGGCTTTGCTGCAACATTACCCTTGGCTGAAAACTGTTTGCCCTGGGACCCTTTCTTGTGGCTATTAAATCCATCAGAATCTCCCTTCGACAGATTGCTGGCCACTCTTGCATTCTTTATCAACTGAAACATATTCATGACAGTAGTCTTTGTGCAGTAGTCCTTGATTTTCTTGGGCAATCCGCAACAGTACTTCTCAATCTGTTCTGACAATGGCACAAACCTGTAAGAGGTGACTGGCAACAGTGCGGCCCAAAATTGTTTATTATACTCTTCCAAGTTCGCACACTGTTTAGCATTCAACTCGTGCCATTCTGTCATCACATCCACTTCAAAAGTGTTTGCCAACCATGCAGGCGCAAAAAGCTGTTTGAATTGGACCCACGTTGTTGGGGCTTGACAGTGGTTCAACAATGCGGTCCACCATTGAAGCGCATTCCCTTTCAAGAAAGTGGCAGCCTTGCGTATCTTCGAAGATTCCATGAAGTTTCCTCCAGCATAAGCTGCATCGAACTGCTGTATGAAGGTCAAAGCCTTCAATTGATCCTCAGTTCCTCTGAAAGTTTCAAACTTCACTCCCTACCCACCTTCCTTGTAATCCTTAAGCTGACTCAAAGGAGCCACATTATCATAAACAGGTGCCTATAACAGTGGTGCCCTATGAGTGTTCATTCCAGCACTCACATCAACTGTTTTCCCTGTCATATCTGCACTTTGTATGTATGGCTGCGAAAAACCAGCCATACTAAACTGTGTTCCAGGCACTCGAAATTGGCCATAGGCACCCTGAAACCTGGTTGGACACCCATGTTCGCATACATAGGGTTACCCATGCCTGTTTGCATTGTCCCAAACACATTTCCTGGCATATAACCTGTGGAAGGTCCAGCCATAGCTTGAAACACTTAACCACCTCCAAAATAACCAGGATAAGTATTAGGTAATGGAAGTGTCTGACGCATAGCGTGTTCATTACTCCCTTGACCATTCACAAACGGTTCCTGTCCAACTAAAGCAAGTTGCTTTGGATCATTGGACACCGCTAGTTGCTCAACCACATGGGCTTTCCCTCGAGCATCATGAGTCCTTCTGCTGAAACATGTCCATGGAGCAACGCAGTTGAGTTCTAAACAACCTGTCCTCTTCTTGAAGAGTTGAAGGAACTTTCTCCGTGCCATGTGAGGAAGATCCCTCTTCAGGTACTTGGTCTCTCTTCTCTGCCATAACGACAAGCTCTGTGTTACTTTCACCCACAACAATCCATGCTGCACTTTTTGAAGAAAAAGTGACTATCCCGTCCATGGAACCATATAACCGGCCTGTACAACGTAGAGGGCGGTACTATTTCAATTACCTGTTAACTTTACACAAAGCACTGAGAAGGGAAGAGAACACAGTTGCGTCCAGCGACTAGAATGTCACTGCGCACACGAGACCGACACCCTGTAGGCCCCAAAGACTGGCGCCCCTTTCGGTATTTCTGTATTCAAATTAAGGTAGACAATCCGACCACTTCGCACAAGCTTTCACAAAGCTGTCCAAACCTGGCGAGGGCTGAAAACGCAGATTTTCGACCTGATTTTGGTAGCATAACGGCGCAAAAACCCCTGTAGGTCAAAAACACCTGTCAAGGACGGATTCCCTCGCTATCTGGAAGCTTTCTTGTGAGCTGTCACAGAATTTCAGTGGGCTGTAATTCCCTGTTTTTCACTGCTGGGTGCCCAAAAGCCTGTACACGCATCCCAAGGCTCTCACGAGGCTCCCCCGAGGTTCCCTTGCAGTTTAGGTGCGAAACCCTAAACCTGCAGAGGAACACAGCAGGTTGTAATTCGCTTTTTCGGATCGTCTTTAGCGGAGCGAACACGCCTACGCGTGTCCCAAGGGGTCCCGCACGCAATGGGACAGTTCCCCTGTGAATTGGACGAGTTTTCAGGCGAGAAAACTCTCCAAACTTGCAATCTTTCGTGATGGAACTGTGGGTACCTGTGGGGGATTAGCAATTAGCTAATCCGGTTCCTGTTCAGAAGGCTCTTGCCTTGGCAAACGCGCATAAACCCCCAGAACTGTACATGTTCAACTGAGTAGCCCAACTAGTGGGGCATTACCATATGTGCCAAAGGGGAGAGAGAGATGCACGAGAGCAAGTCATCGCGCTACATGAGACAGAGGAGAAGGCAAGCTTTCCATTAAAGCTGTAGACGTGCACCCACTACTCACACACACACTGTAGGTCACTTATGAGTCAAATCAGCCTCCACTCTCAAATTGGGCACCCCCTCTTGCTGATGGAAGTGGAAAAATTCACCAGGAGCCGCCATGTGTCCAGTTTGCCCCTTTTGAGTTAATTCTCTGGTTCCCACTGACTTATAAAGTTATAAGTGACTTTCCGAGTGGCCCAGACTTCATTTGGCACACACAGGCTTCCATACTCATCAGAATTCAATCCTAACTGGCCCGACCAGTCCCAGACTGACCGACCTAGACTCTCACTGTGAGAAACCTATTCGGCCGCAGCCGTTTCACACTGGCCATGCAATGTCCACTTGCACCTTTTCAAGGGTTCCGGGGAAAACAAGTAAAAATCAAAATAAATAAAAATATCTAATACTTATTTACGGAAGGCAATAGGAAAAATACACCTCCTGGTGACAAAGGCTACTTGCCCTTTGAATTGGACGAGATTTCTCGCGGAAAATCTCTTTGAGTTCAACTGTACCTGTCGAGGATTAGCAACTATCTAATCTAGTACCTGTGCAAGAGGCTCTTGCCTTGGCAATCGTGCATGAACCCACAGGACTGTACATACAGATGGAAAGCCCTTGAGCTGGTCATTACATTTTTGTATTCAAAGGGGGAGAGAGGTGCACGAGAGCGGAATCATCGTGCTACATAGAATAGGGAAGAAGGCAAGCTTTCTATTAAAGCTGAGTCACCTACACCCACTACTCACACACACTAGAGTTCACAATGAGCAAAAATCAGCTCCTCTCTCATGCTAGATCAATTTTGGACGGCCCTCTTCATGCCGAGTCTCGCAAATTGATGTGGTGCACTATGCCTCTGTTGAGTTAATTTCCTAGTACCCACAAACTTATGAGTGTCGTGTGGGGCCTAAATGACTTTGAATTGATCCTAGACAACCTTTTACTACTTAGATTTCAACCATTTGTGACTTCAAAAAGAGAGTCCCAAAAATTAAATAAAATCAAGGGAAAGAAAACAACTAAAGTTAGTGGGAAGTTAGTGGTTCCCACTGCCTCGTGACATACCCCCCTCTTGAAATCGCAAACGTCCTCGATTGCATGCCAAATATACATGCCCTAGATGATTTAGTGTGATTAGCACCCTTTTATCATCACACTTTTGCCATTTCTATCTACGATAGAAGTGAACGTTATACCTTTAGCACTTGTAGAGCAATGTACACTTTTATTGCACTCAATCCCTATGTACATTTGATGTGCTAGCTCCATCGTGACCCCTCTTTTGAACACGTTGAGTTGGGGCATACGTAGGTTGTAACCCAAAGGCCTCAAGGTAAAGTTGCAATACATTCGGTGACTCTAGTAATTCACATTCTTCTATCCACTTCGCATCCATAGGTGGGTAGTTCTTGAACTTCACCAAATAGCATCGTGCAGCTTTTCCCTTGACTTTTCTTTCCTTATGTGCCAAAATCTACTCAGGTACTAAATCTCATCAAGTTCCTCAGCTTCTGGTTGATTCTCATATGGCATATCTTCTAGCACATCACCCACAAAGGGTCTCAGAAGACACGTGAAACGCATTATAAATCTTCCAACTGTCATGCAATTTCAGCCTATAAGTAACATCGTTGATCTTGTCAAGTACTTAAAAAGGCCCATCGTAACGCATGCCGAGCTTGGGAAATAGCCTTTCCTTGCCCTTTATCTTCTTTAACCTTGCCTTTTCAAACTATAAGAGTACCCAATCACCAGATGAAAACGACAACTCACATCAGTGACGATCAGGAGCCCTTTTCTGCTTTGCCTAAGTCTACTCCAAGGCAAGCTTGATTTTGTAATACATTTCATCCATATTCTCAACATATCGATCTGCTTCGAAAATGGTGTCCTTTGTGTGCAAAATGGAAGGAACCTTTTTGCCACCCTCAACAATTTAAAAAGAAGCCATGCCTGTTGACGAATGCACCGTATTGTTGTATGCATACTCAAGCATGAGTAAATATTGTTCCCACTTGCCCTTATTATCTGACACAGCATTTCAACAGATCTAAGATAGTAGAATTTTAGCCTCTTCTGACCATCAATTTGTGGATGAAATGAGGAGGAAAACTTGAGCATGGTGTCCATGTTTTTAAACAAGCCTTTCCAAAATAGGCTCGTCATACAAGGATCACGATCACTAATAATAGATTGTGGCATACCATGGTACTTAAACACATTTTACATAAATAATTGTGCCATCTGATCAGATTTTGTCTTCTTCCTCACAGGAATAAAATGTGCTTGCTTGCCGAACCTACAAATAATGGTCCATATTCCATCATTCCCCATCGGCATTCTTGGAAGATCAAAGATAAAATCCATAGCAATAATTTCCCATGGCTTATCTGGAATAGGCAGTGGCCGTGATAACTCTTGTGCCTTTTGCCTGTCAAACTTAATCTTTTGGCAGATCACACATGCTCGCACAGGGCATCCACATCTCTCCTCAAAGTAGGCCAATAAAAGAATGTCTCGACCGCTTTCACGGACGCATATATACCACGATGCCTTGCATACGGAGGGACGTTACTTTCTATCATAACTTTATCGCAATTGTTAGAGTTACACCACCGTTGCTTCACCTTTTGTACGGCTAGTGATTGTCCCGGGTTGCCACACATCGCACATCATGTAGATTGCATGGGCGGACACTTTTAGCACGTGTCCGACCGGTCATTTTCTGAGCTTGGCTAGGTGCACACATTTTTTGTCATTTTTGGGCTTTTATGTTTTTTGCACCAGTTACATATTTTGCCCTACCTCAACCTAAGATTCTATAAATAGAATGCTTAGAGTCTTATAGTCATTCAGATTGTGTATTGAGAGCATCATTTGCGGAGCACTTGTGTTTCTTGTGTTTTCTCTCTCTCTCCCCCTCCAGCATTTTCAACGCACATGGCTCACATCCTCTCCGCTGCTCACTCTCACATGGTTTCAGTCACCAAAACACGGAGAATCTGCATCGATCTCCCCTCCAGAGGCTAGCGCTAGCACTTCTATCAGTTTCCATTGCGGAAAAGTACACACCTTGCCTAGCGTTTTTTGCATCTTGCGGCCTTGATCTTCATCCTCAACAAGTAGCCCTACCCCCCTAGCAGAAAATCGGAACAAATCAGCCCTGTATTTTTGCATCTGCTTGCGTTTTTGGAGTTGCCAACGTTTTTGAAGACCTGCTGCGTTTTCTACACAACGCCGCCCATACGCGCTCCAATTAGCAGCTTACACTCGCCTGGAGAGCCTCCTACTGCTAGGCACTTGCAAATCTACACCTTAGTCAAGTATCTACACCCAATCGGCACTCTTTTGGCATTGATTACTTGTTGTTTTTGCTTTGTTTTCAGCCCCTCGACGGCTGAGAAGTATGACAAATTTTTTTTAAAAGTATACAGAAAAACCAAAGAATTGAAATTGAATTTACTTTACCTTGACAATTTAATGTGCAGAAGATCAACTACTTTAAAAAGTTACAAATGAAATGAAAATAGTTGTATATACATTGTGACACATTGGGACTTTACGAAAGTTTGGACAAATATTTTTCTATCTAATTCTCCTCCTTCTCATCATCATCCAGAGGCACGTATGTTTGATTACTTTAACTCTACATAAACCCAAACCAAATTAAATAATTATCAACAGCTTAAAACAATTGATACAAAATTATTTGTTTAAACTTACCGCTTGTAGTGATCCAACCGCTACGTCGAATTGCTCACGAGAGATGTTGGTGTTCTTGAACAACCATCGCCAGAAGTATCAAATACTAAGGTCAATGGTCGCCACAGCCTCGTGACAGGGTCCCAACAAACCCTCTCAAGGGGCCCCCACACGGTTGTCGATGTGGTATTTGCTTTTGATTGTATAAATGGTAAGTACACACATGCAATACCTCAAGTGCAGACACTATTGACTCGAATGGGGAATGTCACCGTGGTAACTCTTCAAAATGAAGCACCTCCGGGGCTGATCTGATGCACCTTTAGATCCGCTTGATGAGGGGTGAAACGCAGCCCATCTGTCGTGTAAAGCAAGGCTGAAAATGCAGATGATGATGGAGCCGATAATGGACACATGAATCAACGATTCCCTTGTTACTTACCGGCCAACCTTTGCTGCCCCAACTCGGATGGTGTGAACGAAACTGCAAACTGGATGGATGCTCGTCAAGCAAATGGCTGGATATGCAAACGCTAATGTCCACGAAGGTTACCGGCCAGCCTATGCTGCCCCTACCCAAGAAGATTGGTGAGAGCAACACTGAATGGGAGATCACGATGGATATGTCCCTTGGAAGGCCCATGAACCATCGCAAGTCCTCTGAATGATGCCTCATGAAACCACCAAATACCTCCTCAAAGATAGAGGCTCCTCTTGGGGCTTCAACTAGATTGCCGTATGTTGGAAGCTCAAGATGAATCCTTGTCTTTGCAACAGATGTGGCTGCGAAGGTAGCCTCACGATACCTACGAACTTTCAAAGGAAGATGTCATTCAAATCAACCTATTAGCTTTAGAGTCTTTGCATTGTTTGCACAATCATCTCTCCCATCTGCTTGGAGAATTCCATCATTCCAGAAGAGGAATTGCATCATCATCAATTTGTACTCAGCTTTGGCAATACATCAAAGCCACACCATTTGCATCTTCTTAGCAATCCGAATCCAAAGGGTTGATCGAGCGCACACACCAAGTCAACTACCCTCTCGCAGGCGCACCGCAACTGTAAACCCCTATATACAGCGTTCGCATTTCCTACGCTCGAGGCGCAAGACCCTATGCGCAATGGAAGGTCCTGCAATTCCCCGAGTGAGAGACGCGTCCATGGGCAAAACGCTACAAAACACACTCAAACACTAGAGAGAGAAAAAAATCTTTAAAGATTAGCGGATTAGTGCAAAATCACAAAGCTCTGATCCCAGTGTCAAGTCCAACGGAATTGAAATGGTGACGAGATCTATACTTTACACTTCCACAAATCTTCATTTCTTTCCTTGCTTGAATGTGAGCTACTTAGCACGAAAGATGTTTCCTTTTATTTCCTTGTAGAGAGAGACTGAGACAGAGAGACAGAGAGAGAGAGAGAAAGAATGACACCCAATGGAGTCCCAACCAACCCTCTCACAGGGCCCATCACACCGTTGCCGATGTGGTATTTGCTTTTGATTGCATAAATGGAATGTACACACATGCAATACCTCAAGTGCAGACTCTAGTAACTCGAATGGAGAATGTCATCGTAGTAACTCTTCAAAATGAAGCACCTCCAAGGCTGATTTGATGCACCTTGGACCAATCTCAATGAGGGGTTGTTAATGACCACCAATGGGTAGATTTGGGGCTTATTTGCGCTCCCGATGTGAGAGGAATCAAGGACTGAAAGCTGGCTGCAAAAACGCAGCCAATCCATCGCGTGAAGCAAGGCTAAAAACGCAGGTGATGATGGAGCCGATAATGGACAGCATGGGAGCACTCGATGGGGCGAAGGAATGGCGAGAAGAGGCTCAATGGGCTGTCGAAGTATTGGGCTACAACCAAGGATGTAGCGTTAGCACGATCCCGGCGAGGATATGGGCTGAAAACTGAAAACACTAGGCTGAATGGCTGATCCGGCACGCACATGCTCGTAAGGGTGAGCCAAAAACGCTAGGGATGGCTCATCTCATGCAAAACGCTGGCTCATAGGTTTTCTTTATAATGGATTTTTAGGTGCCAAGTCAAGAAATTGTATCAGGTAGGTAAAATGTGCAAATGTGCGCACACGAGAGTTTTCAAGTGATAACTCACTATTCCGTGACCCATTTGACGAACAAACTGGACCGACACGTTCCTCTAACCTAAACCTACATGCAACCGAAGTGTAACAACTTTTGTCAAAACACTTGTACAAACCACTTATACAGGAGGGTTCCAAAATTGGAAACCTAATCTAATGGACTTGTCCGGACATGCAGGTCTTGCGAATAGGCTCACAAAATTGTCGGTACTAATCCTCCTAGGATTCTAGACACTCCTATCTAGAAATATGTACAGAATTGGCTCTGGAAGTTGATGAGGCATGTCCACGTGGCACACACAGCAATGTGCATGTGACATCATTTTGAGCAATTTGATGGTTTGATTCATTATGTTCCTAGTAAAGCTAACCCAATTGCACATGAGTTCAACCACGAAGGACAAACCTTGGCTATCAAGTTGAGGTCCACAATACCCATCCAAGAAATATCTTTTGTTCGCATGAAAAGTCAGTATGCATTTTTTTGAGTCTCTTATTCGTGATGGTCTCTTGTATTTTCGTCACAATCTTTGTGTGTTACCTTCTCACAGGAAAGCCATATTGCACGATGCACATGATTCACAAGCAGATGAGCACAAAAGCATGAAAATCCCTTTCGAAAAGGTAAAAAGATTGCTTTCAAGAAATACACAATGTTCCAACATTGTTTGTTGTGTCAATAAGTTTTGCATGCTCATTCCTTGGCAGGACACAGTCATATCACAAGCATTAGCATGATTGTCCATTGGTATTCCCCTTGTGGTTTGCAAGGGTCGATAGTTTTAGGTAAAAGAATCATGTCTAGATCACATTTTGGCCAAGCACTCTATAAAACATTTGGCACTCCGTCAAATTTTTCATCTACATTCCATCCACAGTCTAGGAGCATAGTCCTTTTCCAATCATGAAAAAGGTAAAAGATGGATACATGAATTTGCGGTTGCTTAATTCATGGTCAATGTATAGCATTTTCCGTGTTTTTTGGTCGACATTGTTTCAGGGAAACTCTGCAAACAATCCCGGATTCCGTTTCCGGAATCCCCGAGCGTAGGCCAAAGCCTCCTTGCTCCTTTCTCCAAGAAAGAGTACCTACAAAACAAAAACACGATCGCAAAGAATCGTAGATCTTCTATACAACCATCACCTGTTGCTCCTAGCACAGAAAACATCTTTCGTACACAAACTTGTCGCGAGCACTTGCAAATCCATCGTGGTAGAGTTCCCTTCTCCTTGGCATTGGCACAAGTGCCACAAGTAGGGGCACTCCTACTGCTTTCATAGGCCCAGGGGTGGCAAGAATAGCAAAGGGTGCTGGTGCTTTTTCTGCGAGCAATAGTAGATGGGGGGCGACTAAAATAGAGAGGAGAGAGAAGGATTGGCGATAGGTTCTAGAGAGAAGAGAGCGAGATCGCTGCCTTCTTGTTTTTTTTGGCCAGGTTGGGGGATGCCCTCCTTTAGTGTTGCACTTTTTAAAAGTGGGCAGCCGGTCACTTATTAAAATAAGTGTGAACCTCTTTAAAACTCAATAAGAACTTGTGAGCTGAGAAGTAATGCTTACACAACACTCCCTTGGCTTCCCTGAATGCAACCTCATGCACAGATGCAATGCAGACATAGACTTCCTCACAGAGAAGCATCTGCTTTCCCGAAAAGCACTCAAAAACATCCTTCTTTTATTCAAAGCTTCTCAAAATCCATCTTTATACATGTGCTTGAATCTTTACATGTAATTCTTACCGATCTCGAATTTCCTCCTCAAACCAACTGAATATTCCCTATCCAATGCTCTCGTCACCCATCTTGTGACGCATCAAGAATAATCATTACACGTCTCTCCCACCGAACTTACTGAACAACTCCTTTGCGATCCTTAATGTTACCCATCATATGACACATCATAGATGTCCATTTCCGATGGCTTTTAAATCAATTCTTGGTAGATCTACAATTCCAACTTGACGGTTCAAGTGCACATGTTAAATATCCTAATTTCATTAAATAGAAAATAGTCAATTTACCAACGTTACGCGGTACTAGTATCTCACCGTAAAAAGGGGGGGGAGTCACGTGCACATCTAACCCTATGTGCATGTGGACAAGCTAACTCCCACTTCTAGGGTTTAGGACAGTCCAAGGAGTGTTTTGGCACCCTTATGAGCCTATACGCACGACGTGCATGTAGGTGTAGGCACTGGGGAGTGTTTCGATACAGAATCATTAGTACCAAGCCTAGGTAGTAACTACATACCAAGCACCTCTTATTAATAAGTTTACAACTTATTAATGATTGCACTTTTAGCAAGTCGTGGGTTTTTCTCAGATTCTTGCAGAGGAAAGGAGGATGAAAAACCACACAAAGAGTTTGCTAAGATTTGGGTTCCTTTACTGTCTTCCTGGAGTTTTGGATTATAGGAGAAGTTTGTGAAGGATCCGAACCATGCAAAGCATTTGAAGAGTAAACCGATTTTCTGTGATATGTGGCAGAAGGCCATCAATCCGCCTCATAAATTGGCAATGAAAGTCAAAGCAAATTCAAAGTTTGACAAGAAGCGTTCTGTTTTGATGGAAGGGGACGTTGTACACGCTATGGAGCGGAAAATGGATGAATTGCTGAAGCATCGAAAACACTCGTGAAAGGGAGAAAAGTGAGAGTGTGTCCCTGGCTATTTGGGTTGACAATCTACTTTTGAAGAAAGGGGTGTAGGAAAAAACACCGCTGACGTGTTCACTTCGAGGATGACAGTAGTCCTTCTTCTTCTCCCTCTTCATGTGTAATGTGCAGGAGAAGTACCCGCAGATCAGTACCAGCATTTTATGTAATTCAGCACTTCAGCGTTTTCAGGTTCCGGCATCAAGATCAGCCCAGCGTTAGTAGATTCTGCCCAACAGATTGCGTTTCCAGCATTCAGGCCATAGCCTCGCCGTACCTTCAGCACCAAGTACCACAGAACCCCTAAGTACCTCAAGTACCTCAGCAGGACCAACGTTTTTCAGCGTCGTCAGTTTTCAGCCCTTGTCGCATCAAGTAATAAATCCCAGTCACAACATCATTAGCAATTACATCATTCAACACTTAGCCTGGCAGTACCAAGTACCTCCAGCTAGTACCCATTAGTACCTCAGCACTTCAGCATCCAAGCACCCATCAGCATCTCGGCATTTAGGATCATTGTATCAACATTTCGTGCAAGTAATAAAGCAAGTACTTGCTCTGGCAACAGAGCAACGGGGCCCTTGAGGGTGGTTGGGACCTGACATGCCATGTCGTCTCTCTTTTCTCTCTCTGCCTCTCTCGTTCATTGTGTTTAGATCAGTTTCTCTTTTCAAGTGAAGCTAAGTAACCTTGTGTTTGTGCAGAGTACTAGATCCGAGCCTGAAGCTCATTTTGAACACGTGCAATAGAGCATTTAGGCTAGCGTTTCAAAAAGAAGGGGTGCCAACACAAATCTCCCTGTCCATGCATTTGTTGGCAGGAATAAAAAACACAGCTAATTCTCCATCACTGTTCTGCTCACTTGCAAAGGTTCGTTGGTTTTGTAAGTAAGGTCAAAAACAATGCCTGAACAGGCGTGCAAAATGATTGGGAAATGTTCAAATGACTAAGCCTTTGTGAGCATTCAGGTCCCAGGAGATAGTTGATGCACAGAACACTCATAGGATCCCGAGGACTTCCACCTTGTCTGGCAAGAATTGCCACGAGAGCATTCCACTCAATACGAACTCAAAATCAAAACTTTAGCACCATTGCCATTGTCTCACACTTGAGAGAAGAGTTGCTTAGCATACTTGCTTAAAACCACACTTGCCCATAGCATCCTTTGTGTGCATCTTTACAAATACACAGTAAAGAAGTTGTTCACATGAAGCAGCTGAAGACATCTCTTCCCAAGAACCCCCCCCCCCCCCCCCCCCCCCCCCTCTCTCTCAGAGAGAGACACACACACACACACATTTGATTGCCCACTGACCTTCGAGGTAACAAGATGGCAGCCTCTTTTCTGAGGAGGTAGAACAACTGTCTTTTGAGCCCAATTGGCCGCCATCGAGTTTACAGAGGCTTCTATGCTGTGTTTCAAATTACAGGGGTATTTTGGGAATTGGATGTTTAGAGAGGCTTCTCTTTTTTTGGGACTAAAAGACCCTCAAATTTGTGAAAATTCTCAAAATACCCCTGTAATTTGAAATATTCTTCAAAATTTCCGATCCACCCCTCTCAATAACAGAAAACATGGGAAAAACGATAATCTTTTACAAATTTCTATACACAACACCCTATTCTGTCGATTGAAAATGTGAAAATGTGGATTCTCGATGGTGAAGAGATTGATATTAACACACGCAAATGCTATCGTTTTTTGGTATGTGGATGATTATCATTGGCTAACAACTTTGTAAATATTTATTTATGCTTTTGTATATTATCTTTTGGAAAATTGGAGCAATTACTTGTAAGAAATAGCACAAGAGTATTTTGGAAATTTTTCAACTTACAGGGGTATTTTGGGAATTTCCACAAATTTGAGGGGTGTTTTGGTTTTTTTTTTTTTTTTTTTTGGGGGGGGGGGGGGGAGGGGGGAGGGGGGGGCACATGCAGCACTGAATGGAGGCTTTCCATCCTACAAGGACGATGTCCCTACCACTCAAAAAGGTGGATTTTGGTAGGTCGCTAAACGAGGCATGAACAACCCCCGCCTTCACCTCGTTCGGAGTAGTTCAAGAGCCGTTCAATTGGAGGGAGAGAGAGCTACGGGTGGAACGACCGCTTTATACACTATGAAATCGACGTCAACACAGATTGACCAAGGACATCCATTCCTGAACGGAGGCTGAACTCAACCTTTGTATGTGTCCACCCTCCCCCCCACCCTCTCTCTCTCTCTCTCTCTCTCTCTCTCTCTCTCTCTCTCTCTCTCTCTCTCTCTCTCTCTCTCTCTCTCTCTCTCACCGGACAGATCTTTGTGGTCTCTTGGGATTGCTCCTACTACATTGAAACTTAGGTTGGATTCACATCAATCGGCGAAAGGAAGTGTGAACCTGCTTGCAACCAATAATCTTGGGCCAAGTGGACCATGGTGTTCACATGGGGCGAAGGCAGTTCGGGTTTTTGATGCCAGCTCACTACAAAAAGTGTGTATGTTTCTTCCACCGTATCCCCACCCCGCCCAAGTGCTCCTCCACCTTTACCCCTGCTTGCATAACTAATAGTTGCTCTCCACACAAGCAAGTAGAGGAGACCTTACCTCTGGATTGTGTGAACAGCAGGTAGGTGGAAGTGCATTGAGGACTTTTATATTGCCTGGAAGTGCACCTCTGCTGCGATTTCTTCCATCGGGTTGATGTGAACCCAGTCTTAGGCCCCTATCACACTAGGACGCCCTCCCCTTTCATCTTTTGAAGTTAGCCTTGCAAATAGTGTCACATTAGGCTCTAAACTTAAACGTTACCATTTGCCAACAACAAGTGGGCTTAAGCCAACTGGTAAGCGCTCCTCATTACACGCTGGCTAGCAGAGTTCAAATCCTATGGGTTGTTTCACGTGTGATCTTTTGGAGGATGGCCGAGAGCATGGAAAGTGGACCAGGGTGGCTAGGCCGCCCCTTTGACAAGACCTTGAAGCCAACTTTTGATTTTCACGCAGGCAAATAAGCATATGCCAGCTAAGCAGGGCCATGCTTGTCCAAATGCGACAAGGGCCTTATCCTCATGTGTGGGAGGGGGGGGGTGTGCGTGTGTGATAGAGAATAAGAAGAGGAAACCAAAATAACCTCTCTATTACCCAAATGTGGTAGATTGGTTATCCCATTTTCCTCTTGAATAGCAGGCCTTGAGATCAATACTCGTCGGATAGATCTTCAAGGTCTCTTGGAATTGTTCCTATAGAGGAAAATTGCTCGCGGGTGTGGGAAAGTGTGTGTGTGTGTGTGTGTGTGTGTGTGTGTGTGTGTGAGAGAGAGAGAGAGAGAGAGAGAGTGTGTGTGAGAGTGAGAGTGAGAGTGATAGTAACCAATCTACCGAGTTGTGGTGGATTGGTTATCCTAGTTACCTCTTGAATAATTGGGTCTGAAGTTCAAGCCTCGTTGTTGTAACAACCTCTTGTGGCTCACAAAAGCCAAGGGACTGTGAAACCCTAAGCTGTGTATATTCATCACAACAAAGGAGATGACCGAGAACAACTATAGGAGTCAAGAAAGTGATTGTGGTAAGGTCAAGTGATTAGAATAACTCTTGAGACTCTAAGTATGAATTTTGGGAAGCCTTAGGGTGAAATTCTAACTTGTCACAAAATATCTAAATTTAGCAGGTTTGGGAAGCAGCTTGGTAGCACCTCCAAAGCATTGTGCTAAGGTTTTTCACAAGAGGTGAAAGTTGTAAATCCCAAATGGTGAGTTTTATTTTTGCCAGAGTTTATTCTAATTTAGCAGGTTCTAAATTAACAGTTAGGTTGTAGCCTCGAGTCCCCTTCATAAGCCTCCAAGGTTTGTGCAACGGTCTTGCACCAGAGCTAATTAATTAAAAAGTAAGCTTATGGTTTTTATTGAATGAAAGGGAAAAGCTAAAGACTAAGGTTAGATTAGACCTTCTTCACTTAGTAAGTTGACTCTAGTCTTTGTTTACTAAGCTTAACTAGGCATGTCCAAGGTAGCACAAGCTTGATTTGTGTGAACTTAAACAAATGTGTGTGCGTGTGTGTGGTGTCTCCACTTGCCAAAATAAGTCCCAAGGAGAGAGAGGGGGGGGGAGGTCTAAGATGTGTTAAGTATAGAGCCGGATTTAACCCTTGTAAGTTTTTGTGGTAAAAGTGCACATTTGTAAGGCCCCCATTATGAGGAGAAGCCATCGTGCGTGAAGAAAAATAACTCACCGGAAAATCAAATCACTTCTGGAAGCCAAAATTTTCATCGCCGGAACATTCATTTTCGCCGAAATATTATGGTCGGCTGGGTTGGAAAACGATCGGTCGGTTGGCCGGTGGTCGGTGGCCGAATTCAAAAGCGGACTTGTCTTCTCAAGGGTGGCCACACATGGGCGGATTGGAGAGTCCGATTTGGACTTATCTACACAAGGGCGTCTACACATGGCTGCCTCTCATGAGAGAGGGTAGCCCTTTTGACCTATAAATGGAGGCCATTTCTACATACATTTCATAGTGTGAAGTTGATGCAACAAGGTGGGTGTGAGGTGGTGAGAGTGAAGCAAGGCGGGAGCTCCAAAAGGGTATAATCCCTTTGTAACCTACTTCTTGTTTTGAAGTACTAAAGCCATTGAGTGGCTACTTTCCCGTGGACGTAGCCCACATTGGGTGAACCACGTATATCGTGTGTACTCTCTCTCTCTCTACTCTATAATCTCTTGTGTGTGAAAATTATCTCTCTCCATTAAGTAGTCTACTCAATTATCTACTTAGTTGCGTCATGTTTCCAAAGAACTGGTATCAGAGCAAGGTTTGCTCGTAGCTAAAGTATCTCAAGGAAAGGATTCCTTGAATTGAGTGGGAGTTATGGTGGAGGAAGGGAAGCTCAAGATTGAGAAGTTCAACCGCGAAAACTATCAACATTGGAAGATGCAGATTGAAGACTATCTCTACCAGAAGGACCTCTATTTGCCACTAGGCGGTCCTGCAAAGAAGCCCACAACAATGGCAGATGAAGCATGGATTGTCCTTGATCGAAAGGCACTGGGAACAGTCCGGTTAAGCTATCAACATTGGAAGATGCAGATTGAAGACTATCTCTACCAGAAGGACCTCTATTTGCCACTAGGCGGTCTTGCAAAGAAGCCCGCAACAATGGCAGATGAAGCATGGATTGTCCTTGATCGAAAGGCACTGGGAACAGTCCGGTTACGCTTGGCGTCAACGATGGCCTTCAATGTTTCGGAGATGAAGACCACGGAGGACTTAATGAAGTCACTTGATGACTTCTACAAGAAACCATCGGCATCCAATAAGGTATTTCTTATGAAGCGCTTGTTCAATCTAAAGATGGCAGAGAATGGTTCAGTTGCAGAACACCTAAATGAATTCAACACAAACATAAGTCAACTTCTATCGGTGAAAATCGATTGCGATAACGAAGTGCGAGCTCTCCTTGTGACTATCATCTCTACCGGATAGTTGGGACAGCCTTGTGATGGCTATAAGTAATTCTATTTCTAGCACAAATACTCTTAAGTTTGATGATGTTGTGGGTGTTCTCCTAAGCGAGGAAATACGAAGGAGAAGCACGTGAGAATCATCAAGTGTTGCATTGTCAGTGGAAACAAGAGGAAGGCCTAAGGAGAGGTTCAAAAACCAAAAGGGTCGTGATCGCTCGAGACGGAGCAAGTCGCACAAAGTCAATTTTTGAATGTTGGAATTGCGGCAAGAAGGGCCGCGTCAAGAAGGATTGCTGGTCTAAGAAGAAGAAGGAGACTAAGTCTCAAGACAACAAGCCAACATCAGAGTCCAATGTGGCAGGTAAAATAGAGCAAGATGCTCTAATTCTCTCATTAGACAATGTGTCTAATTCCTGGATAGTAGATTCCGAGGCTTCATTCCATGCAAGACCACACAAGCAACATTTTCAAGATTACACCAAAGGTAATTTTGGGTATGTATACTTGGGAGATGATGAAGCTTGTGAGATTGTCGGCAAAGGTACAGTTTTTGTCAAAACTGCTAACGGAAATGAATGGAAGCTTAAAGATGTTAGGCATGTTCCTTCTCTTCTGGACGATGAAGGTCACAATATTGCATTCGAAAACAAACGGTGGAAGATCTCAAATGGATTTTTGGTGATTGCCAAGGGAGAAAAGGTCGGTACACTTTATTTGTGGACATTTTTGTATGACTGACCGATGTTGTGCATATAAAAGAGCATTTGCAAGGGTTCTGTGAAGAAAACCTGCAATTCTGTAGACATAGACATCCTACGCGTAGGATGTCTCAAGGGGGTTCTGGAGACCAAATTTGAAAATTTTGACTGCACCAGTGTTTTCAGAGGGTAGGTTTTACCCTAGTAACATATTAACTTGGGTGTTTTTCCCTATTTTTGTTGACCAAAAGCCAAAAGGCGGAGTCAAAAAACGTAAAATTTCAGCAAAGGCTTAATTGAGTGATTTTTGCATGTTTTTGCAATTGTGAAGCATACTTGCACTTGCTGAGAGCATAAGGAAGCATCAGGGACACTTTAGTCTCAAAAAATCAGCAGTAGACATCCTACGCGTAGGATGTCTACAGGGTGATCTGGGCACTCGTTTGAAAATCTGAGGTTACCAGTGTGTTTAGAAGGTAGGTTTTATCCTATTTTCACCTTGAAAGTGGAAATTTGACCAAATTTTGACAGATCAAAGCCAAAAGACGAGAATTGCCAGACATCCTACCCAAATTGTGTCCAAGACCTAATTTTGACACCAAACCATAGGATGACTCCATAGGCATGTTCTAAATGTTGTATTGAGTGCATGTGATAAATTTCATCTCATTTGGGTCAGTGAAAGGGAAGATTGAGCGGACTTTAGCACTTTTGACTGAAAAAGGCAAGAACATCTAAAATTTGGGACTTTCGAAATCCAAACCAAAATCTAAGCATACCACTGGGTTACTGACATCAAGGGGAAGCTGTAGGCCAAGTCTGGGGTCAAACAAGCCAAAAAGACATCCTACGCGTAGGATGTCTTTTGTGTGATTTTGGACTCTAAACAAAATTCTCAGCATACCACAGTGATCAGCACCTTAAGGAGAGTCTGTGGTTCAAATTTGGGTTCATTATGAGCAAAAAGACATCCTACGCGTAGGATGTCTAATGCATAATTCTGAAACCAAAATTCTATTGTGACTATACCATGATGTTGTATAGCCTTAAGCAAGCCTCCTAGTCAAATTTAGTCCAATTTGGAGTTGATTTGACTTGGGAATTCATCAAAACAGACATCAGGCTTTTAGAACAGATTCTTGATCATTTGACCAACCTATAGGTGTCAGAATCAAAAAGTAAAAATAGCTGTTAGCTTAGCACATCAAGGGGAAGCTACAGTGCAAGTTTGGACAAAATCTGGCTGGAAAATTCCTCCAAGAAACTACCACCCACGAGCAAACAGATAGTAACTTTCCACTACCAGCCAAAAAATCAAGGGAAAGTACAAGAAGTCAACCTTGCTGAGGATAGTAGCGATAGTGATGAATCTTACAACATCCCCTATCATCAACTCAGGCCATCACTATCACCAACCCCTTCAGCAACAACAATGACAGGTCAAAAGAACAGGACAACAAGTCAAAGCCAAAAAGCTCGACAAATATGGATACCAAAAAGCCAGATCGGCCAAAAACAGATATGGATAAAGAAGACAAAGATCTCTAATGACAAATCACAAGATCCAACACCAAAACAAAAACAAGGAAAGCGTGCACGAACGGGTAAGAATATCACAAAGCCGCAAACTTTCACAACTCAGGTTTGGGCTCCAAAGAAGATGATTCAAGCACGAAAAAGTCAAGAATTCATTTGGATTCCAAAACAACCACAATATCAACTTTCAAAGCCTAAATCCCGTCCCCAACCAAGCGTACAAGGGCTGAAGCAAAGACCACTGTCGACTCACACAACAAAAAGGTGGATCCCAAAGAAGTCTCTTCAAATACAAACCAAACGCGGGCAAGTATGCGTTCCCAAACGAGAGTCGGCAACAAAACAGCCAATAATCACAAAGAAATGGGTCCCAAAGAAGAACAACAAAACTGCTGTCAGTACATCGCCGCTTGAATTCTTACAATTCTTCTTACAATTACAGTACAGTTAGAAGAGAGCAAGTCGCTTCAATCAAGCAACGATACAGGAGCTTCAAAGACCATTACATTGCTTAGAATAGAAAGCCTCGCAGCAAATGCCAATAAGCAAATTTCTTATACCCACATCTTGCACAACATAAATCTTTTCCATGCATTGACTGTGTATGCATAATAGGGCTACATTACAAGGCCTGCATAGGCACAACTTTTAATTGCCCAAGCACAACACATACCCTTTGCGATACCCTATCGTAAAGGATGACTCCAAATAGGAAGGGGGGAGGCATTCTGAATGCGGACCTAACATTATGACTATAAGAGGGCAATGTTTTGTGAGATGCATTGAATTTTTGCGTTTTATTGTGATAATTTTTTGACGAAATTTAGAGTATATGCCCTCATAGTAGTGTCACAGAGGAGTATGGGGACAAAATCCATATATGAGCCCCTAGGAACATGTGTATAGTGTACATAGCATTTAGATTTCTATTTGAATGATTTTTCTTTTGTTAAGTTGTTTTAAGATTTTCTTTGTTTATTATTAAGAAAAAAATAAAAAAATCCATAATCCACATAAAGAAAAGACTGACGAGAGGCCTGAGCACTACAAAGAGAAGAAGGTACAGGGAAACGATGAAACTTCACGAAGTATGTCTCAGCAGCCACTACAATAGCCGAAGAACTTGTCACAAAGCAGTGTCAACATGCAACTGACAAGTCATACAAGTCAAAGTCGAGTAGCTAAGCCACAAAATGAGTGAGGTGTTAATCCCAAAGCTTCAAGTAATATTCTCTGTGGTCTAAGCGTCTTAGCTATTCTAGGTACTGCTCAAGCTGGAAGAGTTGAGCATAATTACGTTGTGTCGCTCATGCTGGTATAGGTGAGCAAAAGAGTCGAAGTCTAAGTACTTAAGTCTGGTGAAGTGAAGGAGAAGGTCCAAAAGACACTCACGTACTGAGCATAGTGAGATACGAGTGGAGAAACTTCTACATCGAAAACCCTTCTTGGAAAGGTGGAAGCTATTGAGACATCTTTTGATGTCACATGTGCTACATTTATTCCTCGAAACACCCATCATTTCCTTCATTCACATGGCATGCTTTTGTTGACAAATTTCTCATTTGCATATAGAGTGTCCCGTAATTGGCACTTGCATCAGGCACTCTTTCCGTGTTTCACCCAAGCACTCACCTTTCATGAACATGTACTTCACGTTCAACTGCTCAACTCCAATAAGAGCGTATACCAAAGGCATTTTTTTCCCACCGGGTTTTTTTCCTTTGGTCATCCAGGTTTTAGACCCTAATCTAAAGACACCTATCACCATCCTCTTGTACATATTTCTTCTACATCAACAATAAGGAAATGCTACTCAAATCAATTGACAAATGAATTGGAGCACCAATTTCAGATCATAGCATACTTCTCCTCAATGGTGAGTCGACGAATGGCCTACAATGACAAAGCTGCAGACAACACTAACAACATTATTGCACAGGAACAAAGAAGTTACCAATGAAGAAGAGCATATACAAAAGTAATCAGAGGATCTCAAAAGATGAATGATTACGATGATAGACGTCCGCTCTAATGGATCATAGTTCTTGTTGTGGTTCGACAAAGATACAAGCAGTGCAACAGATGAAGCCAAAACAACAGCAAAGTGTTGACCGCTGGGTCAACAACACAACATAACTCAAGAACAAAGAAGTCCTCAATGACAAAGAGCAGACATAAGGGTAATCAGAGGATCTCAAAATCTTGTCCTTGATAATGCGCATTGAATGCTCGACGGGGTTTTGAACCTCAATTTAGAATAATTAAGTCCTAGATTCGGCCTGACAGGCAGACTTTGCATTGGAGTGCAACTTGGCCTAAAGAAGTTAAGGTTTAGCCATACAATTTCTACAAAATCCTTACAAAGTTGTCATTGGCTCACAAGATCAGAAAGCCAATCACTCAATTCTACAGATTGTAGAAGTTGTTTTTGAGAATCACAAATACTCTGAATTGACAGATTTGCTGGAGCAAGTGATGGATGGAGCTTTCTCTATCCATGATGATAAGAGTCAAGATAAACGACATTGGGTTCTTTTTGAATTTAGATCTGACAGTAGACCTATAATGACAGAAACAGATGCTGCAGCTCGGAGCGTGGATGTGAAAGACGTAAAGTTCGTCATCAATTTTGATTTTCCTGAATCATGCGAAGACTATGTACATCGGATTGGACGAACAAGACAAGCTATTGCAAAAGCTATAGTCTATACTTTCTTTACAACAACAAAACGACAGCAAAGACCACATCGCCATCGACAATCAGGTCATGTCGGGGACGACATGAACGCGGAAGGGGGGAATGTTGACCGCTGGGTCAACAACACAACATAACTCAAGTTTCGTACCAAAGTCTTATCTTTTGCGAGTTATGAAATGCTGCGGATTATGGCTATAAATGTCATTTGTAATGAGTAGTTATTCTAGTTTCAGAAGCCGGGGTGCAATGGCGCTTCCAGATTGTAAATACAAAGCCATTTGACCATTTCAACCCCATTTTTGGTTAAACCTAAGGTAGCCTTAGTATATAAGGTACCTAGGTCATTTTGTAAAAAGACTTTCATCATAATCAAAAATTTAGCGCTACCGTCTACTGTGTGAGAGAGAGAAAGAGAGTGAGCGTGAGCTTCATCCTCTCGCTACGCTCGGCTCGCTCAACACATTGGAGATCCGACTGCACCATTGTGGTAGGCTCGAGGAGAGCTACGCGACAACGCCAAGCATTCCACGCGAGACGAAGCGCACACGTCGACGCATCTACGAGCTATTTGTGGTTGTAAGTGTATCAAACGATGTCTGTTTTCTATGTGCTAGTAGTCTATAGAATCGTAGCGACATAAGCTACGCATAGCTACTCATAAATTTCAATTTCGGGCACTTTCAAAATTTAGCTCTATCATCCTACGCGTTTTTCGCATATGGGTTTAGAGTGAGGGTTTTGAGTGTAGAAGCTTAGGGACATGTGTATCCTAGTGAGGGGATGGTGTTCCTTAAGTTTCGTAGGAATCTGGCATGATTAGGCGAGTTACCTTTAGTATGCGTGTATGTGGCTAGGTGGTGTAGTTGAGAACAGTGAGGTTCTTGATTGTGGTTTAGTTGGACTTCCTGAGTATTGTATGTGTAGGATGGTCTCAGCCTGACAAGCTAAAGAGATTTCCTATGTGTGCCTATCGTGTCATCTGTGTCCTCGATTGACATTATGTTGATCTAGGTAGTGTTTGCATGCACTTCATGGGTGTGTGTGAGTCGCTCCCCGTCCAACACGGGCCTACCCCTTGAGCTTTGGGCGAAAGCAATAAGTATGTCTGTGTACTTAATCAACCGGTCACCCTCAATGGCATTGGATGGGGGAGTTCCAGAGGAGGCATGGACAGGTAAACAGGTGAACTATTCATTCCTCAAAGTGTTTGGGTGCGAGGTTTTCATGCACATAGATAGAAGTTTAAGGTCAAAGCTAGATGCAAAGTCCAAAAAGTGTTTCTTCATCGGCTCTGGAGAAGGTGACTTTGGGTATCGCCTATGGAATCTTGAAGATGGTAAAATCTTTAGAAGTAGGGATGTAATTTTTAACTAACAAAATATGTACAAAGATTACTTGGAAAGAAAACAAACAAAAGAAACAAGTGATGAGTACATGGAGCTTGAGGACGGTGAAGACTCAAGGACTGCAAACGGTGACAATGTGCAACAACGTCAACCAAATGAGGAGCCTCAACCTATTCCCCAAAGATCTACAAGAGCAAGTAAACCTCCAGAAAGGTTTGTTCCTTCCTTCAACCATCTGTTGATCTCAGATTCTGGAGAGCCAAAATCATTCGAAGAAGCTATGCAACAGGAATCCAAAGAAGAATGGACGAAGAGCATGCAAGTGGAGATGGACTGACTACATCGCAACCAAACATGGGAGTTGGCTGAGTTGCCTAAAGGTAAGTGGGCACTTCAAAACAAATGGGTGTACAAGTTGAAGGAAGAAGAAGGTGGGAAGAAAAGGTACAAGTCTAGGCTTGTGGTAAAAGAGTTTTCTCAAAAGAAAGGTATTGACTTCAATGAAATATTTTCTCATGTTGTAAAAATGAACTCAATTAAGCTTGTTTTAAGCCTTATGGCTGCTCATGATCTAAATCTTGAGAAAATGGATGTAAATATGGCATTTCCTCACGATGACTTAGAGGAGGAAATTTACATGCTTCAACCAAAGGGGTATGAAGTAAAAGGTAAGGAGAAAATGGTTTGCAAATTAAAGAAAAGCTTGTATGGTTTAAAGCAAGCATCAAGACAATGGTACTTGAAGTTCGATCGATGGATGCTAGATCATGGATTCAGAAGATGCAACTCAGATCATTATGTCTACACGAAGAATTTGGGACATGGGAAGTTCATCATCCTAATGTTGTATGTTGATGAATGTTGATTGCAAGTGCTAACATGCAGGACATCAAAGACCGAAAATAGGAGCTGTCTAAATCTCTTTCAATGAAAGATTTAGGTGCTGTAAAGAGGATACTTGGTATGAAGATATCAAGGGATAGGACGAAGAAGACAATAAAGCTATCTCAAGAGGATTACATCAAGAAGGTACTAGAAAGGTTTGCAATGCAAAATGCAAAAATGGTTTCTACACCTTTGGCTGGTCACTTTAAACTAACCAAGGATATGTGTCCAAAGACACAAGAGGAGATAGCATATATGTCTAAAGTTCCATATGCTGCAGCGGTAGGTTCTCTAATGTATGCTATTGTCTGGACAAGGCCAGACATTGCACATGCAGTGGGAGTTGTAAGTAGGTTCATGGACAACCTAGGTAAAGAGCACTGGCAAGCTGTGCAGTGGATACTTAGGTATCTAAAAGGGACAACAACAAATGCTTTGTATTTTGGAGGAACTGATATTTTTCTAGAAGGGTATGCTGATGCAGATATGGCAGGTGACAAAGATACTCGAAGGAGCACTACTATCGCCAGAATATTCCTTTTTGCCGGAATATTATGGCCGATCGGCGATCGAAAAGTGGTCGAAAAATGATCAATCGGTTGACCGGTTGTACTTCAATGACCGGTGGTGGCCAGTGGCCGAATTCAATGGCCGGTGGCCAAATTCAAAAGCAGACTCAATTCTCTTGCTTGAAAAATACTTATCTCTACCTTCATCTTCCTCTTTCCCCGCAGTTCCCCTCTGCACGTTGGGGTGTTTATGAAGACACCATCTTCTTGATTCAAGCAAAGATCTACAAGAGCACAAACATGTATTGTAAAAATCTCTATTTGGAGAGAATTATAATACAAGTCCTTTTGGAGGGGGGACCAGCTCCAAGCAAATCCGGTCCTCATCGAGTTGACAATCTTAATTGGTTAGTCTCTTTGAATTATGTGCATGGTTAAAGTGTTTTTAATGTGTGTTTGTGTAAAGAATTCAGCCTAGCTCAACCTATGTTCTCCTTGCTATTTATGTAATTGGTATCAGAGCTAAGGTTTCTCTTTTCTTGCCTAAGAAGAGAGGTCCTTGAGTAATCTATGAAAGGTTAGCGTTGTTCAATGCAATAGGGTAAGTAAGACTGGAATTTATTAACTTGGTTGGTATGCCTATTTATAGGGTATGAGGGACACCATCGGGATCTATGGTATTAATAATGGAGTCTTTCAGGACTTGCCTACAACTTAACCATTATTGGACTACTAGCTTCTCGAAAGGAATCAGTGTCAACCTCGCACCGTTAAACCCACTCCACTACTCTTTGCAATTAACAATATTCTAAATTACGGGTGTAGTTACTTGAGTGCTATTTTTCAAGGGATAAGAGGAGTGGTAGCAAATTTTTGGAAGTGCCAAGGAAAGAGTTAGCATACACGTAAAAGGAAAATTTATCATGCCCTACATAATAAAGAGAATGTAATTAATATTGTGAAGAATATCAGTCACCATCTTCACCTTCTTCTTCCTTGCCATCATCACCATCTTCTGACACGGAGGTCAGCGAATTGCCACCCAAGAGAGAGAAGAGAAGGGGTAAACGGAGGAGTATGTGGCATGGAAGATGTCATGTAAGTTGAAGAAATTCCAAAGAGGGAGGAAAGAACATCGGTTTTCTTACCTATGATGGAACCTTCGAAGCAATTGATAAAGTATTGGCATTTATCCAACAATTTCATGTGGATTTTGGAGATGAAGATTTCTAGGAATATTCAAAGCTCCAAAATGTTTCTATGCACTTCCAAAAGTCAGCCCTATCAACGGTGGGCAAGCCTACGTAGCCAAGGTGAAGCTCCAAAGCCTTGGAAAGCTTTGAGGATCTCTATTACAAACCAATTCCTTCCGAGTGATGCCAAAGACGAAGTCCTCATGAAATGGCAAAGCTTGAAGATGGCCCCGTACGAGTCTCTCCAAAAGTATGTGGATAAGTTTTTGGAGTTACATCTCAAAGCCACAATTTACAAAAAGATAGACTTTGCAGAACAAAAGCAACAATTTTGTTCTAGGCTATCTGAAGAGATAAGTGAGTATGTCAACTCAGAGAGACCTAAAACTATTACGTAGGCCATACATCATACTATGATTGTTTTGAGGATTCATTTCCAACAGGGGACCAAGAAAAGCTCAAAGCCAACAGAAGCCAAGGAATCCACCGTGGCAAAGGGGAAGAACAATGTGACGTAGAATTCTCTCACGGATAACAAGAACAACAACAAAGGAAAGGAAAAACAAAAGGGCTACAAAGGTAAAAATATACTTTCTCTTGAAGAGGTTGAATGTTGTTGTAAAGATAACAAGTGTTTCAAGTGTGGAGAGCAAGGTCATGTTTCCCGGGCATGTCCAAAGAGAAATGAACGTAATGACCCTCTTAGAGCCACCATGGTGGAAGCTCTAAAAGAGGAAGTCCATTGCAAATGAGCACCACTCTCTTATGCTTGGGAAAAATTAAGAGAGCATGATGCTTTCATATTGTTTGATCCTAGCTCTACCCACAACTTCATTTTTATTGAGCTAGTTACGAAGCTAGGAATTCATGACTCTGAGATGGGAGATGTGGTAAAAGCAGATGAAGCTTTCAAAGGGCAAGAGGTCGTAGTCACTCCATTGATTGGAAAGCTAAGGCTCCATGTGCAAAGTTATGTTGATAAAGAAGATTTCTTCAACTCTCCGCTCAAGCTTCGAGATGTTATCCTAGGGGCACCATGGTTTGATCCCATGGCTATCACTATCCAGAGAGAAAATTTCTCTTATCTTATCGAGGCAAGGATGTTTCACTCGATGTTAATAGTGGGGGAAACATTATACCTTTTGTACAGACTCAAACTTTAGACAAAGTAATGAAAATCTCTCTTTCTTGTTACTTAGTTTTTTGTCTAGTAGTCTAAGAAAGATGCATGTGTTCCTAATATATTTAAAAATGAAACTAAAGAGGATTTAGAACTTCCTAGTTTTCCTAAGTGAGTTTCAAGATGTGTTTATGGATGACATTTACAGGGAGATATCTTCCATAAGGGGACAAGATCATCCTTCCATAGAACTTCTATCTGGTAGCTCACCTTTGAATAAGTCTCCTTATCGAGTCTCACTGGCTCAGCAAAAGGAGATTATGAGCCAAGTAAATGAGCTTGTGGAGAAAGGGATGTCAAGCCTAGTTCATCTCCATTTTTTTCACTCGTTCTACTAGTACAAAATAAAAACGGTACTTATATATTGTCTGTGGCCTATCGGGCACTTAATCGGATAACCATAAAGAATAGATTTCATGTTCCCAATTATAGAAGATCTATTTGCTAAGCTACAAGGGTCTACCTACTTTAGTAGAATAGATCTCGAAAGTGGCTATCACGGGGCTATCACGAGATAAAGATAGTGCCTGAAGATATTCATAAGATCGCCTTTTGAACAAATTTTGGTATATATGAATTATTGGCACTCCCTTTTTAACTTACCAACGCACCGACTACCTTTAATCGAATGATGGAAAGGCACTAGACCTCATCAAAGCTTCACATAAGTGTTCTTCAATGACATTATCATCTACTAGAAGACTATTGAGGAACATAAGCAGCATCTTCAAGTAATATTTCAAGTTTTGAGAGACAATAAGCTTTTACATCAATCAAAAGAAAAGTGAGTTTTTCTTAAAAGTTATTCAGTATTTAGGTTATATTATCTCTCAAGCAGGGATCCAAATGGACCGTGCAAAGTTGAAGGTAATAAAAGAATGGCCCATACCAACAAATATACACAAATTAAGAATCTTTATAGGAATGTGTGCTTACTATAGACGCTTCATAGAAAAAATCTCATTCATAGCAAATCCATTATAGGATTTGACTAAGAAGAATGTTAAATTTGTATGGAATGCAAGAGAGAATAAAGCTTTTGAAAATTCAAAGACAAAGCTTATCTCTCAACCTGTTCTAATATTACCAGACCTTTCAAAGTCTTTTGAAGCTCAATGTGATGCTTGTGAGCAATGATTTGGAGCTGCTTTGCTTCAAGAAGGACATGTCATAGCATACAAAAGTAAGATATTGGATGACCAAGAAAAGAATCCATGCATATGTGAAATAGATCTTTTAGCTATCTTACATGCCCTAGATGCTTGGAAGCATTATCTCTTAGGCACTCCATTTGTTTTGCGCACAGACCATCAAAGTCTTAAATACTTTTGACGCAAACTAAATTAAGTGATAAGCAAATGAGGTGGGAAAATACTCTTTCACAATTTAATTTCATATTGCTCACATAGCTGCTAAGCACAATCAAATGGCCAATACACTTTCACAATGTCCAAAAGTGAATGTTGTATCAATAGGTACTCACAATGATCTATCTTCTAATATAGATGAGTACGCTATGGATCTAGACTTCAAAGATGTCAGCTATTGCACTAGGGAAGAAAGAGGAACCATACAATGTGCAAGATAATTATCTTCTCTATGGAAATAGACTATGCGTTACACATAATCTACATAAAAAGTTTATGTATGAATCTCATGTTCCACCTTATGCGGGACATAGAGGGATTCAAGCTACTCCAAGGGAGTAGAGATATTTTTATTGGCCAACGATGAAGACAGACATACTGGACGATCCTGCCAAATGCATCGTATGTCAAAAGAAAAAAGTATGATAGAGGGAAGCAACCTTGGCTTGATTTAGCCATTACTGATTCCCCATGGGAAAGTATATCCATGGATTTTATCTTTGAATTACCCAAGTCCATACATGGGAATACGAGAATATGGACAATAGTAGAGCGGATTGAGAAACCACCTTAGTTTGAGAGTCAAGAAGAGATCTTGCATCGAGAGAGTATCCTACAACATGAAGACAACGTTTTAAGAAGTGATAAGACTATCCAACAATATCTTGTCAAATTTGAGAATTATCCTTTCGAAGATGCAAGGTGGATGCAAGACATCCAGCTAAAGGATAATGTAAATCTTCTAAATGCTTACAATGACTCATGTCCAAAGGTAAAAATCAAGTCTTTCTTTTTTTAGACTCCTATAATTGCTCTCTGTCATCTCCTTTGTTTTGTACCTTTGATCAATGCTGCTTCGGATACATTTATCCTTCCTTGACTTGTACATATGATTGAGATAATTAATTAGCAATTACCCTTGCTCTCTTATGGACTTTCCCCTTTTGGTCCCAAACCTTGACCGGTTGGTCCATTAGCACTTAATCAATTTCACTTGTTCTCTTTTTATTTTTCTTGGACTTAAGTGACCAATTTAAGCTGGAAAATACTTTTAGAAGGTTATAAATTAATATTCATGACATTACCTCTCCCTTGATAATTGTCCTCGACTATGGATAGGGAAAATAAAGTCATAACTAGTCCTATTGCTTTGGGTAGAGGATCCCTTTTTACCCGTTGACATTCTTCCACAATGGTGACTAACTCTCATTGGTGCTTGGAAGGCTTAGTTGTCGCAATCATGTCTTTACTTAGCCCTAATCATCTTTCATAGTAGATTGGCAAGGTCTACTAGATGCTTGAGAGAATGAGATGCCGCAAACTTGATTCATGGTATGTATACATTTAAAACTTATGAGGTTTTAGAAGAAACCTTAGAGTCAAAACAAGACAAAATTCTTTATAAAATATACTTTCATTTTGTGCTAAGGTCAAGTCATTAGAATAAGTTTAGACTCTAAGTATGAAGTCTAGAAAGCCTTAGGGTGAAATTCTAACTTGCCACAAAATACTAAATTTAGCACGTTTTGGGAACATCTTGGCGGCACCTCCAAAGCATTGTGCTAAGGTTTTGCACAGGAGGTGAAATTTTTAGAGCCCAAATGGTGAGCTTTACTTTTGCCAAAGTTTATCCTAATTTAGCAGGTAGGCTTTAGCCCCGAGTCCGCTTCATAAGCCTCCAAGGTTTGTGCAAAGGTCTTGCACTCAACCTAATTAATTAAAAGGTAAGCTTATGGTTTTACTGAATAAACGCTAAAGACTAAGGTTAGATCATCCCTTCCTCGTTTAATAAACTGACTCTAGTCTTTATTTACTAATCTTGACTAGGCCACATGTCCAAGCACATGCTTGATTTGTGTGAACTTAAACAAGTGTGTGTGAGTGTGTGTCGTGTCTCCACTTGCCAAGATAAGTCCCAAGAAGATGCTCAACCTCTTGGCTATGGATGCAAATCTAAGACAATGAACTTTTCTTCTTCTCCATCTCTATTACTCTATTAGTAAGCTATGCTAAGAGCTTGCCCATGGGCAAGTGTACATGGAATATCAATTCTCTTGCTTGAAAAATACTTCTCTCCACCTTCATCTTCCTCTTTTCTCGATGTTCCTTTCTCCACATTGGGGTGTTTAGGGTTTTAGAAGGAGGGTTATACCATGGAATCTTGAAGACGCCATCTTCTTGATTCAGCAAGGCTCCCCAAGAACACAAACATGTATTATAACAAATCTCTCTTTTGAAAGGATTATAATATTGTTACCATACATATGTGGTAGTGATGTGAACACACTTAGGAGTGTCACTAAGAGGTTGTTTCACCCGTGCATTGTATATACGTCCATCATTCCAGGGCTACCTTATCTTTCATTATACACTTAATAATACTACTCTTTGTTGTGTGCCTTGAGCTTCCTTCATATTCTCCAATGTGTGTGTGTTTTCTTGCAACCCTATTTCCAAAAATTGGTATCAAAGTAGATTGCATCCTCTCAGGCTTAGTCGTTAGCGTTGCCAGCACACGCTTGCTCACTTTCTTAAATTTCAAAAAAATATTTCGGGGATTGCTTGTAGAGCTTAGTCTGCTCAGATTTTCCATTTGAGCTTATTTAGGCCTCCGTTTCCACTACAAGCAGTATTGTGCATGCAATTTTGGCATTTTGTGCAATTTTTTTGTCAGTGTCATTTTTTGCATAGCTAATCCCTTACAATCTTCTACGGGTTGTGCTATATAGCACATGTTGGTCTCACTTCATTTCTCCTCTTTTTGGGCAGTTTTCACATTAGGTGCAGACATTCGTCATGGCTGATAACAACACAGACGTGTTCGGATGTTTGCCGCTCAGAATAAAATGGAGGGGGACAATTACCCAATGTGGGCTTACATGATGCAACATGTTCTTATGTCGAAGGGCGTTTGGAATGTTTTGCAGGGCATTGATGTACGTCCTAGTTTTGAGGATGCAGGTGATGTTGAGGATGGTGCAGGTTTTGGTGGCAGGGTTGCTGCTGCTAGAGCTGTTTTGCCTATGGCTGAGCAAGCTTGTTGGGATGTTGGAGCTACACAAGCTCATGCATTGATTGTGTTATCCGTGAAGCCCACTATTACTCCTCACATTTTTTCAGCTAAGTCTGTAAAACAGGCTTGGGATATTCTTGCTGGTCTTTATGTAAGTCACAATGAGGCTAAAATTGCATTGCTGCGTAAAGAGCTGGAGTCAAAGATTATGTATGAGGAAGATGAAATGGACACTTTCCTTGCTGCTATCAAGGACATAAATGAGAAACTTGTTTTTGCAGGCGAAGTCATTTCTGACAATTCTCTTGTGCAGGATATTCTTGATGCTTTGCTAGATTCTTACCAGACTTTTGCTATTACTTGGAGACTTATGACCCAAGGCAATCCAAAAGTTATCAAGTTTGATGCATTATGCACATTGTTGTTGCAAGAGTTACTTTCAAGAAAAAAAATGGGGCTAAACAGTGTGCAATTGAACAAGCTTTTATTAATGCTCCTAGGAAAAGTGGTAATAGCAATGTAGCCACTTCTCATGGTTCTTCGGCGAGTGACAAATCACCTGTTTCCAGTGCTTCTGTTGGCAACACATCATATGGGAATTTTGGTGAAAAGGGAAAAAAGAAGATGCATTGCCATTATTGTAAAGCTAATGAATGCTTTATCAAGTAGTGTCCAAAATTGGAGGCAAAAGAGGCTAAGAAGAAAGAGGCTAGTTCCACTACAAGTGCAACAATTGTAGAGTGTTCTATGAAAGGAGATTGTGACCCTGATGTAGATGCAGAATGGGCTTTTAGTGCAGAGTGCACTTATGATCCTTTTGTCCATGATGCATGTATGTCAATTGCTGCAGATGCTCATGTATGGTACTTTGATAGTGGTGCTACAAAGCACATTATCCCTCATCGTGACTTGTTTTCCTCTCTTGAGTATGTCCCTCAAGGGAATTTCAGTCACTTGTGCCAACAATGCCTCTTATCCGATCAAGGGAGTTGGAAATATTGTGTTGATTTTTGCAAATGAGAGTTCTTTCACACTTGTTGATGCACTTTATGTACCTGGCATAAAAAATAACCTTTTGTCAGTATCTGCACTTGTAGAGTTGGTCTTGTTGTCAAATTTGTGGATGACATATGTATAGTTCATGATCTTAGTTTTGGTGATGAAATTATTGCATTTGGAATTCTATGTCATGGGATGTATAAGCTCACTTTGTATGACAAGTGTGTGCAGAATCTTGCAAATGCAATTGCGGATTCAAAGGCTGTTTCAAATGCAAAACTTTGGCATGCACGTTTTGGGCATCTGAATTTTTCCATTTTGCTGCATTTGCAAAAATCTGATATGGTTGCTTCTTTGCCGCCTCTTGAAGCCATGTGAAGCATGTTTGTGAAGGCTATATTTTGGGCAAGATGCAGCGTTCAAAGTTTTCAAGGGATGGTTCAATAAGGGCTACATGCAGGTTGTTGCTTGTGCATAGTGATGTTTGTGGGCCTATGCAAACCCCGTCCTTAGGCAATTACCTGTACTTTGTGACTTTCATTGATGATTACTCGAGGCATGCATGGGTGTATCCACTTAAAGCTATGTCCAAAGTGTTTATGTGCTTTAGGGTTGGAAATGTCTCTAAATGTACTATGGGCACCCTCTATTCAGATTGAGGGAGGGAGTGTATGTCACATGAACTTAATGCATTTTTGGCTAGTTGTGGGATAATACACCAATGTACAGTGCCGTATACACCTCAAAAAAATGGTGTTGCTGAAAGGAAAACAGGTCTCTTACAGAGATGGCATGATGTATTGTCAAGAGTTGTTACTGCTTTCTTAAATGGTGACATATTTGAGGAAGTTTATGTAATGCAACCTTGCAGTTATGTCAAGAAAGGACAAGGGGATAAAGTGTGCAAATGTAAGAAAGCGTTGTATGGGTTGAAGCAGTCTCCTCATGCTTGGTATGAGAAAAATGACACTCATTTGGTCAAACGAGGCTTTTGTAACGGTCCAACAGAAAGCACTTTGCATGTAAAGCGCAAGGGTGATGTACTTCTCATTGTTGTTCTATATGTCGATAATTTGTTGATCACTCGTCCAAATGGGGATATATTATTGAATTTAAGGCTGGTTTGAATGCTACTTTCAAGATGAAAGATTTGAGGTTGTTGCATAATTACTTGGGCATACATTTTAAGCAGTGTGATGGTGGTATCACCTTGTGTCAAACAAGTTACATACAAACATTACTATGTAAGTTTGGACTTGAGGACTGCAAGCCTATTTCCACTGCCATGAAAACAAGTTTGAAGTTGAGTTTTCATGACGCTGGTGATTCTGTCGATGTCACTCTTTACTATGTAAGTTTGGACTTGAGGACTGCAAGCATATTGCCACTCCCATGTAAACAGGTTTGAAGTTGAGTTTTCATGATGCTCGTGATTCTACCAATGTCACTCTTTGCCTTATTTATGTACACAACACAAGGCCAAATATACAGTTTGCACTCTCACAAGTCATCAAATTTATGCATAGCCCAGGGGCTAAGCATTGGCAGGTTGTCAAGCAGATCTTTCGCTACTTGAGTGGCACTTTACATCACTAAAAGAGGTGCTTAAGCTTAGCAACACTCATTGTGCAACACTCAAAACTTGCACCGTTGCTATGAGCGTCGTTATAGTCGTCGCTATATAGCAATTCCTATAGCGTCGCTCGTAGCGACACTCATAGCAACGACGACTCTTTAGGTAAAAATAACCCGAGAACACAAAAAATCAGATCTGATTTTTGTGCTCTCGAGTAAGCGACGACGAAAACGTAGAAAAGGTAAATGTCCTCATCTCCCTCTCATGCACACACACACACACACACACACACACACACACCAACACAGACACGCACGCACACAGTACATGAGGAGAGGAGGGAGAGCCAGTATGCTCCCTCCCTCTCCTCTTTCTCATGCTTCCTTCCCTTCTTTTCTTTCTCCCTCCCTCTCTCTCTCTCTCTCACACACACACACACAAATTGTGTGTGTGTGTGTGTGTGTGTGTGTGTGTGTGTGTGTGTGTGTGTGAGAGAGAGAGAGAGAGAGAGAGAGAGAACTTACACAGACACACACATAAAGAAGCGATCTACACACACATACATACGTTGAGAGAGAGAGAGAGAGAGAGAGAGAGAGAGAGAGAGAGAGAGAGAGAGAGAGAGAGAACAAGACATAGAGAATTAGCATTAGGGTTAGGATTTAGGATATATATAGCTTTTGGATTAGGGTTTAAATCTGGGTTTAGGTTTAAGATTTAGTTTTTATATTTAAGTTTAGCTTTAGGATTATGGTTTAAATATAAGGTTAGGATAAGGGTTTAGATTGAGGGTTTTGTTAAGGCTTTAAAATTAGATAGAAGATAGAGAGAGAAGGTAGAGAGTATATAGAGAGTAATAGTAGATAAATCTCCTATTGCTCTCTCTACCCTATCTCTCTAGTTTCTACCCTCTCCCTGTATCATATTGTGCTCAACTTACCCCTCTATAGAAAGAGGGATAACTAGGTGTAGGTAGAGAAACGGATGATTAGGTATGTACCTCCCTTCAAAGAGGGGTAGATATAGAGAGACCTCAGCTCACAAGTGACTTTTTGTCATCTCATATGCACACCTTGGGTTGGACGTGTGTGAACACGGACCCAAGGGAGCTCGCTACCACCACCATGTAAAGCCTTTCAAAATATGCGATGAATGTGAGGATACAGTCGCTCCGTGAAATGTGTGCAATGCTCTGGTAAAGAGTATGTGTTCAAAAATGTGTGCGGTTTATGTATATGTATGTGATGGCCACTGCAAGGTATATATATGTTTAGGTTTAGGGTTTGGGTTAGGAATATTTAAAACACTACAAACTTCAAAATCAGCTTGTCCTTGAGTCGTTTGCGCATGTGAGCTGCAAATACCTTGCATGTAGCTTGCGAGGTTTGGGTATGTAGTCGTTTGCAAGCTCACATGCGCAAACGACTGGAGAAAAAGTTGTTTTAAGTCCGCTGCGGTTTTGCGTCTCAAAAACTATGCGAACTTTGGAAATGGCTTGTCCACCAACCGTTTGCACATGTGAGCTTGCAAATAGCTTGCATGTAGCTTATTCATGAATAAAATGAGACAGTACATTGATAGATGCCCAGAGTTGAAAATTCTAGCCAAGGAAAGACTTGTCCCACTATTCCTTGAAGTTCTACTCTCAGTAAAAAGTTACATGCTATGCATTATAGCAAGAAACATGCAACCTTGGAAGCGTGCATCCTTGATGTGATAGACTTGAGAACCAACAAGGGTAGCTCCTCTAAATGTCATAGAGGACATGCTCAAATGGATGAATGACATGATGATGAGAAACATGCAAAAAATGCCAATGAGAGGGCCATGACAAGGTCCACCATAAGGGCAACCCATGGGACCAATGATGCCACCTAAGTGGTGTGCTATTGAGGGCAAGTGGATAGACCATGAGACCAAAGAGTGTCAAAAGTATGATGAAAATATCCAATACCTACCAATGAGACCACATGACAGCCTTTGTATAGGTATCCGCCTAACATGGGACAAATGCAAAAGTCAACCATGGCTATGGAGAGATCACAACCTATGTTAAGTCAACCACCACCACTACTAGGAAACAACACAATACCAGTTTACTATTTGCATCATGAGAGACAAGTGGAGGAGCAAGCCTTAGTACAGGTCATGCCATACAATGAAGCTACTTCATCTATTGTGGTAGCAAATTAAGATTGGTATAATCAACCACAAACTACCATGGTTGAACCAATTTAACTGGCAAATCGAGAAGTGAAATCTAAGTACTTTATTGCCAATCAAGGAGCTAGGTAACCCATGATGAAACCAATGCCTAAATCAAACATGGAGAATTGCCATGATTGTGGATCAAATGATCACTAGAAAAGATGATTGCCTAGAACCTAAGAATGCCAAGCCAATTGAGGCTTATTGCATGTAACGAGCATGTAACGTGGTAGGAAAGGGAGCCACTATGTGCAAGAAACCCAACAAACAAAGGAAAAACAACAATAAATATAGTCAACTTCTAGACATTCAGCTCCTTTTACACCGAACCAATAGTTCTAGTCAAAGTAGTTACGAGGAGGCTACATGCTAAAAAGAACAAGCAAAACAGTACTAGTGAGTCGAAAAGTAGTTAAAAAATCTCTAAAGATTCCAAGAGAAGGAGATGTCAACATTATGAGATTAAGAAACAAAAACAGAGAATAAAAATTGAGGAGAAAGCTCAAAGGTTTTTTCAAGAAAGAACCAAGTCAACTTCAACAAAGTTGAATGAACCAAAACGACAATCAAGAGGTCCAAGCAGGATTGAAAGCGGATCAAACAATGAAAACCAAATGGAAAAATTATCTAACCCCTCATATGGAAGCAATAAAATTAGAAGCCTATCAAAATCTAGTGAGGATCCCAAAAACGATGCAAGCGTAAAAACCAAAAATTGAAATAATTGGATATCCTACAAAAGACGAAACAAAACCGGGATCAATGGAGATAAAAGACATTAAAGAACCGAGAGAGTCTTTAGTTGGAAAGAAAGAACTTGAACTCATAGTACCTGACAGTGAAAATGGGCTAAAGGAAATTCCTTTAATGGAGGAAGATTGGTCGAAATACCTGTGGAAAAAAGTGAGAGTTTAACGATAGAAACTTGACCTTGAAGAAACTGAAGAAGTATGGCTAGACCATCTACCTATGAAATTGGATAGACAATCTTTGTATGGATATTGGGGGTCAAAGTGCTCAAGCCTTTTTGAAGCCCAAACATTCAAAAGTTTACCCTCATATCTAGGAGAAAATGAAGAAAAACACTTGGTGTATAAGACCATAAAAATAAGTCGAGCAAAACAAACCTTGGAAGTGGAAAACATTCACTTGATAATGTCAACACCCATCCAGTGTATTATAACATTGGGAGAAATATCAAAGATCATACTATATTTATGGAAAATTCTACAAAACACATTGAAAAAAGTGGAAACATTTGGGTTGATGAAGGAAAAACCCGAAGAGATGCAACGAGAAGAGTCTCGAGATAATCTTATCAAACGTCTTCCAATGAACAAAGTAGGAGATTACTGCAAAGGCAACACTCAACTTTTACTATGGAGTATAACGATGTACAAACCATGGCAAAATATTGGATAGTGGGGCTGGCATTGCCATAGCCAAAGCAGTATGGGGAGCTTGTGGTAGACCACCAATAACGCAAATGGAATGAAACTGCAATTGGTAGATGGTCTTATTGAATGACCAATGGGATTATTGAAAAACGTGATTCGCTCATGTTGGATTGACTACCAACAACTTTTTCCATTGTAGATTTTGGAAAGATATTAAACTATGAAATCATTTTGGGATGATCTTTTATAAGGTAGGTTCAATTAATCCAGGATTGTGGAAATGACTACTCGTATCTAAAATAAGTAGGATCGGTCACAAGGGTGAACTTAAAAGATCATTCTTCCAAGGATGTCCTGAAAACACCCATCCAAGAATTCGATTCCAAAACCTCAGCTCAAACTAGACTTCCATCATGTTTAAACAATTACACTTTTATTTGGATACGTGGGGCTTCACATAATAGTAGTTTAAATCAAGAAGATTGTATCTTGGATTGGATGTAAATTATGCAAATTGTATGCAAGAACCTTTCCCTGAACACCTGTTCAATTCATTTGAGTGGACTCAAATATTGGCTACCATGGATGTTTGTGTCAACAAGTCCACACCCACCTTATTTTGTGATGAAGAGGGATACAACATTATTCCTATCCAAATGGTAACCATAGTGCATCTTGACAATCAACAAGTTTTTTTTGACCATTACTATGATGTTACGGATGAATTAGAAGAGGAAACTCTTATGCAAGAAGAACCCAACTTAGAGAAGGAGCACATAAGAATGAATCTATTGTTGTGATAAGGAGATGAAAAATACTTTGATTTTCCAATCAACATTGTAAAAGACAAGAGAGATACATAAAGAAATGAGAGGCTAAATCGCAAAGAAACAAATTTGTGCCACCAGTTAACCCAAAAAAACACTTTTTTTTATGATGGTTAATGTTGAAGATTGTATTAAGAACAAGATCATAGGCAAATACCATATTTTAGAAAAATACAAACTTGAGACAATAGATTGGAACAAAATGGAAAGCTCAAAAGACAAACAAACGAGAGAGAAAAGAGCTTATCATGACAAAACCAAAGAGAAAAGCTAAATATCAAGAATTGAAACAGACCTTGAAAGAGGTATGTACCACTGAAATAATGGAGTCAAAAAGCGACAAAAGTAGTGAGGCTATGAGTGTTCTATCACACTAAAAGTAGTATGTATTGTAGGACAAAAGAATCATAATAGAACAACCCATGAGACATCCTAGGGAATCAAGAAAATCTTATGAAGGACCAGAGCATGCCAAGAAGATTGACCTAGTAGAACTTGGGAAGCAACCAAAGCCTACATATATTGTCACCAACTTTTCTCACAAAGAAGAATAAATTCTCATTGGGACCTTAAAGGAATATAGGGACATATGTGCATGGTCATAAAAAGATCTCAAGGGCGTGGATCATGACGTTTGTCAGCATACAACATCCATGAGAGATGGTGCTAAGCCAAGCAGACAAAGACCCTACACATATAATGAGAGCTTTGCAAAAAAGCTCAAGGAGGAGAATGAAAAGGTCAAGGAAGTAGAATTTGTCTATGAGATTGAGTAAACAGATTGGGTATCCCAACTATGGTAGTACCAAAAAAATGGGATGCTCAAGGTATGTATCAACCTCAAAAAGGTAAATGCAGCAACCACACAATGCAACTATCCTCTTCGTGTCATTGATCACTTCCTACAAAGAGTGGTTGGAAAGGCAGCATATAGCTTTTGAAATGGATTCTTGGGCTATAACCAATTGGCCATTGATCCAAAAGTTGAACATAAAACTACTTTTGGCTGAAAGTAAGGGTTGGTGGTATAAGAAAAGGGCCATTTTTTCCCCACTTGTTTGGTACTTTGGAGAGAAACTTTTGAGGGAAAAAATTGTTCATATTTCTATTTTTTAGATATAATGGCATGTCTATAAGATGTTTTGTATAATTTCATAATGGGCCCCCAAACAACCTCGTGTGATAGTACTGGTGTCATGAGTGGATTAGTGGTTCCAATTTTTCCCCCCTGCATTTGAACTTGAGCTGCCTAATGTGCTCTTCTAGTCACCTTCCACAATTCTGAGATCTCTCTCTCCTTAGCATCACATTTGATTGTAGCAGAGCTGATCTACTCTCTCGTGCCAGTTCTCCAACCATGAGGACCCCAAAGGCCAAGGGAGCTGCTACGAGCAGAGCGTAAGAATATAGAATCAACCTCAAGAACTACATGTGGCTTGAGGGGGCAAAGTTTCCAAAAGGGGGCTTGTACAAGTATGAAGGAGGATACAAACATAGAGCTCCTAAGTATTACCACCCAGGCAGCTGATGAAACTAAGTGCACATTTCCATTCTTTGGCATCAGCAGCTACCCATATCTTTTATCCTACAACAAAAATGAGCTCAATGCTTTCACTCACATTAGCATTGAATTGAGCCACAACATATTTTCCCTCAAAGATGCTTTCCATGTCTGATTCTAACAACAATATCTGGTGATTTGGGTGCAAACCAATTGGCTTGGTTTTGTGACATACTCCCTCCCCCAGAATCAAGTCATTTGTATGCAAGATAATCTTCTAGGCCTTTCAAACCCATTTGCAACATTTTGTCACCAAACTCTATGTGGCAGGGTAGTTTTTTTGGGATCCTCTAAAGCTGTTTTGCAACCCAAGCAAGTGTTAGTGCCAATCGCTCTAGTGTATAACTTATTCCCAGTTGGGATGTCGCCCCTTTGTAGCACCTTCCATGTAAACATCTTCATGAATTTTGGTCATTTGATCTCCATAATGACATTAACACTCTTCCGCCATTGCTCTTCATACTAATTTTCCTTCCACAATTTGACGAATGGAGCAAACCATTCTGCTTTGTATACTAGCCTATTATAGGTATCTTGGGTCTTTGGGAGTGCAAACACTACCTTTTGGCCAGTGTAAGGCTTTCCAATCTAGCTGTGACTCAGGCACTAGCGTAGGATATTAGGACAAAACTTCCAAGACTCTACTAATCAGAAGCCTTTCAAAGATACTCAGACTATGTTGAATTACTAATTGCTTCACATCCTCCCATAACAGTTTTTTGTCATTCCAAAAATGAGAAAATTTGGCACTCCATTTGTTATTCACCTTTTGTGCAACTTCCCTCCAAAAAGGTTTCAAGGATCCCCTTCCAAGTTTGCAAAGCTAGGGGGACTAGTGCAAATGGAGCACCTAAAGTATATGAAGGTCTCTCCCCCCCCCCCCCCCCCCCCCCCCCCCCCCCTTCGAGAGTCGATGCTACTTTGTTGCACTCTCATGCTATTTCCCTCGTGCAACTCCCAAGCTGAAGGAAATTCCAAAAAGGTGCCACAATTTTTATCATGTACTTTTAGCCTCCTTTCATGTGCCTCCTTGAGGGATAATCTTTGCTCTATTGATCATGTCCCAAGCCATGACTGCCCATTTTTATCCTTGATTAGTCAACAAGAAAACTAGTTTCGCACACATTGCTTTTGCATGCAGCACAGGGTCCAGGATCCTAGTGCAACCCTGATTCCTGGGTCTCTCCACTCTTTCCCATTCTCCCCATTTCCATAGGGTCATGTTATTTGTGTTGTTCTTCCACAAGATCCTCTTGATACATTTCAAAAATTATTTCCAATCTAATTTGCCCATTTTTTAAATAAAAAACACAAATGAGATGTATGGGATCATGAAGGCGTTAATCACAGTGACTCTATTTTGGAAAGGGAGTGCGTACTCCCACCTTCTCATTTTATTTCTGATGTTGCTCAAGATCCAATCAAATCCTTGCTTACCCAAAATATTTACCCCAAGTGGAGTGTCAAGGTGTCTAAACACAATTCCCTTTCTGATAACTTCCTCTGAGTGGTCAAACGAGTTGCTGTCAAAGAGCAAAATCAATCTCGATTTCTCAATATTGAACTTTGAGCCTGAAGTAGTGGCAAATAATTGGACAACCTCAAGATCTCTTCTTAGCATTTGTGAGTTGGCTTTTATAAAGAGCATCAAATTTTCAAGTTAACATCCATCTATCTCTCTAGTAGAGCCTTGTTTGCTAATTGTGTTAGTAGGAGTTTATCATCCTCCCAAAAATATTTGAAGAATTTAGCTATCAGTCCATTCCACCTAGGGACTTTTCCTTCCCCATTGCCTTTCAAGCCGTTCAACGTGGCTTTCAATTTGGCAAATCCACACTACACTCTAAGGCCGTCCAACATTTATTGTCTAAAATGGGTCTCTCTAAGGCTTTCGCTTCAATAAATCCACATTGTGGTTTACATTACCAAGCAGTTGTGTTCGCACATCCTCGACCACCCGTGAGTTGTCTTGTGGCTGACCAATAATTGAACTAAGATGGTTGAGCATGAGTGTGGCCATCTCATTCTGGTCTCAAGTTAGGGTTTTTCTTCCCTTTGTGACTGTTGTCATTGAGTACCTTCTTCTTTTGACCTTGGGAGTTCTAAAAAATTGAGCTTGGTTGGCAGTATCAAGTTTGAAGGCAAGCGCTCTTGCCAACAGCCAGGCCTTTATGATCTAATGAGCTTGTAGATTGGCAAGAACCACTTTGGCTTCAAGTCACATTCTTTGCTCCTCCTCAAAAGCTCTACCTTCTTGCATTTTTTTATAGAGCTCTTCCACTTCTTCTTTCAGCTTTATGTTTTTGGCATGTTGATCTTTTTTCACATTAGGCCCTACTCTTTTTATTGTTGATTGGATGCTACACACTAGAGAGGGCTAGGCATGAGGGCCCATTGATTTCACATAATTCTTTAGCTTGTGCACTGTCGTCTTAGCAAGGGATCTAAATAGGGGTCCTTAAAGAGATACTCCCCAAAGACTATTTTCTTCTTCTTCCCCTTTGGCAAGCAATTATCATCACTAGCCCTTGCAATCTAAACCTTAAGGGGGAAGTGGTCCAACATACTCTAGAAGGTTACCAAAACTCAACCCCACAAAGGGGGGAATCCAATCCACTTGATGTGAGATGTAGCACCTTTCATGATGGGAAGTTGTGTTGGTATATTGGAGGCTCGTGTTAGTTAAGCCAAGTGAGAGATTATCTAAAAGAAAGAGCAGGCTCTCATAGAGCCAACAAGACCAAAAGATATCACACACACATACACACATAGAGAGAGAGTATTATCATCCTCAAAGGTTATAATATGACCCATGGGACCAAATCAAACAACAAAAATTTCTATGATGAGGCGATCAATGACTCTCGAGGCTTGAGGATTGTAAATATAAGGGTGGAAATTGAGCATCCATGAAGTAGCTAGGAGGCTGGAAATGTGAGGGAAGCAAGATTAAATGTGATCAAAGGCAAGCACTTAAGTAGGATAACACTATCGAACTTGCAAGGGGCATATTGTGCAACAATACATAATACTCCCCAAATGTCCTAATGTCATGTCTCACATCAAAGGGAGTGGGAGCTAAGCTAAGTTGGATCACTGCTAAGTACAAAGTGTGGATGGAGAGATAGGCTCAAGCATCCATGGGCGAGTTTAGTAGATATTCTCTTACAGATTAACATGCTTCTACAATTGAAGGCAATGTGGTAATTTGGATTGTCATAAGTTTTCAAAACTCCACTATTTAAGCTTTTTGTTTAAACTCTTCAATCATCACCATATCATGATTGAGGCTATCATGATTCAATGTCACTCTCTCATATCATCATTCATCACCAAAGAATAAGTAAGGATGTGGATGATGATGAAGGGTGGGGTATCACTTCCAAGGTCAAATTTTTTTCTTGGTCTCAAAGCCCATAATCTTGGGTTTTTTGTGGACAGTAGTGCTATCTGAAATGTTTGTTTCATCTATACACCTTGGTATAAATAAGCCTTTACAAGTTTAAAACTTTCAAAAACTCAACTTGATATTGGCACTAGAAGTATGTAGTGCTAAAATGACACCCAAAAAATCACTAATCGCAAGACTCTTGCTTGTCCATTAGAATTGATGTGTACTTAATTGGGTAGATCTGTTCAATCTTGATAGCAATCATCGATGGATTACGAATAGATGGCTTTCGGCCATTCAAAAATAGATGGCTCGTAGCTCTTCCTTTTACCAAACCGACTTAGAAAAATTTTAATAAAATCATGCCTAATTTCACTATCCTTGCAAAGAATTAGTAGAGAGAGAGAGAGAGAGAGAGAGAGAGAGAGAGAGAGAGAGAGAGAGAGAGAGAGAGAGAGAGAGAATGTTGGGCTAAGGAAAATCCTTTATTCTATTGTGGTGTGTGCCCCTTGCATATGCTTATGTGCATACAATGCCTGTCTCTTTTACCATACCGACTTAGAAAGATTTTAAATCATGCCTAATTTCACTATCTCTGCAAAGAATAAGGAGAGAGATAGAGAGAGAGAATGATGGGCTAAGGACAATCCTTTATTCTACTATGGTGTGTGCCCCTTGCATATGATTTTGTGCATACAATTTCTGTATCATAGCTTATCCTATAAGCATACAACAATCTACTTGTACAATGCCTCTCATAGAGATGCATCCAAAAACATAATTCACAGTTGGACCCACCTACCTTGGATGTGATCGAGACTGTATCCAATTGTATCTTGCTTTGCCTCACGATTGGCATCACCGTCAATTCCGTTGCAACTCAAAACATAATGTGATCCTTGATTCACCATGCTTTGCATGGCCTTCGAGTCTTGATGTGGCAAAGTGGTATGCCTCTTGCATACTAGATGCACACCCTGTGTGCGAGCTTCCATGACCTTCGAACACAAAATCAAAATGTCCATAGCAATCGGATTGCTTCATGTGAAGATTGATTCATGTGCTTTTGTTGGAGAACGCACCGTGGAACGTGAGAAAACCGGACTGGAGGGCTCTCAAAAATTTGGTCGGCAGTCATTCTTGCTTCATGGGGTGTACATGCACCTGTAAGCAAAGTAGATTGGCCCAAACTTGGTGGCTTTGGGCACCCTCATATGAAAGACATAGATCATTTGTAGCAAAAAAGTGATGGCGGCAACCCAAGGAAACTAGAAAACTCGGGATGCTCGCTACAGAGCTCAAACGCAGGCAAGCAAGAAACAAAAAATCACACACACACACCCCCCCTTGCCCCTCGCCAACACAAATTCATCAAGCCTGACCACGTGCAGAAAGATGCAAGTCGCTTTCGTACCTCGTGTGTGCAAGAGTCACTTCCCAAGGCTCTTCACCTCTGTTGGCCTCTTGAGCCACCATAGGAGCTCCTCATCTAAGGGTTTGCTCTGCCCCACCATGGAAACTCACATGCAAAAGAGAGAGGAGAGAGAGAATCCATGCAAGCCCATCAAGCTCCAAGCTTTTCGCCTTCCTCCACAACTGTTCTCCCTCCAGCTTTGATATCAATATAAGACTGCGGGGGACTCGACCGTGCAACTCTCTACCCAAACTTGCTATATATAGGCTTGTAGCCATCCAAACATAGCACCCCTTGATCACATGTTCTTCATGGCCCTTGGCCTACCCGGTCTTACCCTAGGCATGCCATCAACCTAGCTCTTCATACCAATGAGAGGGAATAGGGAAATGGCCACCTTGTTATCTCCCCAACCTCCCTTATATAGCCCCAAATAGGCTATATAAGGCCGCTTACCTAGGTCATGAGCTTGTAGCTATTGTGTTAGGGATTGCCTGTCCTTTGCCCATAGACATAAACTACGAGTGGTAGCCTCACCGATAAAGGTAAAAAACACTAAATATACAAGATGCAACATATGGTGGACCTTGCCTTTGCGTCAAGTGATGTCCTACCATGAAAAGGGTAAGACTAGGGGGGCACAACCCTAGGCTTGGAAATTTAGGGGTTCCCTAAAGGTAGATTGGAGTTCTATAAAAAGGAAACTATCAGGTGGATAATGAAGGCTCATATCCTTGCCCTTTTAGCAGTATCAAAGCTCATGGGAAGTGGAAGAAGGGGGAGGCATATGTTGGAGTTAAAGGAGGCAGATGTGCCTTTGCCTTGGGTCGAGCACCCAATGTTTGGCCGCCCATTAATCCTTATTCCTTCATATACAATGAATAAGAAGTGAGGGATTCTTCTTGCCACTCTACTCCACCCCACATAGTGTCTTTCCCTTCTTCCCCTTCCCCCACCACACATGCACATTGCTTCTGCATCGTCGCGTCACCCTTCAACTGGTATCAGAGAAAAGTTGGTGGTGGCTTTCAGACCCCATGCCCCTCCCCTCAAGTGCAAGACGGCCATAGCAAGCAATACTTTGCATCTTTTGGAGAAAAAAAACAAAGAATATGCAGATATCGATAAGTTTAGATGCTTGCTTGCAAAGCTTGGGAGGGAGGGCAAGCAAACAAAAGGAGAAGCGTGAGCAGAATTAGGTAAAGGTAAATTTTGATAAAGTTTTTAATAGCTCGGCAAGAAGCAAGATATGTGGGAAATATTAAAAATTTGCAAGGGAAGTAGTAGCTGGAAACTGGCTTCTTTTGCAACAATCTAGGTTTTTAAATTAGCACAAATCAAAACTTTACAATAGAGTTGGAATAGCGTAGACTTTTGAAGTCCTTTTGTTAACCAAAAATAATAATTTATATAACGCAACCTATAGTTTTCAATAGCAATGATATATTTTGCAAACAAAAGCTAGTAGATTTTTGAAAATTTCTCATTGAAGCAATACAGGTAGCATAATCAGGAAGGCCTAAAGTGGTAGTGCTAGATCTTAGAATTCAATAAAGTGAAGCTTGAAGCAAAAGGTATTTGTGTGTGTACGCACCACACACACACACACACACACACACACATAGCAGCAGAAAGTTGGAAGCTTGAAGTGTGTATGTGTATTGCCCCACCCACACACCACACACACACACACACACACCCCAAGAAGCTCAAGGAGCTTGCATCGGCTTCTTTTGTCATGCTCTCTTGCTTCTCTCCATCACATTTGGAGAGTGTTTTGGTCATGGTTTTGGCCTAATGTATGACATCTATGCATGAGAGACGAAGTTTCTAATTTGTGTAAAGTCTAATTGGCTTCTTAGGTTTTGTGTATGCCAAATTATCGGTGAGATTTTTTGAGATTTTGCTCAAATTACAAGGGAAACTCTACCAGATTTTTTTGGATTCTCATCATTCTTTACATGTATCTACAACTCTCTCTCTCTCTCTCTCTCTCTCTCTCTCTCACTCTCTCATTCTCATTATACACACACGCACACACACCCCATGCATGTTACACTCACTAATCCCCCTACTCCCTACGACACAATTATACGGTGTGTTTTATGTAAGGACAAGGAGGTGATGTATGGGACTATGGTTAAGGATGTGCCACTATATGTTCAAGGTCATCCGTTCTATGAGCATCAATTTTCCAAGTTACAAACATGTCAAGAGCTGATGTAGTTCTTGGGCGTGAGTGGCTCTATAGCCTCAAACATACTTTGAAGTATAGTTATTAGCATATCACTTTACAAGTTGAGGTTGATGATAATTATTTTTTGTTGTTTGAAGCATGTGATGTCCCTTCTTTTCCTATTATAAGTACATTTGAGTTGTAGCTACTCTAGAAAGCAATATATATTTGTGTTACTGCCTATCCACTCTCTCTATACTTGAAGATAATCAATTTGATTCTTGTTTGTCAATGTGATGAACTTAATCAAGTTTTGCATGACTATAAAAATGTTTTTTTCCTAGATGATTTACCTTCGGGTTTACCTCTAAAGAGGGAAATACAACATAGTATCGATGAACAACCAGACACCAAACATGTAAGAAAACCTACATATAAGCTTAGTGAGAGTGATTTAAAGCATTGGAATGCCAATTAGCAGAGTATCTAAATAAAGGTTTTGTTGGACCTAGCATCCCCAATGCTTTTGGTGAGGAAGAAGCATGATTCTATGGGTATATGCGTAGACTAACAAGATCTCAACATGGTTACCATAAATAATAAGTGTCATATGCCTAGAGTTGATGAGATTTTTTATCAACTTTACGGGGCTATATATTTTAGAAAGGTTGATCTACGATTGGGATATCATCAATTAGGAATTAGTATTAGGGATATTCCTAAAATAGTCCAAACATGGTTTGGATATTTTGGATATCTTATGCTTCCCTTTGGGTTGACAAATGCTCTTGCTTCATTCATGATATTATGGGCATGGTCCTACGGCCTTACTTGGGTAAATTCATAGATTTCTTTTTGGATGACATACTTGTTTAGAACTGTTCTATAGAAAAACATTGAGATAATCTTTGACAGGTTTTTTAGGAATCATACTTTATATGCAAAGAAGAGCAAATGTGCCTTTATGCAAATAGAGGTGCAATATCTTGGTCATGTTATCTCTACTAAGAGTCTTAAGATGGATCCTAGCAAAGTTGAGGCTATATTGAGATGGCCTTCTCCACCAAATAAATTAAAAGAACTTCAAATGTTTCAGACATGGCTTACTATTATCGCAAATTCATTAAAAAATTATGCAAAGATATCTATGCCTATGACTGACTAGTTGAAGGGCCAGGGCCATTAATTTACTTGGCAATAAGTTGCACAACAGAGTAACTTTGATAAGCTTAAGACCACTTTAGCTACTACTTACTATATTGCACATTGATGATCTAACAAAACCTTTTATTTTGGAGATTGATGCCGTCAATAAGGCTATTGGTGCAATACAACTTTAAAACAATGGACAAGCTGCATTTGAGAGTAATAATTTATAGACGGTGCTCAACAAAGTTACTTTGCATATGAACATGAATTGTATGGCATTATTCATAGCCTTACTGATGGAGGCTATATTTATATAGTGTAGAGTTTGATATTTTACTTGACCACGAGAGCATTAAGTGGATTACCAATTAAAATGAGTAAATGAGTGTAAGGCTAGATGGGTAGAAATTCTTCAAGAATATGATTGCTCTTTACGATATCGTAAAGGTCAGTGCAATGTGGTAGCCGATGCTTTAAGTCGCATGCGAGAGATTACTACTCTTTTCTTTCATGGAAATTATGAGCAAATTCTTGGCCTCTCTTTGATAAAAATGCAAGCACATTCCATTATAGAGTCAGGTGTGGAGTCATGTAAAAATGAGGGATCCTTCTCTCTAATGGGACAACAAACTCTACATACGGTTCTACTTTCTTACAAGTTCTACTTTCTTACAAGCAAAACTACAACAATGGCAGACTTACCCTATCGAGTATGGGTATGTACTCCATAAGGGGAGAATATGTGTACCAAGGATAGACACCAGGTGCCAAATGCTTTTTGAGTGTCATGATAGTCCAAGTGTAGGTCATCCTGACATTTGGAAGACATATGCACTAGTGAATCAACAATTTTGGAGGCTAGGGTTACACAAGACCATACATGAGCACGTGATAGATTGCCAAACATGTAAAGTGACAAAAGTTGAGCTCTCAAGGTAGACACAATTTTACAACCATTTGAGATTTTAAATCTAAAATGGGAAAGCATCTCCATTATGATGGTTCGTGGCGACAACTCTATTGGGGTAGTAGTAGACCGCTTGACCAAGATGTGTAGATTTATTCCTACAAAGACAACAATCAAGGCTCCAAAATTAGCAAGGCTATCATGGAAAATGTACATAAGTTATATAGCCTCTCATTTAATATCCTTAGTGTAGAGGTTGGAGATTTAATGGCCTTTTCTAAAGAGTAGTATTCCGTAAACTCGAGACTATTCTTAATCTGGGTACAGTTGATCATCCTCAAATGGATGGGCAAATTGACCGAGTTAATGAGGTACTAGAAGATATGCTACAAGCTTATGTTAGTATGTAATGTAATTGGCCTATTTAACTTGAGAGTAGCGAAAATTAATGAGAGTACTTTTGAGAAATAACTTTGTGAGCATAGCGGGTGAACATAATTGAAGATAGCAACATAATCATAGCAATTAGTTAACTTGGCATGAACAATACTTTTGCAAGAGAGAGAATTTAGAGAACACGACAACAGTTGAGGACCGGATTTATGTGGAGCCGGTCCCCCCTCCAATAGGCATTTGTATTATGATTTCTCCCATTAAGAGAGACTTGTTACAATACAGTCTTTGTGTTCCTTGTGACCTAGGTGATGCAATGAAGATGGAAAGCTTCATGCATCACAAACATAACATAAACTTGAAGAAAGCTTTAGCTATCCCAAACCTCAGTCCCAAGACCTCAAACACCTTCGAAGGTGGAGAGAGCTAGCAGGGAATGAGGGTAGGGAAGAGGAAGAAGAAACATTTCGTAGGAGAAAGAATTAGTTCCTCACTTATCATAACTCTTGTTGCTAGCATACATAATAGCATAGTAATGAAGAAGAAGGAGATGGCAAGCTTAAGCATTGAAGCATGGCTCTTGGTTGGATTTGCACTCCATAGCCAAGAGTGTTGGTGTAGGCTCTCAACCTCTATTTGCTTGGAGAGGGAGCTCTTGCACTTTTCATAGCACACAATGAGAGTGCTTGTGAGTGTGTGTGGGTGAGTATACCCCCTAAGCAACCCCCTAGCTTGCTTGGGTCGACCCCCCCCCCTTGTAGCTCATGCTTGAAGCTCATTGGACCCCTCCAGGCCTAGCCATAAGCAGGAGGCATTACAAGCAGTAGGGGTAGCCTTGAGACAAGTGTCCCCCTTTCCCCTTTGAGAGAGAGGGCTAGATAAATGCTAAATCAATTAATTAAATCTCCTAAATTACTATTGGACCCCTTGGGTGGCCAACCAATAGGCTTCAGGCATCTCATGAAGGTAACATAGGTAGGGGCCTGACATGTGTCCCTGCTGCCTCTTCAAGCTTGGGCCTTCCTTGTGTGTGTGAGTGTGTGTTCTCTCTCTATCCCCTAGGAAAAGGGCTTGGCCCTCCTCTTGTAGGGATACTTTTGACTTTTGGTGCTCAAGCACCTTAGTCATCAAGCATGACAATGCACTTGAACTAGGGGTGTTCCCACAAGCATCTCAGGCAAGCATGTCAAAGCACCTCGAGCACCTTAATGAAGTAGCAAGTCAAGCACCTTAATCAAGCACCTCAAGCATGACAAGCACCTCAAGCACGACAAGCACCTCGAGCTTGGGCCGGGTTCCCGCCTCAAGCTCAGCCCTAGCTTACCGAAGGTCAAAGGACTTTTACACACATTATTGGAGGTCTTCAATGAAGCTAGCCCTAAGGTCTTATGCTCCATTGGTTAGCCTTGCTCTTTGATAGACCATCTCTCATTTGGGCCCCTTTACCATTGGCCCCGTGTTGAGATAGATCTATAAGCACATATCTATATCTTAACACTTGTTCCCGTTTATTCTCCCACATTAAGTGATCAATTTAATATGAGAAAATCATTTGGGTTGGTTAGATATTAGATTTTATGACATTACCTCTCTCTTGAACTCATAGTCGTCCTCGACTATGAGGTAGAAGAGATAAAGCCTTAGTCATTAGTCAATCTTACTTAGCGGGTAGAAGATCCCTTTTTACCCTATGACATCTTTCCAAGATGGATGACTAATCCATTTGGTGCTTGGGAGACATAGCTGCCGCAAGCATGTCTGCTCGTTAGTCCATTTCATTCTCCCAAAGTAGAGTGACAAATTCTACTTGGTGTTTGAGAGACGTCGTCATCACAAACATGATTCTAAGCATGCATACTAGTTAAATTTGTGGACGATTAAAAAGATGACTAGTCTTATAAGACAAAAACATGAGTCATTTAAAAGAAATTTGTACATTTGCTTACTCTAATGTAGCATTGTAAGCGTTGACAAGGTTCATACTATCCTTAAGCTGTACTCCTTGCATCCATCTAGCATCTTCAAAAGGATAATTTTTGAACTTAATAAGATACCGTCGGATAATCTTCCCATGTCGTAGTACCTTGTCTTCATGCCAAAGGACAGCTTCGGGTTGTAGCACCTCTTCTTGGTCTTCAACTTCGGGAGGGTCTTCAATGATTGGTTCAGTTGGTGGCTCTCCTTTGTAGGGCTTAAGTAGGCTTACATGAAAGGCATTGTGTATGAGCCAATGGTTGGGCAACTTGAGTTGATAAGCCATCTCATTGATGGGCTTCAAGATTTGGAAAGGACCATAGTATCTCTTTGCTAGTTTAGCATAATCCTTTTGATGGCCCGTAGGATTTTTGAGCCTTAGGAAACTTGAGTAAGACCCAATCATTTTCTTTGAACATTAAGGCTCTTCTGTGCTTATCAGCAGTAGCTTTTTGCCTTTGTTGAGAGATGGATATAGCCTCCCTAATCTTTTGAAAAGATTCTTGTAAGTCACGGCTATACTCATCGGCGGCGAAGATCTTCCCATGTACTTTGAGTAGCAAGGGACTTTTAGGTCTTCCCTCAATGATCTCAAAAGGTGCTTTTCCCGTAGAAGTATGTACAGTATTATTGTAGGCATACTCTACAAGAGGTAAGTACTTTTCTCATTGTGAGCGTTGATCTACTTCGGTAACATAAGTCTTGAGTAGATCAAGTATCGTAAGATTGGCTATCTCACTTTGGCCATCCGTTTGTGGGTGGTAGGCCGAAGAGAAATTCAATCTTGTTCCTAGATTTTCAAAGAGACCTTTCCAAAAATTCCTGGTCATTCTAGGATCTCTATCTGACACGATGGATGTGGGTAATCCATGGTGCTTGAAAATATGAGATATGAAGAGAGTTGCCATTTGATTTTCCTTAATAGTCTTTTTGACAGGAATAAAATGTGCTTGCTTGCTAAACCTGTCGACTATTGTCCATATTCCTGTATTCCCATGGATAGACTTGGGTAATCCATGGATATACTGTCCCATGGTGAATTTGGAATAGGCAATGGCTGGAGTAATCCAGGTGGCTTCCCTCTATCATACTTGGTCTTTTGGCATACTACACATTTTGATACATACTCTTGTATGTCCACTTTCATGGTAGGCCAATAGAAGTACGTCTCTACTCCTCGGAGAGTAGGTTGAATACCTCGATGCCCCGCATATGGAGGAGCATGGGATTCATACATAACTTTCTCACAAAGGGAATGGGTAACACATAGCCTATTGCCGTGGAGAAGATAACCATCCTGCAAAGTGAATGGTTCCTCTTTATTCCCCAAAGCAAGGGTTGACATTATGTCTCTAAAGTCAGGGTCAGTAGCATACTCATCTATCATAGAGGATAGATCATTGTGAGTAGCTATAGACACCGCATTAACTTTTGGTCGTCGTGAAAGTGCATCGGCAACTTGATTGTGCTTACCAGCTATGTGAGCAATATGAAAATTAAATTGCGAAAGAAAATTTACCCACCTCATTTGTTTGTCGGAAAGCTTGGTTTGCGTCATGAAATACTTTGGTGGTCGGTTCGTAGGATAAATGGAGTCCCCAATAGGTAGTGCTTCCATCTGTCTAGGGAATGTAGAACAACTAAAAGCTTTTTCTCATAAATGCCCAAGACTCGTTCATCAATATTGAGCCTTCGACTCTCATATGCTATGGCATGCCCTTCTTGAAGCAAAACTGCTCCAAGGCAATCACCACAAGCATCACATTGGACCTCAAATGGCTTTGAGAGATCCGGAAGCACGAGGACTGGTTGGGAAGTAAGTTTCTCTTTGAGCTTTTCAAAAGCATTTTGCTCCTTAGCAGTGCATACAAACTTAATGTTCTTCTTAGTTAAGTCGTGTAGTGGTCCTGCTACTTCAGAGAATTTTGCTATGAAGCGTCTATAGTATGCGCACATACCAACAAAGCTTCTTAGCTCATGTAGATTTCTTCGGTTAGGCCATGCTTTTATTACCTCTAACTTTGATGGATCCATTTGGATACCATCTTTAGAGATAATATGACCTAGGTATTGAATCTCTTGAAGGAAGAATTCGCTTTTCTTTTGGTTGAGATAAAGCTTGTTCTCTCTCAATGCTTGAAAAATCACTTGGAGATGTTGCTTATGTTCCTCCAAAGACTTGGAGTAGATGATGATATCATCAAAGAACACTCCAGTGAATTTACGATATGGTCTAAAAATTTTCTCCATCAAACGATTGAACGTAGCTGGTGCATTAGTCAAGCCAAAAGGCATGACTAGATATTCATAAAGACCAAACGTTGTGCGAAACGCGGTCTTTAAGATATCTTCATCCACTATCCTTATTTGATGATAGCCACTCTTAAGGTCAATCCTACTGAAGTAGGTAGAGCCTTGTAGCTTATCAAACAGATCTTCTACCCGAGGTACGGGAAATCTGTTTTTGATAGTGATATGGTTTAGTGCTCGATAGTCCACACACATATGGTATGTACCATCTTTCTTTTGCACTAAAAGGACTGGAGAACAAAAGGGACAGGAACTAGGCCTCACCATCCCTTTGTCTACCAGTTATTGTACTTGCCTCATGATCTCCTCTTGTTGAGCTTGTGAGACTCGATAAGGAGGCTTGTTAGGTGGTGAGCTTCCAGGAAGGAAGTCAATGCGATGGTCATCATCCCCTCGTTTTGGAGGTAAGTCCATAGGGATATCATCGATGAACACATCTTGGAATCCTTTTAGAAAATTAGACAAGTCTAACTCTTCTTGATTCCCATTATTTACATTTGATGAAACATTAGTATCTTTTAGAGACTCTTTGACAAATATCATGTACGCAGAAACTGAGCTCTTCATTGACTTATCAAAAGCAAGAGGATTTACAAGTGGAATAGTGCGACCACGCTCACTAGCATCTATATACATGTTCTTTCCCCTATAGGTGAAGTAGATTTTCCTTTCAGGGAACTTCATGTTGACAGCCATGCGATCAAACCATGGTGCCCCTAGGATAACATCCTCATGTTGGAGAGGAGAGATGAAGAAGTCTTCTTTGTCGACATAGCTTTGGACATGAAGCCTCAACTTCCCAATCAAGGGAGTAACGGAGGCTTGTTGTCCCTTGAAAGCTGCATCAGCCACTACTATATCTCCCATCTCAAAAGCTTGAATGCCCAACTTGGTGGCCAACTCTATTGATATGAAGTTGAGAGTAGAGCCAGGGCCAAACAAGATAAAGGCATCATGCTCTCTTACCTTTCCCCAAGCACAGGAAAGTGATGATCCTTTGTAATGAGCATCCTCTTTTGGAGCTTCGATGGTCGAAGTCATAGGAGTCTCATTGCGAGCATTCTTCTTGGGGCAAGAACGATAGCCATGTCCTTGCTCCCCACACTTGAAACACTTATGGTCCTTGCAAAAAGCTTCAAGCTCTTCAGAAGAGAGTTTGTTTTTACCTTTGTAAACTCCCTTCTCCTTGGACCGATTGTTGTTGTTGTTGGAATTGGCTTGGGAAGTATTTTGAACATTGGTTTTTCCCTTTGCATCATTTTTATCTTTGTTTTCCATGGGCTTGACATTACGTCTAGCCCCTTGATGGAAATTGATGCGTGAAGCAACCATGGTGTGATGGATTACTTCGCTAATAGTACCAGGCCGTTGAGAGTTGATGTATTCGGCCATCTCTTCAGGCAATCCCGCACAGAATTGTTGCCTTTGCTCGGCAAAGTCTATCTTTTGAAAGACAGTAGCCTTGAGATGTAAATCCCAAAACTTGTCTACATATTTGTGGATAGACTCATGGGAGAGGAGCTTCAAGCTGCGCCATTCGGTAAGCACTTTGTCCTTTGCATCGCTTGCAAGGAATTGCTTCATGATGGAAACTCGTAGAGTTTTCCATGTCTTTGGGGCTTCACCATTTCCACGAAGGCTAGCCCACCATTGACGAGGTGATTTTTGGAAGTGCATAGCTACATGGCGTAGCTTGGAGGACTCTGTGAAGCCCTCATCTCCAAAGGCCGCATCAAATTGCTGGATGAAGGCCAACACTTTGTCGGTAGCACCGAAGGTGCCATCATAGGTGAGAAAAGAGATACTCTTTCCTTCCTCCTTGAACTTCTTTAGCTTTTGTGACCTTCGCCATGCAGGAAATGATTTGCGATGTCCTCCCCTCTTGTATTCTCTAGGAGAATAGCCATAACTTTCATCGGAAGAGGAGGAAGGTAAAGAAGAAGGAGAAGAGGGTGACCTCTTCCTAGCCCTTTTATTCCTTGGTTTCCTCTCTTTCCTTTCAGAGTGATGAGGAGAAGGACTATGTGTTGATCTTTTCCTCTTGGGAGGAGTAGGCGATCGTCTAGACCGCCGTCTTCGTGGAGCCACATCTTCAGAGGAACTTAAACTTTACTTGCTTTCTTGCTCTTTGGATACCTCCTCTTGAATGGGAGAGAGTCTTCTTTTGGGGGTCTCTTCAAGAGGCCTCCTAAGCTCTCTCTCCTCTTGGAGAGGAAGGGAAATTCCATAAGCACGAAGTTGTTGAGTAACTTCGGCTTGCAAGGCAGGGTTGCCCATAGCTTGCTGCAACCTAGTGACGAGATAATTCACAAACATGGGAGCATCATCATTAGCACCTTCATGTGCAAAATCAAAGCTATCAATGTTCATTCTACTCTCTTGATTATTGTCAGCCATGTTAACAAAATTTATGTATGTACTTAGTATGTGCTTTGGCAATTCAAAACCTTAGTTGCCACTCCTCTTAGCTTTTGAAAATCAGCTCTTAAGTATCTACACCCACGGCTCGAAGTGGTTAATTATAGAGAGTAGAGGAGTAGGTCTATCATAGCAGAGTTGCCAAGGGCTAGCTCCTTTCAGACTTCTTATGGCTCAATAATGGTAAAGCCGTAGGCAAGTCTAAAAAGACTCCATTATTAAGTCCAAAGCTCCCGCGGTGTGCACCATCCCCCACATAGTGGGCTCAACAAAACCGATAATAGATCCCAGTTTCACTTACCCTATTATAATTAACAACATCAACCATTTATAGGCTACTTAAGGACCTCTCTTCTTAAGCAAGAAAAGAGAAACCAAATGCTCTGATACCAATGTAATGTAATTGGCCTATTTAACTTGAGAGTAGCGAAAATTAATGAGAGTACTTTTGAGAAATAACTTTGTGAGCATAGCGGGTGAACATAATTGAAGATAGCAACATAATCATAGCAATTAGTTAACTTGGCATGAACAATACTTTTGCAAGAGAGAGAATTTAGAGAACACGACAACAGTTGAGGACCGGATTTATGTGGAGCCGGTCCCCCCTCCAATAGGCATTTGTATTATGATTTCTCCCATTAAGAGAGACTTGTTACAATACAGTCTTTGTGTTCCTTGTGACCTAGGTGATGCAATGAAGATGGAAAGCTTCATGCATCACAAACATGACATAAACTTGAAGAAAGCTTTAGCTATCCCAAACCTCAGTCCCAAGACCTCAAACACCTTCGAAGGTGGAGAGAGCTAGCAGGGAATGAGGGTAGGGAAGAGGAAGAAGAAACATTTCGTAGGAGAAAGAATTAGTTCCTCACTTATCATAACTCTTGTTGCTAGCATACATAATAGCATAGTAATGAAGAAGAAGGAGATGGCAAGCTTAAGCATTGAAGCATGGCTCTTGGTTGGATTTGCACTCCATAGCCAAGAGTGTTGGTGTAGGCTCTCAACCTCTACTTGCTTGGAGAGGGAGCTCTTGCACTTTGCATAGCACACAATGAGAGTGCTTGTGAGTGTGTGTGGGTGAGTATACCCCCTAAGCAACCCCCTAGCTTTCTTGGGTCGACCCCCCCCTTGTAGCTCATGCTTGAAGCTCATTGGACCCCTCCAGGCCTAGCCAATCATAAGCAGGAGGCATTACAAGCAGTAGGGGTAGCCTTGAGACAAGTGTCCCCCTTTCCCCTTTGAGAGAGAGGGCTAGATAAATGATAAATCAATTAATTAAATCTCCTAAATTACTATTGGACCCCTTGGGTGGCCAACCAATAGGCTTCAGGCATCTCATGAAGGTAACATAGGTAGGGGCCTGACATGTGTCCCTGCTGCCTCTTCAAGCTTGGGCCTTCCTTGTGTGTGTGAGTGTGTGTTCTCTCTCTATCCCCTAGGAAAAGGGCTCGGCCCCCCTCTTGTAGGGATACTTTTGACTTTTGGTGCTCAAGCACCTTAGTCATCAAGCATGACAATGCACTTGAACTAGGGGTGTTCCCACAAGCATCTCAGGCAAGCATGTCAAAGCACCTCGAGCACCTTAATCAAGTAGCAAGTCAAGCACCCCAAGCACCTTAATCAAGCACCTCTAGCATGACAAGCACCTCAAGCACGACAAGCACCTCAAGCTTGGGCCGGGTTCCCGCCTCAAGCTCAACCCTAGCTTACCTAAGTTCAAAGGACTTTTACACACATTGTTGGAGGTCTTCAATGAAGCTAGCCCTAAGGTCTTATGCTCCATTGGTTAGCCTTGCTCTTTGATAGACCATCTCTCATTTGGGCCCCTTTACCATTGGCCCCGTGTTGAGATAGATCTATAAGCACATATCTATATCTTAACACTTGTTCCCGTTTATTCTCCCACATTAAGTGATCAATTTAATATGAGAAAATCATTTGGGTTGGTTAGATATTAGATTTTATGACATAGTATAAAGCAAAGAGATTGGAAAGACCATATGCCGATTTTGGAATTTTCTTGCGATAGTGCAAAGCTGTTTCCATCGGGTTTAGCCTATTTATACTAATTTATTGTTATCAATCTCACTCTCCAGTGGGCGGATTGGCCAATAAACTCATACATTTGGCTAAGGTGAAGGAGTATTTCAATACCCTAAAGATTGCTAAGAGCAATGTTAAAAAATATCAAGACCGTTATAAGAAGTTTGCAAATGAGAGACACTGCCACGTCTCCTTCTGTTGGGTTTCAAGCCCGTGGCCAATTATGGCAAGGCGGGCGACCGCCCACTTATTATTTGGTTCATAAAGATAATAAGGAGTGTGAGAGCCACTCTCTCATAAGCTCCACCAAATGGTATGTGTATTTTTTCTTCCCTCCCCCCTTCTCCTTCCCTCTCTTGCACACACCAACTAGCTCCATCAATTGGTATCGTAGCCCCAGGAGCACGGCTCCCAAGCCCCGGCTGCTACACCCCGCGTGCGCAGTGACTCCTATTGGGATTTGGAGAGCTTTGACAAACTATGGAAAGAGAACAAGAGATCAGGCTAAAGCTTGGGGGAATTAGGGAAGCATTAGAGATCCAAGGAAAGGAATGCCAAGTCAGCCAGGGCCGAGCAGAGGGGGCAATTATGCTTCAACTTGCTAGTAGGTGAGCAGGAGCGAGATTGACGCAATCGGGCATTAAGTAGTAAGCAGCCAATCTTGAATGCAGGCCAAGCAAAATAGACCTTGAGAGCAATCGAGAGTAGGATGTGCAGGGGAAAATTGAGCACGTTGACATCTTGGAGCAGCAAGCCAACATCGATGCATCAAAACAGAGCAAGGGCAACCATTATTGTTGCACCATAACCGAGCAGGAGAGTCAATTTTCCAAATTTAGATTGAGTCTTAAACAAACTTTGTGTGTGCAAGGGTGCAATTCGTGACAGCCTCGAATTACCCTCCCCCCGATCCTCTGACACCCCGAGCTTGAGTAGAGAGACTAGCCCTCGACCATCTTAAACGGACATGTAAAAGAGCGAGAGTAGATGAGACCATGAGTTTGAGAGATAGATTTGTGTGTGTGTGTGTGTGTGTGTGAGAGAGAGAGAGAGAGAGAGAGAGGGCGAGTGAGATAGAGAGAGCAGGGAGGTGCCTCATCACCTCGGCACCGGAGGCTTCCGTCAGGCGGCGAAAGGCGACATCAACATCGTCATCATCATCACTCTTAGGCACACACACACACACACAAAGAAAGAAAGAGCTCTCCGGCCCCAATCCCGACACCGACACCACCTCCTCGACATCAGCGACTTATCGCTCCACATCGGCACATCAATTTTTGACACCGATTCTCACGATTTGGCATCAGCTCGACTTCATTTCTTATTGCGACGGATTTTTGACATCCTACCTCGTCACCGAGCGTTCCCGCGGACGAGCACTTTCTCACGGACAGTCGTGCTTGCCACACGCACGGGTGAGGTGCCTCTACCATAGAGGAGTGACACCCGTCATTGGTATCGAGTGTACTGATCGCGCTCTATGGTACGATTTTCGGCTACGACACCTTTCGCAGCTATTTGACTAGCACATTTCCGCTCGGCGATGGAAATCAGCACATAGCGACACCGACACACATGTTACAGGTTATAGGGGGTTGTTCAACTTGTTTACACTCAAATTCTCTAGGTTTCAAGACACGACACTTTCACAAGTGATTTAGTAGTCTTTTCGACAACAGTTTCTCTGCAAACAGATGTGTTAACAGATGCATTTTTTGTGTGAGCATATCTAGTGCTACTCAGCTCTTTTGAGAGCAGATATCCCCGCAGGGATCACTTTTACTACATGCAACAATTGTTGGTGCTTGTTTGAGCGCCAAGAACTCATGTATGTTGAGTTGCGAACATTGCCCATTGTACTTCGTGTGGAGCCATTTTTGGCTATTTTTGCCAGTTTTTCCTGGTTGTTTCTAAGACTTGAACAAGAAGAGCCCTTTCTGAGATTGTGGCTAGTCCATTTGTGTCCGCATTAGCCTTTGGAGGGTCGATAGCGTGAGGTTTTCTTGAGCTAAGGTATTCTCAAATGTTGAGATACCTTCGGTGATACATGTAGCTGGAGTTTCCCTTTACGGTACCCTCACCACATAGGACATGTATCTGGACGGTTTTTTGTGCTTTTGATACCAAGTTGGCGGTCACACAACAGTGTTTTTGTGCAGTATATGCCTAGTGATTATTCTTTTGAGCACTTTATGCATTTTTTAGTTGAGTTCTGACTGCTCATACAAAGAAAACTCTATTGGATTTTCTCGCGAGTCTAATTTACGCGTTCTTGGCAGTTCTAGTTGTCCTTACATAGTGATTGTACTTCACTTTGGTTCGAGTTTTTGCTCCTCTTCTAGGGAAAACTCTGCTAAAATTGTCCCAGGTGATTCACCATAAGTTTTTGGCTACATTCTCTTAATCATGGCTGCGAGTAGTGCTTTCGAAAGAGAAGAGTACTACATCAAAAAATTTGATGGCTCATTTGGTGCCAGCGTATGCAAAGATGTTTTGATCAACAAAGGCTTGATTGCACCCTTGCGTGAAATAAGAGAAAATGTCTACACTAATGATGAGTGGGATGACTTGAATGAATGTGCTATGGCGACCATTCGCATGCAACTTGGTGAATCCATTTACTTTACCATAATGGATAAGACCAACACCAAAGATTTGTGGGATGCTCTATGTCAGGCTTGAGATGGCAACAATGCCTTGAATAAGGTTTTCTTGATTAATAAATTGATGCGCATGAACATGAGAGAAGGCAATAATGTTAGTTCTCATTTGAATGAGTTCAACAACGTGTTTTCACAGCTTACTTCAAAAGGTTTTAATTTTGATGATGAAATGAGGGCCATTTTCTTGCTATGTTCGCTACCATCGTCATGGGATACTTTCAACACAACCATAAGTAATTCTGCACCCAACGGCAAGCTAGATTTTAGTAGTGTTGCTGGTGTGTTGCTCATTGAGGAGATTCGATAGTCAATCTCTTGATGAAAGTGGGCATGGTGATGCATATGTGGCTAGTGGAAATCGTGACAAAAGGGAATTTCAAAAGCAACGTGGTCATAGCCACGGTGGTTCACAGGATTGCAGGCAAGGTCGTAGCAAGAGTCACAACAAAGACATGCAAAATGTAGAGTGTTACTACTGCCATAAAAAGGGACACTTACAATGCAGCGTGATAAGGGCAAAGAAAAAGCAAAGTCTGACATACCTAAAAGCAACGTGAATATTGAAGAGCTTAATGTGATTGAGTCTCTAGCCATTGAAAAAGTTTCTGAAGTGTCAAATGATGTGTTGATTCTACGCATCGGATTAGAGTCCCGATGCATTTTTAGCTCATGATGAGTGTTATGTGCAGAATTCGATTGTGGACTCAGGTGCTAGCTTTCATGTGACTCCTCACAACGAGTGGTTTTCTACGTACACTACAACGCATGGCACGATGAATCTAGGCAATTCTTATGAGCTTGATATACGCGGTGTGGCCATCATCAAGGTTTCTATGCATAATGGCACTGAGTTTATGCTACATAATGTCAGACATGTACCCAAATTGACAAAGAGTTTGATGTCAGTTGGATAGCTGGATGGTTTGGGTTACACTACCATCTTTGCTCATGGTTCTTGGATTATCAAGAAGGGAAATCTGGTCATGCTTAAATGTCAAAAGTCTAGCTCATTGTACTCACTTTTATGTCTCTTCTATGAAAGAGAATCCTATTTGTGTAGCCGAGTTGCCATCTGCAGAGTTGTCGCATAGCCGGCTAGGCCTATGAGTCAAAAGGGAACGAGAGTGTTGTAGCATTCTGGTTATATCTTTGTGCTAGATTATTCTAACTTCTCTTTATGTGAGCATTGTATATATGGCAAATGGACTAGGTTGACATTAGTGCCTTTGGACAAAGAGTTAGGGAGTCCTCTAGATCTCATACATAGCGCCTTGTGCGGACCTATGCCAGTCAAGTCTCTAGAGGGAGCGTTATACTTCCTAGAAAGGTGTGGGTTTATCTCTTAAAGTAGAAGAGCGACATCTTTAGTGTCTTTCAAAATTTCTTTGGATTGGTCAAGAACCAATCAGGTAGAAAGTTTAAAGCTTTGCGTAATGACAATGGAGGCGAGTACATCTCCTCTGAGTTCAAGGACTTTTGCAGCAAAAGAGGCATTAGAAGACAGTTTACCACGCCTTACATACCCATCGAAAATGGTGTGGCTGAGAGGATGAATATAACCATTCAGGAACGTGTCACTTCTATGTTGTCTATGGCCAACTTACCTCAAGAGGATGAATATAACCATTCAGGAACATGTCACTTCTATGTTGTCTATGGCCAACTTACCTCAAGAGGATGAATCTGTTACGATGACTGCTTACTTGATCAATCGATCACCTAGTACACCACTAAATTACAAGGTTCTGCAAAAGATGTGGACGGGCAAAGAGCCCAATTATGACAGATTATGTATATTTGGGTGTGAGACATTCTCACATGTGCCAAAAGCACTTAGAAAAAAGTTGCACCCCAAATCACACAAGTGCATCTTCATTGGATATGGTGTAGATGGAGAGATGGGATATTGTCTCTCGCACCCAAAATCAAATAAGGTCATACGCAGCTCATAGGTGATATTCAATGAGTCTAAGATGCATAAAAAGCCAGTGAACAGACATTGAGTATCACAAAGTATGGTTTGAGGATGTCTCCTCACCGCCACTTACACAGAATGTTGGACGTGCTAGTGATGTACCTTCCACTAGTACACACACATATTGCTCCATAGAGAGCGGAATCCAACAGTCAAGCACTTCAAAATTCTACTTGTACATCTCATGCACCTGAGCATTTTGAGCCAGGATTGGACTACTTGCTAGTCACTGATTGCGATGAACCCACTTGCTACAGAGAGGCCATGAAAATGAATGATAGCGTGAAGTGGGAAGAAGCTATGCAATCTGAGTATAGCTCGATTTTAACCCATGAAACTTTGGGAATTGACAAAGTTACCTACGAGTAAACAGGCATTGCCATGCAAATGGGTGTATAAGAAAAAGTATACCACAGATGATCCCGAGCCTAAATATAAGGCCATATTGGTTGCTAAAATGTTCAAGCAAACAAAAGGCATGGATTTTGATGAAATCTTTTCTCTAGTGGTCAAGATGACTACATTGCGTCTTGTGCTTGGTCTAGTAGCCATCGAGGACTTGGAATTGGTCCAAATGGATGTGAAGACAGTGTTTCTTCATGGGGATCTTGAAGAAGATGTTTACATGAAATAGCCAGAGGGTTTTTTAATTAAGTCTGAGAAGCCAACAAGTGCAGAGCTCGTGTGTAGACTCAAGAAAGCTTTGTATGGATTAAAGCAAAGCTCAGGTAATGGTACATCAAATTTGATAAGTACATTTAGTCCCAAGGTTACATACGGAGCCAAGAGGATCACTGCTTGTACACAAAGAGGTTGAATGATGGTTCTCTCATCATTCTGATTTTGTACATAGATGATAGGCTCATAGCCGAGAAGTCAAAATATGAGATTGCACTTCTCAAGGATGCCTTAAGTAAGCAGTTTGCTATGAAAGATTTGGGCAATGCACATCACTTTCTTGATATGCGTTTCAAGAGAGATTGCAAACGTGATATACTTGAACTTTCGCAGGAAGAGTATATTCACAAGGTCTTGCAACATTTTAATATGCAAGGGGGGAAAGCATTGAGTACCCCTATGGCTGCATACAAAAAACTTAGCAAGCATGATTGTCCCAAATCGGATGCTGAAAAGGCAGAGATGGCAAAGGTGCCATATTCTTTAGCAGTTGGCAATCTTATGTTCGCCATGGTTAGCACATGGCCAAACATTGCATATGCAATGGGAGTGATTGGCAGGTTTATGGAAAATCCAAGCACAAAGCATTGGAAAGTAGTGAAGCACATCTTGAGATACCTCAAGGGCTCAACTGGCAAGTGCTTACGCTTTGGAAAAAGTGATGCATCCATAGCTGGATACACTGATTCGGATTATGCGGGTTGTGTAGACACTAGGCGATCCACGTCTGGCTACGCTTTCTTGTTCGCTGGAGCTGCAATTTCTTGGAGGTCAGGTATTCAGATTTGCACTTTGTCTTCCAACACTGAGGTAGAGTATGTTGCAGTTTCTAGTTCCAGTAAGGAAGCTGTGTGGTTATCTCGTCTAGTGGGAGATTTTGGTATACACCTCAGTGTACATTGTGACAGTCAAAGTGCGTTGCGTTAGCAAAGAACCCTGTGTTTCACTCCAAGTCAAAACACATAGAGGTCAGGTATCATGTGGTATGGGGTATTTTAGCTAGCAAAAACATTTAGTTAGTCAAAGTTCACACGGATGAAAACCTAGTGGATGCTCTAACAAAGTGCCTAGCCTCAAAGCGGTTCGCACATTGTATAGAGATGATGGGCGCATGGTGAAGCTACAGTCATGCTTCACAATTTTGTACGTTTGTACATAGTAGTCTCTACATTCTTTAACCACTTGGGCCACGTTGGCCTTCGAGTGGGAGATTGTTGGGTTTTAGACCCGTGGCCGGTTATGGCTGCGCCCACTTATTATTTGGTTCATAAAGATAATAAGGAGTGTGAGAGCCACTCTCTCATAAGCTCCACCAAAGGGTCTGTGTACTATGTTCTTCACTTCCCCCTCCTCCTTCCCTCGCTTGCACACTCTGCACTAGCTCCATCACCTTCATGGAGGGAGAATGGGTCTTTCTCAAGGTTCCAGAACATTCATAAAGTTTAAAAACTGGGCCCACACCTAAATTTTTCTATAGAATAGTATTCCATAAACTAGAGACTACTCTTAACATGAGTACAATTGAACATCCTCAAATGGAGAGGAAAATTGAGCGAGTTAATGAGATACGAGAAGATATGCTACGAGCTTATGCTAGTATAAAGTAAAGAGATTGGAAAGACCACATGTCGATTTTTGAATATTCTTGCAATAGTGCAAAACATGTTTCCACCGGTTTTAGCCCATTTATGCTAATGTATGGTTATCAATCTTGGTCTCCAGTGGCCAAATTGCCCAATAAACTCATACATTTGGCTAAGGATTTCTTAACGGAGTAAATTAATATGCTAAAGATTGCTAAGAGCAATGTTAAACAAGCTCAAGACCATGCTAATGTATGTGAAGGAGTACGAGCGGAAGTGCGACACGAGAGAGAGTGCGAGAAGAAGAGCACGACGATATGGTGAACTCGCTCTATTGTAATGTGTAGAGCATAGTGAGTTCTTATTAGGTTTTTACAAAAGAATATGTGTACATACTTGGCGGCCCGCCCACTTACCTGGGCGACCACATTGGGCTTTATACCCCAACAACCTCCCACTTAAAGTCGAATGTGGTACTTTAAGTGTGAGAGAAGCTACTATACAAGCTAATATACAAGAGATGTAGAGAAGTGATGTACTACCCTACACCTAACTACTTGCGAAAATGCGCAAAGCTCTCTGAGGGAAGTGCTTTTGTAAGTAGATCAGCAGGATTTTCTGTGGTGTGAACTTTGACAAGCTGAAGTTGCTTATCCTCGAGCATTTCCCTAATGAAATGATACTTCACATCCACATGCTTTGTCTTTGAGTGATAAACTGGATTGCGAGCCAATTGTATAGCACTTTGACTATCACAATATAACACAGGCATCTCTTCTTTGATTCCCAAATCTGTTACTAGTCGATTAAGCCAAATTGATTCTTTGCATGCCTCTGATGCTGCAACATATTCAGCCTCTGTAGTAGACTGAGTAACACAATCTAGTAATCTAGAACGCCATGATACTGGTCCACCAGCCAATGTAAAGACATACCCTGACGTAGACCTTCGGTTGTCTAAGTCACCTGCATAATCTGAGTCTGTAAAACCCTTTACACTTAGCTCCTGACTCCCATAGCATATACGCATACTCTTTGTAGCTTTCAGGTATCTCAATATTCCTTTCACTGCCTCCCAATGTTTCTTGCCCTGGGTTTGACATGTATCGACTTACTACTCCCACTGCAAATGCAATGTCTGGGCGAGTAGCAATCATTGCATACATCAAACTACCCACTGCAGACGCATATGGAATCTTATCCATTTCAGCCTGTTCTTCCTCAGACACAGGACAATCTTGTTTGCTAAGTTTCACATATGGTGGCAATGGAACACTCAATGCCTTTCCCTTCTCCATATTGAAACGTTGCAAAACCTTGTCAATATACTTTGTTTGAGATAACCAAATCAACTTCTTTGATCTGTCTCTCTCAATGTGCATACCAAGTATATGACTTGCCTCACCCATGTCTTTCATGTCAAACGATTTTGCCATCTTTGACTTCAAAGCTGAAATTTCTTCCAAGTGCTTGCCAACAATCAACATGTCATCCACATACAAAATAAGGATAAGCCAACTACCATCCTTAGCTTTCTTTGTATATAGACAGTGATCAAACTCACTACGTTTGTAGCCTTGAGAAAGCATAAACTTGTGGAACTTATGGTACCATGCCCTCGGTGATTGTTTTAAGCCATAAAGACTCTTTAACAAATGGCATACCAAATCTTCCTTGCCTTTCTCAACAAACCCTTTTGGTTGCTGCATGTAAATTTCCACATCTAAATCACCATGCAAGAACGCTGTCTTGACATCCATTTGGTGCAACACCAAATCTAATATGGCAACCAATGCAAGAAAGCATCTCAATGTAGTCATCTTGACCACCAGAGAGAAGACTTCATCAAAGTCAATGCCTTGTTCTTGCTTAAAGCCCTTGGCAACAAGCCTTGCTTTGTACTTTGGCTGACTATCATTAGTGGTGATCTTATACCTATAAACCCATTTACAAGGTAGAGCCTTTTTGCCCTGTGGTAATTTAACTAGCTTCCATGTTTGGTTTTTATGTAGAGCTGTCATCTCTGACTGCATGGCCAATTGCCAATTCCCGGAGTCCTTCATTTGCATTGCTTCCTTGTAACACGAAGGCTCATTGCAATCAGTCAACATGACATAGTTCATAGATGGAACGAACCGATCAGGAGGTCGTGAGATCCGTCCCGATTTACGCAAAATAGGTGGTTGAGGCTCAGCCACAACCTGTAGTTCCACTCTATCCTGTCCTTGCTCCTCTTGAGCCTTGACATTTTGTCTTGCACGTGCAGGTCCATCTTCTTGGAAGACAACTCTTCTAATCTCCTCAACCCTCTTTGGATTAGAATGATATTTGGCTTCATTAAAGTGAACATCATTGCTACGGATAACCTTTCTAGATTCGGGATCCCAAAGTCTGTACCCCATCTCACCAGAATTACCATAGCCTAGAAAGATGCACTTTCTACTCTTTGGCTCAAGTTTGTTCCTAAATTCCTTTGGAACATGAGTATATGCCTCACAGCCAAAGACTCTGAGATGCTTGTATGAGGGCATTTTGCCTGACCATACCATCTCTGCCACTGAATCCTTCTGCAGAACCTTGCTAGGAGATCTATTTATAAGATGAACAGCTGTTGATACAACTTCAGCCCAAAACCCATTTGGCAGTTGTGCATTAGACAAGATAGTTCTGACCTTCTCTTGTATGGTCCTATTCATCCTCTCAGCAACACCATTTTGAGGAGGATTGTAAGGAGCAGTAAGTTCACGTTTTATACCTTTTGACTCACAAAAGTCCTGAAAGGCCTTTGAAACATACTCTCCACCATTGTCAGTGCGTAAGGATTTTAAGCTTCTTGCCACTCTGATTCTCCACAAGTGTCACAAACATTTTGAAAACACTGAACGCTTCATCCTTGTGCTTGAGAAAGTAAACCCATACTTTCCTCGAGTAATCATCTATAAATGTCATAAAGTAAGAAGCTCCCCCTAGAGATAGGTTAGGCATAGGTCCACACAAATCATTATGAACAAGTGCCAACTGTGTATGTCTTCTACTGCTTCTATGCTTATGTGGCTGTTGTGTTTGCTTACCATACAGACAATGTTCACAGAATTCAAAATCATTAAATGAAAAGCCAGGCAAATAACCAGAACGAGACAAGATTTCCATTCCCTTCTTGGACATATGTCCTAACCGGCTATGCCACAAAGAAACGTTCAGCTGCTCGGTTACATTGATTACATTTTTAGAGACATTTGATACATAAATCATGTAAAGTCCTCCAGACTTTACTCCACGTGCTACTGTCATAGAACCCTTGGATATCTTCCACATGTTCTGTCCAAAAGTGGTGACGTAGCCAGCATCATCAAGTAAACCTGTACTGATCAAGCTCTTTGTAATTGCGGGAACATGTCTCACATTCTTCAGCGTGAAAGAAGAGCCATTCTGAAACTTCAATTGAACATCTCCAATACCTAAGATCTCACATGTATGCCCATTGCCTAGCCGAACATGATCTTTAGTGGTCACATAAGAGGTAAACCACTCCTTTTTTGGAGACACATGAAGTGATGCCCCTGAGTCTATAATCCAGTCACTCAGTGCATTTCCATCAGATGCTGTAAGAAGAGCTAAGTCTATTGTATTCTTCAAGAAGTAGATGTCTCCTGACACTAGACTGTCATCCTCTGCAACATTGTTTGTCACATTTATTTCTTGAATCTTCACTGAGGACTTGTTCTTCTCACCATGGTCTTCAGATTTCTCTTTGCCTTTTTCTGCTTTCCATTCTCTGCAATCTCTTTTCATGTGACCCTTCTTGCCACAATGGTAGCATTCTATGTCACTCTTGCCTTTAGCACTGCGGGACTTGCTACGAGACTGATTCCTCTTTCCACCTTTGTACTTTTCTTTGGTCCTTCCCTTGACAACTAAGGCTGTTCCTTTGCCTTTGTCCATTGTCTTTCTGTTGGTTTCTTCAGTAAGTAGACTGCCTTCTACACCTGCTATGGTCAAACCATCTGGAGGTGCAGAATTACTCAAAGTTGTGCGAAAAGTGTCCCAACTTTCCGGCAATGTGATCAACAGGAACATAGCTCTAACAGGTTCATCAAACTTGACACCTTGAGCTGACAACTGACTGTAGATGGTGTTGAATTTATTCAGATGATTGGACATAGGTGTCCCTTCTTTCATCTTCAAGTCAACAAGCTTTTTAAGCCAGTATACCTGTGAAGCTGCACTCTGCTTCTCATAAAGATCACTCAGCTTTGTCCATGCTTCATAAGCCAACATCTCGTCTGCTACATTGAAGTAAACGCTTTCTACCAAAGTCAGCATAATGGTAGAAAGTGCCAATTCATCTATTTCGCTCCATTTATCTTCGTCCATATCTTCTGGTTTTATCCCCTTGAGCTTTATAGGTTTTATCTGCTTCTTTTGTACCAACACGTGCCAAATCTGCTTCTTCCACAATGGGAAATTGGTTCCATCCAGCTTCTTGATATTGTAAAGAGCAGTGTCCTGTGATCCAACCATAGCTACGCTTCACAGTAGTTTACTTTCCTAGGAAAAATTCGGCAGAGTTTTCCTTGTAAACTGACCTCTTAACCAATATCAACCTGTCAAATGAACCAAGAAAGCTTCAGATTCTGCAGAAATTTCGGCAGAGTCTCCTTTGTAAGATGGCTCTAGTGTACTCAAAAACAAACCAAAAAACAGCTCAAAAAATACTGTCTCTCTAACACTGTAAGCTGCGGGTAAATCTGTCCTACACCTGTAGTGGCTCTCACTGTCCTGTAAGCATAGACTGCAACAATGCCTCAACAACAGTAAAGCAAAGATGCAATCCCAACTGTCTAACTCACAGTCAATACATCGTAGCTGCCTATCTAAGGGTGCTCGAGGGATAGCTCTAAGGCCTGTATCACCGAAAGGATCTCAACATTCGAGAACCCCCCAGCTCAATAATACCTCAATCGACCCTCAACAAAGGCTGCAATAAATCTGACAATACATAGACTTCCCACAAAGTCATCCACAAATTTCCCACTATATGTTGTAACCACTGCAGCGGTTGTTTGCTGCGTGACTCACAGCCATGAAACCCTCAACAGACATACATCATCTCTGACAATACATCCCATGTGGAAGTACCTACAATGTCAGGATGAAATCTGGAATATCAAGCAGCAAACACAAGCTACTTGATGAATTAGTGGATGTCGCCTACAATCTATGTGTAGATGCGCCCGTGTCGTATGTGACACGCCTCCAAGAACTGTGAGCCATCCTCCGATGTGTAGACAACCACAAATCAGCACTCTGGGAGTGCCGATATCCTCAACACCTGCAGTCGTAGGCCGAAACCCCAAATTTGCAGAGTCGGATCTGCACCCGCCAAGACCACGTAGTCGAAAATGGCCTGCGTAGAGCTTTGTCGAAGCCGAATGGTGGCCGAGATGACCTCAGAATGAAATTCTGAGAACACCAAGCCCTCCGGGCTTGCCACAGGATTTGGGGCCGTGTCTTCGCCTGTCGAATCTCACTCCAATCTGAGCAGGTGACTTTGGCTACCTACAAATGCTGCCCCGAGCCTCGATCAGAGCTCTGATACCATTTGAAGGAGTACGAGCGAAAGTGCAACGCGAGAGAGAGTGCGAGAAGAAGAGCACCACGATATGGTGAACTCGCTCTACTATAATGTGTAGAGCATAGTGAGTTCTTATTAGGTTTTTACAAAAGAATATGTGTACATACCTTGCGGCCCGCCCACTTACCTGAGCGACCACATTGGGCTTTATACCCCAACAGTATGGTTGTCAATCTTGGTCTCCAGAGGCCAAATTGGCCAATAAACTCATACATTTGGCTAAGGATTTCTTAACGGAGTAAATTAATATGCTAAAGATTGCTAAGAGAAATGTTAAACAAAGCTCAAGACCATGATAAGAAGTTGCAAATGAGAGATGCCACCAGGTCTCCTTCTCGGAGGGAGAATGGGTCTTTCTTAAGGTTCTAGAGCATTTATACATTTAAAAAACTTGGCCCACACCTAAACTTTCACCTAGGTATTGTGGTCCATTTTAGATTCTTAAGAATATCGATGAACGTGCTTATAAACTCGACCTATCATCACATTCTAGAGGTCACCTCATCTTGCATATTAGTTGTCTACATAAACGATTATTGCAATCAGATAATGTCATTAATTGAGACGTTCATGTTAACATAATTGAGCCACCTACTCAAAACTCATGAACTATAAAATATTTGGATCGCCATAAGTTACTAACATGTAATCATATTCGTCAATAAGTCCTCATCAGTGGAAAGATAAACGTGAGGAGGGTGCCACTTGGGAAAACAAATTAATGTGATTAAGAAGTGCTTCTTACTTTTGTTTTGGGCATTTTTTAGGACAAAAAATCTTCTCTAAGGGGGGGAGTAATGTCATGACCAAGGTAGACCAGGGGGCACGACCCTAAGCTTCAACAGTTTCGAGATTCCCTCAAGGTAGGCTAGAGGTCTATAAAAGGGATACGGTTGGGTAGAGAACAGAGGCTCAATTGCATACCCTTTCATGTCCCCTCAACCTCATACATGCCATCACGCTCTTGGCATTCAAACAATAATGCTAACTCGTTCTTCTGAATCAAAACATCCTGAATTTGTATTTTCCATATGTAAAAGTTTGTACCATCAAACTTGCGGATATTATAAATGTTCTTCTAAGAATACAATGCCATAGCTACAACCAAGAGCAAATATTATGGCAAGAAAATTGGTTGAATCTTGACAAAGTCTCCTCTCAATATGCAATAAAATTTCAACTAATAGAGAGTAAGAAAATTGTCCTACAATAACCATACGCATAGAGAGTGTCTATCTGACCAAGTGCACTATCACTAACCAAATTACTTGTAAAAATTAACTCACCAAAATGTTGTACCATGCACCTAGTCCTCTTTATATTCAGGTCACGAAGGTCATCTGCAACATACTTAATCCGCTTCACATTGGGTAACCTGTCCCCACAGAACCTCACCATCAACCTCACAAAAGGCTCAAGAATCAAACTAGTACAAATAAATTCCAAATCGGCATCATAATGAGCGTACTCGATAGTATCCTTCGAGATCTTACATACTATGTAAAATAAGCACTGCTAACATGAGCAAGATATGTGCATAAATGAGTGCCACAAGATATGCAAGTGTAGTATATCATAACTTGTCAAGAAAAAAACATGAGTGAAGACAAAAGCTTCAATCACGCATGAGAGACATCAAACTATATGGCATCCAATGTCAAGTCCGCATCAAGAATATTAAAAATTGCATATACAACAATGAACTGCATCAATTAGTGCATATATGCTCAATTTGTGTGTCCATAAGCACATAAAAGCACGCTCAATATTCATAGCAATATTAAAGCATCCCAAATGATAAACCAACAATGCTCTAGTCACTAGACATCCAATCAAAGCATGCATAAAAATTGTAAGCATAAACATGTCACATGAATGTAACTTTGATATCAAAATCTGCACTTACACTCACAAATGCAAACTCAAATAGCTCCCAATGAGCATTCTGTTACGAGACTGGGCACCCTCCTGTTGTAGTGGTTAGCTGCAATTGGGATAGCTGGGCGTAATGGTTAATTATGTGCTGTCTATTTATTTTACTAATTGAGTTGATGATGATTTTGTAGTGATGAAGAGGCGATGGCAACTACTCTTGGCCACTTTATATTTGCACAGTATCTTAGAACATCATTTCAATAAGCCATTATGGCTCTGTAAATAGTTGTAGTGGGATCTCCCCTTATGGGTCATGCAAGAGCTAATGAGCTTCACTCATTTGCAAAAGTAAAGTGGTTGTAAAAGAGGGGCCTCACTTTTTGGCACCTTAAACTCAAAGTAATATATTAAATACCAACTCCACAAGAGAGGTGTCGTGGAGTTTGGGGCTAGATTTAGGCCTTTCTCTTGCAGATTCTCTTCTCTACTCTCTTAAGCTATGGTTATTTTGCTATGTACTCTCTAATCTAGTCTCCATCTCTTACACTCTCTTACAAGTTTGTCTATGTCGATTCTATGTTTATTGTGTGTGTGTGTGTGTCATAGTCTAGGTGAGTGTGTGTGCTTGGAAATTGGAAGAAGAGGTGGACAGTTTGATGGTGATGGCTTGAAAGCTTGTGTTGAATATTCTAAGCGGTCGATCTCCCCCTCTTCTCCCAACACATTCTCAAGTGGCATATATTTCCAAACACTTACAATATGCAATGCTCTCTATGGTAGGTATAAATCTATATATACACTATCAAAAACCCCTGCCATCTTGAACATCCCATACTGCTTGATAAGTACCTCATTGTGCCAGCATAAGCATACTCCCACCACAACAATAGCGGTGCCAACCTAGACATATCTTATGCCATGACGAAACAAGAAGTCTACACTATTTCACTTGGCCACCCTGTATGTACTCCCATCATAGCGACAGTTGTGCACCTTAGGTGTCATCTCACCCCATGTCAACTGCCACTTGGTATCAATGCTAATAGGTAGAGAGTCTAAGAGATACCATAAAAAATGGTTCGACAATCATTCTTCTAATCAATCAGTCTGTTTCAAACATTTCTTTCCTAATTTACAATCAAACGCTATGTTTTTAGGAATAAACCCTGTGTTTTGGTTAGTATATTTCTATGGTCACATATACAATGTACACATAGCTTAAATGACATTGCTAACATGTACAACATCCATGGCATGTATAATCAATATAGCTTTCTCATACTCCATTGGTGTTGTGAGGTCGTTGGGACCGGCCTTATGGTAGTTCCCTGCTTGATTTGAACTCTCTTACGTGGTGCCATAGCATATGTAAAACATAGCTACTACAATTGCATTAATTTACTATCTTCTTTTACTCTTTTGTAGTAGCCAAAAAATGCATTAAAGCTATCAAATGTACTCTCATGATTTTTGAGAATTTCTTCTATTTATTTTAGGGCTAACTTTAGCATAAATGTCTAAATTATATATACTTTTTAAATAAAGTAGGCTCCTTAATAATTATCGTAGGTAGATAGGTAAGTTCTATCTATCTTAATTATCTTGTAATTAATTAAATTATCTACTCAATTTATATAAAAAAGGTAATTTTGCTAATAATAACTAGCAAAATTAAAGGTTCAAGATTTTATCAATCATCTTTGGTTATTCTACTCAATAATCCCCAAATATTTTTTATTCATAAATTTTAAAGCTAGTTTGTTAAGTTCTAAGTGTAATTTTGGTATTATTTTAGTTAAAAAACGACCAAATCAAATAATAATAATGTCATAATAACTAATATCTAATTCTCCTAAATGATTTTCTCATGTTAAACTGATCATTTAATATGGGGAACTACCAGGGAAGAAAAAGGTAGATTATTGGTAAGGCTAGCAGATTGGTCACTGTAGGGATCCAAAGGAGGGAAAATAGGGATCCAAAGGAGGCCATCTGCAAAAGAGCAATGTGCAACAATGGGCTCCAAAGACCTTAGGTTTCAGCCCATTAAGACTTCCAAAATGCTAAGGTTCCAAAATTCAAAGGTAAGTCCAAATGGTCAAGGTTAGTGGAATTGGATACTTATGTAATGACCAAAAAGTCTTCAAGTGGTCCTAGATAGGAGGGGGCAAGCCCTAAAGGTAGGGGAAGAGAGAGAAAAGGTGAGAGAACACACACACACACACACACACACACACACACACCAAAGCTTCCCTTTACACAAAGGGCATAATGGACACATGTCAGCTCCCTAGCCCAATTGCCCACAAGGTGCACGCAAATCCTATTGGATGGCCATAGAGGTGGACCAATGAGAATTAGGCTAGAGTAAATCTAGTTTAATTCATTTAAAAACACTTAATAAAATAACCAATAAGAATTAAGCTCTCTAGAAGACTATTGGCTAGTCTCCCAAGGGGTCCAATGAGCATTCAGTAGCCCAATGGCTTGCCTCATTTCTATTGGCCAGAAGACAAAGGGGTCAATGAGAGTTTAATTGCATTATGTAATTACCTAAAGCTCTCACAAAAGGGGAAAGGGGGACACATGTCACAAGGTTATCACTTATGCTTCTCAATTATGATTGGCTAAGCTTTGCAGGGTCCAATGGGGTGCTAGCATGAGTAAATTGCAAGAGGGGTCGACCAAGAGAGAGAGGGGGCTCATTTTGGCAAGGCATTATCACGCACACTCTCACACAATATCATGTGTGAAGCAAGAAGACTCTCTCTCTCCCCTTCTCAAGCTTTAATGGAAAGCTCATCATCTATTTCAAGCTTGTGAAAAGGGAGGTCTACACCAACAACTCTTGGCTTTGTGATGCAAATCCGACCAAGATCCAAGCTTCAATGCATGCTCATCTCCTCTATGCTAATTACTAAGCTATGCTAAGCTATTATGAGTGATTATGTGAGGAGATATACTTCTTTCTCGTAAGACTACTCCTTCTTCCTCTCAATCTACTCTCATACTCTGCTAGCTCTCAACATCTTTGAAGGTGTGTGAGGTCTTGGGTCTGAGACCGTGAGGGAATTGATGTTGTGTTTTATATGTGTTTGCTTAGTGCTTGAAGTTTCCATCTTCATTGCACTAGCTAGTTATTGAAGGGACACAAAGAATTGTATTGTAAATTATCTCCCTTGATGGGGGAAACCTATAATACAAAGCCTTTTGGGAGGGGGGACCGGCTCCATGTAAATCCGGTCCTCAATTCTAATGAAATGCTCACTATGTCTATGCTATTTTCCGCTACACACAAGTTACTAGGCCATTAAATGTTACAAATAAGCTTTAAATTTTTTGATTTTTAAAAAATTTTCATAAAGTCAAAATCAACCTTTGATTATAAGGGTTTCATTTTTTATGGTCATATAAAAAATTAATGTAAATTTTTTTTTTTTTTTTTAAACAATAAAAACTTTACATTAAAAACAAAACCAAATAGCATAACTTTACCAATGACCTTTTCCATATCCTAACAATTTGGAGAAATTAAATTCAAGCTTAAATTCTCATAAAAGTAATTTGTCTCTATTTTAATAGGTAAAAAATTAAGTGTGTGGTTAAAAATTCGCAAAAATTGATGGTGCGTGTCTCTTAATCATGCTATAGAGAATACAATTTTGAAATTTACTTTTTGAAATAAGCTATAGTTTCATTAATTTTTACTAATTAAATTTAAACTCATCAATTTTCTTAAATGCAAGTACATATATTGCTTGATTGATAAATTAATGATGCATTACACATAAAAGAGCATAATTATATTCTTAATTATTCAAATAAATTGATCATGCATAATTAACTAAACATGATTAACATAATCTGTTTTATTTAAGTAACAAGGTGTGTAATTAATAGAGATTCTAGCATAAAAAGACATTGAGCATAGTTGCATAGTGTACCCAATGAAATTTGCATTATAGCACTTGATTACCTCATAAATCTGCTTGAGGTATTGATCTCAAAGTGGTTTGTGCCCTTCTCTTGGGACAAATATACACCTCAAGTGCAATAGAGTATGGCCAACACCATGTGTGTGTGTGAGTGAATTCTCTATGCTTTTTTGTAAGTTTTGGCACCCCCCCCCTCCCCTTGCAAGAGCAAGCCCTCTGCTTACCAACTTGGTCAATGAGGTAAGGTCTAATAGGCCACCTACAGCTTCTACATTGCCCATTTTTTGGTCAAGTTCTAGGGCTTTCAGGATTTGCAGTTGATTCATTGCTTGATCTGAGGGCCACACTGCCCCCCATGTGACTCCATGTGCATCCCATGTGATATTTTATCCACTCTAGCTAAGAGGATTGCATGCTAAAATCTAAGGTTCCATTAAAGCTTCAATCTTTGTTTCAAGGGTCTAAATTTCAGAGTAGAAAATTTATGTGTGAAGCAATCCTTAACTTAAGATTCATAAAATGTTATACTTTTATCTAATATGGAATTTCCTTGAGCCATTTATAATAAAAGAATGCTAGCTTTTAGTGGATAAGAAGGTGGATGTCTTACGCCTTTTTGCTCCATCAACAACAGTGCCGTAATTGCAACTTTGATACCATTTGAAATGATCATTTTTGCAGGGATGTAGAGAGAGAGAGAGAGAGAGAGAGAGAGAGAGAGAGAGAACACAAAGATTTGGTGGAGTACATAATAATCAATTGTGCAACTTCTTTTTCTCTATTATCTATAGAGTATATAATAATGTGTTAGTGATGGGTGTTAGTAAAGGGATGAGCGATCGATCATGTCCGACCACCCCACCATATTATCCAAACAAACATGACAATAGCTTGATCACTAATTTATTACAAAATAGTACACAATCAAGCTCTTTTCAATATTCGAAACGTTTGGCTATGCATTGATGTTATTCATATCCAAGTGACATTATCTAGCCGAAAAATGTTTTATATAAGTTTGGGACTTTGAAATTGGTTCAAAATATTTGTTGCAACAATCTCATCTAAAATACACTTTTGCGAACGCCACGTACACGATAAAAGTGAAGGCATCCGTGGTGGGTCAATTGTGCCAATCAGCCCAATAATGAAGCATATCAAAAAACAGTTGAAAATGCTTGGGTTGACCTACATGAAAACACTTTCCAAAAACCCAACCACAAGGGTAATTACAACATGAAATTAGACGAGAAAACAAAGGCCCATATCTTCTTGGTAAGAGGACAAGGGGTGAAGCAATGTCGATTGGCTTCTTTGAAATTGCTTAAAAAGAAATAGATGATAGAGGAAAGATCATGACGATGCAAATTCGCTTGCAAGCAAAAAAAAGGAAACACCTTTTTCTCATAAGGAGGTAGGTACTCTATGTTGTTGGGTTAAAGGCCTAAATAACCCCTTTTTTGTACATTTTTATACTTTGTCCAGGTTCATATTGAACCTGGACACGTTTTTTAAAGGTCACTTATAATAAAAGTGGGAAAACCCAAAACTCACTTATTGAGTTTTCCCCAAAAACGTGAGCTCTCTCTCTCTCCCTCTTCGTTCTACTAGCGCTTCCTCTCCTGCTAGCTTTTGCCACCCCTCTCTGCACACACACTGCACATCTTCGCGTGCTCTATCACTTGCACATACCGCCACGCGCTCAACAACTGGTATTAGAGCCAGATTAGGGTTTCAGAAGCTTTGCGCAGGAGGCTGGACAGCAGGCGAAAGGCTTCTCTTGCGTCAAATTTCCGCTTTCATCGCGAAGCCCCTTGCTTCCGGTGTCACCTAGGGTGATTAGGGTTCCCAAAACAACCTAAAACAGGCTGAAATCATGTCAAAACAGGTAAAAACCAGAAAATTACATGTCAAAACAGCAAAACGCAGGTGTTCTAAATCGATTCCCGTGAATGCCCCTTGCCTTTTCCACTCAAAACAGGTCCATTTGATGCAAATTGATGCGCCAAAACAGTAAATTTGCAAAAAATTCAGAATTGGACTGTTTTTATGTACACAAATTGAGGTTTATGTACGCCTTTTGTGGGTTTATGCAAGTACGCATTGGGGATACTTGTTAATTGCTGAAATTTTCAGCACATTGTATGCAACGTGCGGTACATTGTGATCACTGGAAATTTTCAAATTTTGTGTAGACACTTTCTGCTGCATTTTTATCTGTGCAAATGGCCTCTATTTCCTCGTCGTCTGATGCCAAGAGCTTGATGGAAATCAAGCGATTTGACGGTACAGGTTTCGACCTATGGCAGGACAGGATGCAGGGGATTTTGTTTCTCAAGGATTGTGAGGACGCCCTTTTGGCTGTAAGGCCTGAGGATAGGGCCAAGCTCAACAAGAGGGCAAAGGCCTATATCAAAATGGCTGTGACCGATGACATTCTGGTGGACATAAAGGGCTTGGACACTGCACATGCAATTTGGCATAAGTTGAAGGCCACTTATGAGAATGCCACCCCTGTGAATCAGGTACATTTGATATGCAAACTGGTGAACATGATGCTTGACGAAGCCAAGTCGGCTTCTGAGCACTTAAGTGCTTTCACTAGTGTTATGAGTCAGCTACAGGATACTGGGCTTCAACCTTTTGATGACAAGTTGAAAGCCATATTTTGTTGATGACTTTGCCAGACTCTTGGGAAACGCTTGTGGTTTCTTTGAGTAATAGCCCCAACCTCACATATGATGGAGTGCGAGGATCCATCTTAAATGAGGAAATTAGACGCAAGTCTAATGGTGGGGAAGGTGGCAGTTTTGCTTACAATGCGAGAGGCAAAAGTCAGAAGCAAAATACAAGTACCAAGACTCAAAACATGAGCAAAAGCAAGTCTAGAGATAAGGATGTGACTTGTTACCAGTGTGGCAGAAAAGGCCATAAGAAGCCAGATTGCAGGTATTTCAAGAAAGAGCAGGAAAGAAAGAAGGAATCACAGGAGAAGAAGAAGACAGAGGATAAGAAAGGGGAAAAATCAGCAGGTACCTCCTCCAAGGATTCGGAGACTGTCAATGTATCCTCTAGTGTGGTTATCACAGAGTTATCCGACAGTGAGGAGATCTTGGTTGCAGCTTCATGCCCCTCAGATTTTGTTGTAGCAAATGTAGAAGACATGCTTATCTCACGTAGAGATGTCATTGATGCAATGCTAAGTGCAAATGATGGCCTTACACAGTCTTGGATAGTAGACTCGGGTGCCTCATTTCATGTGACTCCATCTGTGGAGTGTTTTGCTTCTTATCATGCAGGCAAGTATGGCAAGGTTTACCTTGGGGATAACCATGCTTGTGACATTGAAGGAATGGGCACTGTGCGCTTGGCATTAAACAATGGCCAAGAGTTTATGCTTAAAGAAGAGTCTATTGTCTGTTGGCTAGATGGATGCACAGGGTTATACAACCATTTTTGCTGGGGGTTCATGGAAGTTGCTTAAGGGATCAATGCTCATTGTCAAGGGATGCAAGAGTGGTACATTGTACTATTTACGTGGCAAAGCTTTGCCTGGCAAGTTTCTTGCAGTGGCCGAAGTTGCTTCTCATTTGGAGTTGTGGCACCAAAGACTTGGCCATATGAGCCAGAAGGGACTTGATGTGCTCCCCTCTTTGAAGAGGGTTGATGTAAAGGGCACCAAGTTAGATTTTTGTAATGACTGTTTGTATGGTAAACGAAAGAAGTCTTCTTATTATTATGGTGTCTCGCGCAAAGCTAATGCTCTTGATTTAATTCACTCCAATATATGTTCAATGCATGTTAAGTCTTTTGGTGGTGCATCATACTTTGTTACATTCATTGATGATTGCACTAGGAAAGGCTGGGCATATTTGTTAAAGAATAAGAGTGAGACATTTAATGCATTTAAGAGGTTTCATGCTTTTGTGACCACGCAAAAGGGTAGTAAGCTTAAATGTCCGAGATCTGACAATGGGGGGGAGTACACGTCTGCTGAATTTCAACGTTATTGCGAAGAATATGGGATTAAAAGGGAGTTGACAGCCCCTTATAATCCATCTTCTAATGGTGTGGCTGAGAGGTATAACCGTACTTTATGTGAGAGAGTGCGTTGCATGTTGTCCACGGCTAATCTCCCTCATGGGTTTTGGGGAGAGACTTTGAAAACTGCAGTTCATGTATGCAATCGCTCTCCTAACAGTACGCTGAAAAATGACATTCCAAAGGAGGTTTGGTATGGCAAACCTGCCTCTTATGATCATTTGAGAGTGTTTGGCTGTGAGGCTTTTGTCCATGTTCGTAATGACTTGAGGACAAAGCTAGATATGCCAAGTCCATCCAAGGACTCTTCTTAGGTTATGGGGAAGAGGGTGAAATGGGCTATAGGATACGGTTGCCTCAATTTAAGAGGGTTGTACGCAGCCGAGATGTAGTGTTCAATGAGGCTAAATTGCTAAAAAATGCTACATCTTATGAAATTGACAAGAAATCGATCAAATTTCAGCCTCTCTTGCCACCTATTGATATTGAAAAAGAGCCTCAAGATGCATTACCGCAAGCTGAAATTGATAATCAGCCGGTTAACCTTGAGCCAGAAGAGGCAGGACATGATTTAGATGCTCCAAATGAGGATGGACAGCCACCTATCATGGCTGAAAATGGTTTTCAGCAGCATGAGCATGCTGAAAATGAGTTGCCTCCTGATGTAGAACCTGTGCGCTTGAGAATGTAGATCATTGGGTACGCAGGTCTACTCGTGTCAGAAGGTTGATACAGCGCTATGACCCCTCTTTGCATCATGTTATGTTGACAGATGAGGGAGAGCCTCTTACATATAAAGAGGCAAAATCATGTGAGTTAAGCAGTAAGTGGGAGCTTGCGATGCAAGAGGAAATCAAATCTTTGCATGCAAACAATACTTGGGATCTTGTGCCATTGCCTAAAGGAAGAAAGGCTCTTCCTATCAAATGTGTTGATGGAAAGCCCAAGTATAAAGCAAGGTTAGTTGCCAAAGGGTATGCACATAAAGAGGGGATTGACTTTCAAGAGATCTTTTCTCCTGTTGTAAAGCTTACGACATTGCGTGTCCTTTTTGCTCTCGCTGCAGTGCTTGACTTAGAATCGAATCAAATGGATGAAAAAACTACTTTTCTTCATGGTGACATTGATGAAGATATCTACATGAAGCAACCTGAGGGTTTTGTAGTTCCTGATAGAAAGGAACTTGTATGCAAACTAAGAAGGGCACTGTATGGTTTGAGGGAGTCATCACGTCAGTGGTACAAAAAGTTTGATACTTTTATGCTGTCTCAAGGCTTTAAACCAGCCATTCAGACCATTGTTTGTATACAAAGAAGGATAATGATGGAAGTCCTATAATCCTTGTGCTATATGTAGATGATATGTTGATTGATGGGAAGCATAAGTCTACCATTGATGCTCTTAAACGTCAGCTGAATTCAGCTTTTGCAATGAAGGATTTAGGTGATGCTGAGCAAATCTTGGGCATGAGAATCAAGAGAGATAGAAAGCTGAAATTGCTCTTCTTATCTCAAGAAAAGTACATTGCTAAAGTACTTGATAGGTTTAACATGGCTGAAGCCAAGTCACTTGGAGTACTTTTACCTCCACACACAAAACTTAGCAAAGCCGATTGCCCAAAGGATGACGTGGCAGTGAATGCTATGAAGGGAATCCCTTATGCATTAGCTTGTGGTTCTCTTATGTATGCTATGGTTGCCACTCGTCCTGACATTGCCCATGCGGTGGGAGTTGTTAGTAGATACATGTCCAATCCCGACAAAGCACATTGGGAAGCTGTGAAATGCATTCTGAGATACTTGTCAGGTACACAATCTAGGTGTATATGCTATGGCAAAAGTGACCTGAATTTACAGGGCTATTGTGATGTAGATATGGCAGGTGACTTGGATACCAGGAAGTCCACTAGTGGCTATGTGTTTGCTATTGCTAGTGGTGCTGTCTCTTGGTGTTCACGACTGCAGAAAATTGTGGCATTGAGTATTACTGAGGCTAAATATATTTCAGCCTCCACTGAGGCTTCTAAAGAGGCCATATGGTTGGGCCGACTTGTCAAAGAGCTTGGTATGCCTGCTGGTACTCCTGTCTTGGGATGTGATAGCCAAAGTGCTGTCTATTTGGCCAAGAATGCCATGTTTCATGCACGGACAAAGCACATTGATGTGCGATACCACTTCATACGACAGGTATTGGAGGATGGTTTAGTCACCTTGATTAAGATTCACACACAGGATAATCCTGCAGATGTTCTCACCAATAGTCTTGCTAAGGCTCAACATGAGCATTGCATACAGCTGGTGGGAGTTGGTTAACTTAAAGGCGTCATTTATGTTTTTAAGTGGGAGGTTGTTGGGTTAAAGGCCTAAATAACCCCTTTTTTGTACATTTTTATACTTTGTCTAGGTTCATATTGAACTTGGACACATTTTTTAAAGGTCACTTATAATAAAAGTGGGAAAACCCAAAACTCACTTATTGAGTTTTTCCCAAAAACGTGAGCTCTCTCTCTCTCCCTCTTCGTTCTGCTAGCGCTTCCTCTCCTGCTGGCTTTTGCCACCCCTCTTTGCACACACACTGCACATCTTCGCGTGCTCTATCACTTGCACACACCGCCGCGCGCTCAACATACGTATCTCAGTTTGCTCAGTTTCCCTTAGTAGGTCTTTCAATTCAAAACTCGTGGGATAGATCTCCCTATCCCACGATAGGGAGATTTGTCCAAAGGAGCTAGCTTAGTTGGTTGAGCATTCGTCCTTCGTGGCTTGGGTCGCGAGTTCGAATGCGCTGAGCGACCTTGGGATAGTGCGTTCTCTTACAAAGAAAAGGATAGATCTATGGGGGATTGCTCCTATGACGTTAAAAATTCCCGTTTTTTGAGGGCAAAGTTCATTCTGGCCTGCTGTGGATGAACAAAAGCTTACGTTATTTCCCACTACGTTCGCTGTTGGGGGCCATCGCTCGCCCTCGCTCTCACCGCAGAAGCCCAGCGTCAGCACGGAAAACGCCTTATGCATACGAGCCATAGCTGAGAAGAAGCGAGAAGCGTCACTTTGACAACAGATCTGAGTGCACGCCATGTCTTACGAACCCAACCCTTTTGATGAAGAAGCCGTGAATCCGTTTGCTGTAAGCACTTGATGCTTTGCTTTCCTTCCTTGTATCTGGTCTCCTTATACACGGGTTTTGGTCGGTAAAAGGTTTTTGTCCCAGGGTGCTTTTGTTGGCTCATCAGATTCCGTAAAGCTTCCATTATGATATGCCAGTCTTCTTCCACTAACTTTTCTTGGCTCAAGAACCACCGTACATTTTGTAATTTTCAGTTTTGTCACACGCTTGTTCAGAGTGTATGGTCAGGCGGTCTAATTTGCTCTTAGGAGTTATTTCTGCTCTTATCTCTGACATGTTGGATTTCACGTTTTGCTTTTTTGCTAGAATTCAGCTGGGCGCCCATTAGGACAGTCTCAGTATGCTGGTGGAGCTTTCTTCAACCCGGTAAGTTTGCAGACCTACGCTTTTAATTGCCAACTTAAGATGGGTCATTATATGGACAATGATTCTGCAAAGAAGAAATGAAAATTTTGATTCTTTTAGTTTGGACATGATTGGCTTAAAGTTTAAACCAAGGTTGTATACAAATCTATGAAGTTGAAGCTGGTGAGGAATAAACTCCTAAATGATTTGGGCTTGAAGCTTAACTACAAGCCATCTGGTTGCAATGGTCGTGCATGCAATCAAAGAATGTGTTTTAGGCTTAATCTGTTCAAGCCTGCATCCAAGCCCTGTTGATTTTAACCTGTTTATGTGTGTACCTTTGGCCAATTGAAGAACAAGAGACAGAACCTTTTAAGCTCCCCGTGCTGTTTTGTTTTGGGTAAGAGGAAGGTAATCAAACACCAATCTCACTTAAGAGAGTTGAAACAGGTTTGCATAAACTGATTGTTGTGAGTTTGTTTTTTACACTTGTCCAAAAGCGCAACAGCTTCATCAATGATGAAGAAAGGGGCATTATGTTTATTGATATTTGTATTTTCTTGTATGTCTTTTGCATCTCACTTTTTGTTCACGAAACTGGCATGGGATCTGGCAACTTCTTCTTTGAATTTTTATTGTTGTCATCAAGGTCTATTAACCTTCAGTATTACTTTTTAGAGATTGTGTAGTCTTTGACTCTGGGTACAATGCATGTTGACTCGTACTGAGACATGTTTTGCCATTAGGTTTCATGCTTTCTTTGCCTAATGTTTAGGTTCATTTTTGGCATTTAGTGATCATTCTTCATGCTGCTATAGTTTTGCTTTGGTACACAATCACATCAAACTCGTTACTCTAATGTGCAACTACATGATTAATTATTTGGCATTTTTTTGTGACAACTTGGAGGTAACTAGTTGACTGGTCAGAACTTAGCATTAAGGGTTATGTTCTTGAAAATATTTTTCTCAGTGGGGCATATTGGCCGTCAAATTTCTTAGCTTTGGATTGCTTTTGCCTTTACCGTAACTTCAAAGATTTTGAGATAGGAGCTGGGTACACACACACAACACACACACACTTGTTCTATGCGTGAGGCTGAATTTTCTTGCATAGTTTTATGTTTCTTTATTTAGGCGACTCAGTGGTCAAGAAGTTCTGCTTGCATGCTTGATCGAGTGAAATGTAACTTGTCTTGACCTTCACTGCGTCGCATATTCTGCCAAACATCTTGCGCCCACGAAATTTCCTTGTCTTGCTATGAGCTTTTTTGCAATCTGTCTCGTACTTTTATTTTCAGCGCATGGATTCTCTGTATCACCTGAAATTTACCTTTTTTCTTTTGGCTCTAGCTATGCATAGGCTCCTTCCTTCCATATACTTTTAGGTGCGATTGTGAACTTGTGAAGTCTTATGGATGCACTGGCAGCTTAGGTTCCGACTACTTTCAAGACTTTAGAGAAACTTGGGATTGGAACTTTGTACTTCTCATGAGCCTGTCCAACACAGAGGAATCATTTTGCTGTTTTGTAGAACTTTGTACTGAAGTTTAGGAGTCATCCATGAATCTTGAGGCTTCCAGGGTCTGATACTTTTTGGACGGGTTCATATTTGTCTACAAGTAGTTTCTGTGTGCTGGTTTCATTCTCATGCCGGAGTAGAATGCTTGTGTTTGTGTTCTGATGCTCTCTTATCACAACAGCATGCAGGTAGCCTATCTCAAGCTGATCGGGATGCAACAATCAATATACCTTTAGGAAATGGAAAGGTGATTTTAAGTCAATTTTCTTTTGCTTTTGCATCGTCTACCAGTTATCAGTTTTTTTTTTTTGTTGACTAACGGATAATATTCTTCCTATGTTACAGGACATAGCCAAGAAGGAGAGAGAGTTGGATGCTAAGGAGGCTGAACTCAAACGTAGAGAACAGGTATCTTGTAATCAATAATGGTGTTTTGCAGTCTTGTTTTTCAATTCACTCACATGCATTTTAAGGATTGGAAAGCATATGTCATTGCATGTTTTGCAACAGGGAGTGGCACAACAACATGAAAATACTGAACCTGGACGAGAGTGACTTATTCAAAGAGAAAGTTAGATAGCTTGAGCACATAAGGCCGCTCAAGAAATTTGGCTTAGCAGGTGTTCAGCGTGCAAGCTTGAATCACAGCCGCTTGCACATTTGCCTCCGGTCACCCAAGAAAGTGAGCACATAAACACAATCGGCATCTTTGTGTTGAGCAAGAGGACGAAACCCTGCTGGCTGGCTGGCTGCAAAATCGCAGGCTTGATTTTTCTGGTCGCTGGAGCAGCAGCCGTCACCAAAAAAGGAGTGGCCGCATCAGCTGACGCGCCTGTAGAGGGTGTGTGGGTGAATGCGCAGCCACCGGCTGTGCTTATGTGCTCAGGACAAGAGAGATCGTAGTAGACGCGGAACTAGTGGCTTGAGAACCCCTTTACATCAGATGGGTGCATAGAGTATTTGGAATGGATAATTGTGGTGCACTATAGATCGGGTGACAAAGGGCATTCCTAAGGATTTGTTTTTTTAATGTATCACAAAGATTCTGAGATGTTGATGGGATCTTGCAGTAGATGCTTGGATTTGCGAGGCTAAGGTGCCAACGAAAAGAACAAACTGATGGACAGATTGAACAACTTTAAGTACTTCAAATAATAGTGAATTGAAAGAGATGCATGACAAACGAGACAGGGAGTGGCGGAGTTCCACCCCAAGAGAGCACTGGCCCCAGATCTTGGCGCCCCTTTCAGTATTTCTTTATATTGCTTCAACTCAGTACAATGCTGCTACACGTGCTCTGCACCTTCACTTGGAAGAATGCAAGAGACTGAGCCCTCTGCACATATTTAAAGGCCCTTGTCCTATGAAAAGTAGTTACACGAAAAGCTTCAAACACAAAAGCATTTGGCCTCAAAAACCGGCGCTAAAAGCTGTCCAGAGTAAATCACAGAAATCCGTACAGGTTGCTACATCAACAAATCTTGCGTAAAATGCGGAATTCCGTCTGTCTGCCACGATAGCACAGCCAACGTGAATTGTGGAAGTCTGTATAGCTGTCATGTCATCAACTCTCTACGCAAGAGATTGTGAGTGTGTGTGTGCGGTCCTGCTTTATTTTAATGCCTTTAGGTCCTTGGGGCCCTATTGGACGGGGTCCCATAAGTTGGTGAGAACTCTTCTTTAAAAATAGGCCACTCGACGAGACTTTGCAAGTTGGTAACACTTCTTCTACTGCTGCTAGGGTTTAGGCCCCTTGACGAGGATTTGCAAGTTGGCTCCGTTCTTCAGTGGCTTGACACGTCAGCAGTTTGTGACAGAAAACGCTATGGGATCTGCATCTGCGTCAAGGCTATGGGCTGATCTGATGTCGGCGATGGGCTGAAAATTGAAAAACGTGGCTGTTCTAAGGCTGAATTTGAAAACGCTGATTGATCTATTGTTTTGGCCTTAAAATTGAAAACGTTGGTACTGATGGTTGGATCTGCGACAACACGGTGAGGTTATGGTTGAAATCTGAAAACGTTGGTGCTAGCTGATCTGGTGCCAAAACGCCAGAGATGTTGAGGTACCGCGGGTACTTGGTACTGGTGATGGTACTAAGTTCTAACTTATGCTTGAGACGTGACCCTCAGGGTCATTGATGTATGGGATTAGAGCTTGGTCAGGTAATGCCAATAAAAACTTAAAATGTCACTTATGAATGAGTCAATAAACTCACTTGTAAGAGGTGTTGCACATGCAGATAAATACCTAGGCTGGGTACTGATGCAACTATATGGGAACACTTTGCAGTGCCTACGCCTAGCAGACACTTGTTGTGCTCATGTGCAATTAGAGGGTATGCAACTAATCTAGGCTGTCCTGAACGCTAGAAGTAGGAGCTTGTCACAACTCTGTGACGTGGCATAACCCTAACACACACTCTTGCAAGGCTGAAATGGTGACGTGGCAGCCTTGTGTATACACACACCCCGGGAAACGCGATTGCAGAAAGGCTAACGTTGCTGGCTGTCGATTTTCGGTGAGACGTGGCAGCTGTACGGATGCCCGCGTTTTGCGGCGGAAATTGCGGAGGTTGAATCTGCGGCAGTTTTGCTTTTGGGCATGCTTTTTGGCTACGCATATTGAGAGAGAGAGAGCTCTTCCATTTTATTTTAAAAGCTATTTATGGACAGCTTTTGGAACTTGCTTTATTTTACAAGCGAGAGAGAGAAAGAGCCTTTGCTTTATTTGGGCTTTTGGGCTTTGCTTTTAGCATCCCTTTGTAATCTTTAAATAAGCAAGAAGGCCTCTCACAACTCAGAGCATCTGGACGTAGAGTCTTAAGTATGAGCGCCTGCCTGCACTCTTGTACTTTGAACACAGATTAATACAAAAAGAAATACCGAAAGGGGCGCCAGTCTTCGGGGCCAATATCTCTAGGCACAGAACTCAGCCGGGCCAGTGTCGAATCAATTGTGAAGTGTGAACTGTTTTGAAGTGATCTTTTGTGGTGTCGCGGTAGATTCTCGACTTGGAGTGTCCAAGTTTATTACAGTGGTATCAGAGCACGGTCGATTTCTCTTCCACGGGAAATTCGATCCCTTTTTTTTCCGCGGCACTTATGGCTTCAGACAAAGATCAGTCGACTCCCTCTGCATCGGGAGATGCGGAAAGGGATCACAACGAAGATTCACTCGAGGAGTATGGCCCGCCTCAGCCTACTCAGGCGGACCGTCAAGAGATGGAGCGTCGACAATTGATCGACGCTGCAACAAAGATGATGCTCATATTTGCGAAGGACCCGAAATTGGCAAAATATATGAGCCAGAATTCTTTCGATGAGGTGCACACGCAGTTGCAGAAGACCACAAAACCACCCCGCAAACCCGCTCTCAAGAAACTTGCTACTCCCAGGAAGTATACAGAGAAATAATTAGAAGAGGTGGTTGATGCACTTTTGACGCGCAGAACAAAGCTAAAAAGCATGGCAAAAAGCAAAAGAAAGGCGCTGACTTCCTTGGTTATTTGGGTCGTCAGTCTACTTTTGAAAAGACAAAAAAGCAAAAGAAGCGTGTTCGATTTAAAGGAGTACCCAGTTCTTCTTCTTCTTCTTCTTCTTTTTCTTCTAACAGCTCTTCTAGCTCATCTGACTCGAGCAAAGAAGACAGAAAACGCAAAAAGCAAAGCAAAAAGCAACGCTTCGGAAAGGACAAGAAAAAGGCAAAGAAGTTTAAATCTCGCCCCGTGATTGACAGTTCTATATAGGACTTGTCTACAGATAGTTCGGACTGTGATGACAACAACTTTTACGTAAAAGAAGAATAATTTTTATAAAGCCAACCAGTATGACTTTCTAGAAGACAAAAGCAAGAAAGTCCGAGAGTTTAAGGAAGGTAGACAGTCAATTAAATTTGACACGTTTTTTGGTTATGAAGATGCTTCGAAGGCTTTGTCTTTTGTACAGCAGTTTGATATCGCTTTCGCGGGAGGGCGTTACTCAAAGCACTCTAAGATTCAGAGAATTGCCTCTTACTTTAAGGGGAATGCTCGAACTTGGTGGTCCACCCTTCTATTAAACAAGACAGTGCCAATTAAATGGCTGAAATTCAAGAGGCTTTTTATTTCTTCTTGGCTGACTCGAGAGTATGAACACGATATACGAACTGCTTGGAACATCTTCGGATGACCAAAAAGGACACAGTGGACGCTTATTGCGAGAGATTTTGGAGCTCTTTTCTACCCACCTCTTCATTTAAGAAGATCTCGTTCAAGAAACAGATTGAGCGGGTTTACCTTGGGTCTTCCTACAGAGATCCGAGATCACTGCTTAGAACAAAAGTCAGCTTCCATTCAGGAGTTGACGAGTCATGCGAAATGGGGTTTTGCCATTCACTCTGGCAGTCTGACCTACCCTACATATGAGATCATGACGCAAAGAGCCGACAGACTTCGACAAATGAAAGTAGAAAGAGAAAGAGCAATCCAAAAAAGAAAGAAAAGGATGCACGACCCAAGCTTACTCCTCAAGAGCGGGCTCGCTACATAAAGGAGGAGAAGTGCTTTGGATGCGGGGAAATTGGGCATATCTCCGCGAAGTACCCTAAAGAGGCACAGAAAGAACAAAATGACAAGGATGACATGAGGCCTGAGAGTTCGAGAGCAGCTGAGGACCGTGGAAGAAAAGGCAAGATGAAAACAAGACTGGTTCTAGATTGCGTGGGTACCGATCCCAGCACGATAGACGAGAGTATAGAACTTTGCCGAGCTTGGGGCAAAGTGAAAGACCAAGAAGCCCTATCTTCTTCGATGGAGGAGCCAAGGCAAACTTCATTTCATCGGAATTGGCGGCGCGGCTCGAGATCACTCCCGATCGGATGGGACCACTTGCAGAGGCAGTTCTAGCGGCACCCGGCAGGGATGTAGCCATTACACCTGTCATTGGCAAACTTCGGTTGCATTGTCAGGGGTACTTGGGGCATGAGGACTTTTACATAATGCCTTTGGAAGGTTGTGATGTTCTCTTAGGAATTCCTTGGTACCACAAGAACAACGCCGTGGTCAACTATCGGGCGAGGAAAGCGACATTGACTACAGAGAAGGGCAGAACCATTGTACTTGATATTAAACATAAGGGCGAGTCTGTCCCTATTGTATCGGTTTCGGCAATTTCAAAATTAATGAAATCCAGTCTGTTTGTTTACTCGATCTTTTTGAAAGAGTTGAGTGATGAGGATAGGACCAATATGTCCGAACTTGATAAAGAACGCCAAGATTTTCTCCACTCTCATGCCGATTGCTTCTCAGAGGGCCTGCCAGACGAGTTACCACCGGCTCGTCCTGAAGATCATACCATTGATCTGAAGATCATACCATTGATCTGATACCTGGAAGTACACCACCGAAGCGGCCACCTTACTGTGTGAGCCGAGCACTGAACGAAGAAATTATGAACCAAGTGAAAGACCTCTTATAAAAGGGTCTTGTCCAGCCTAGTACTTCACCGTTTTGCTCTTCAGTGTTGTTGGTTTTGAAGAAAGACAGATCTTGGAGAATGTGCATTGATTATAGAGCTCTCAATAAAATCACCATCAAGAATAGATTTCCGATTCTTAGAATCGATGATATACTTGAGTGACTTTAGGGATCCTCGTGCTTTAGTAGGATCGACTTGAAAAGTGGATATCATCAAATACGAATCGCGTCGGGAGATGTCTACAAGACAGCCTTTCGGACGACTTTTGGGTTAACTGAGTTTTGGGTGATGCCTTTTGGCCTAATCAATGCTCCTGCGACATTTAACTGGATGATTGACATGATTTTTTGAGAGTATAGACTATTTATTGACACTTTCTTTGACGACATCATTGTTTTCTCCAAGGATGAGGCAGAACATAGAGTACATCTGCTTCAAGTCTTTCAGGCATTACGAGATCACAAGTTAGTGATTAATGCGAAGAAAAGTGAATTTTTCCTACCAGAGATACACTTTTTAGGACACGTGGCAACAACAGAATTGCAAATGGATCCGGCCAAGATAGAAACTATCCGTGATTGGCCAGATTTGAAGAATGTCCATGAAGTTAGAAGCTTCTTGAGATTGTGTTCGTACTACGGGTGGTTCATTAGAAAGTTTGTAGAGGTTGCTTCCTCTTTGCATATCTTGACACAGAAAGGAGTCCCTTTCTTGTGGGGACCCACAGAGGTGACTGCCTTTCAGACATTGAAAGAGAAATTGACTACGGGACCACTTTTGACTTTGCCGGACTTGCAGAAGTCATTTGAAGTATATTGTGATGCTTGTGGTCGTAGTCTCGGTGCGGTCTTAATGCAAGAAGGCCATGTCATTGCTTACGAGAGCCGATTGTTCTCAAGGCCGGAATTGACAGCATAGATTTATGAGAAAGTACTTTTGGCGGTTATCCATGCTCTTACTCAGTGGCGGTATTACCTTTTGGCGGTTATCCATGCTCTTACTCAGTGGCGGTATTACCTACTTGGAGCGGATTTTACTGTCTTTACAGACCATCAAAGTTTACGCTACTTCTTGTCACAAAAGCAGCTATCGGAAAATCAGATGTGATGGGCGAACATCTTGTCACAGTTTCACTTCCAGATTGTCCATGTGCACGGACAGAAGAATTTGGTAGCAGATGCTTTGTCTTGGAAGCCGTTGGTTCTGCGATACATCAAAGGATATGGTCGACCAGTATACTACAGATACGAATTTTGTAGACGTTTTCACACGGATACGGAATAGGGAGACAATAACGGGATATTCCATTCTGGATGGCTACTTGATGAGGAAAACCATGTTGTGCGTTACATAGCCGTTGTGGGAAAAGGTTATGACTGAATGCCACTGTCCACCTTTTACGGGCCACCGCGGCATTGCTACCACCATGGGGTAGAGAGATACTTCTTTTGGCCGAGACTCAAGAAGGACGTGGACGAGTTTGTGTGTAGTTGCTTGGGATGCTAGAAGGTCAAGTTTGACATGCATAAAGCACAGGGATTGTTATAGCCTTTGCCACTACCCACCCGTCCCTAGGAAAGTATTGCAATGGATTTCATTTTTGATCTCCCGAGAACACAGAGTGGTCACGATGGTATCTGGACTGTTATTGACAGATTTAGTAAGCAGGCTCATTTCATTCTAGTAAAGAAAGCAGTCAAAGCCCGATCACTTAGCGAGACTGTTTGTGGCCAAGATTTTCAGATTACATGGCATACCTTAGACGATTGTCTCCCACAAGGACCCCAGATTCACGAGTTTGTTTTGGAAGGCAATTTGGGAGAACATTGGCACGCGGTTGCAGTTCTCGCCATCTTTCCACCGGCAGACTGACGGGCAATCTGAGATTGCCAATTCAGTGGTTTTAGATTTATTGAAGTCTTTTATCTCGGATCAGAAGACTCAATGGGAAAAGTATCTACCTTTGGTGGAATTTGCCTACAACAACACGATACACTCTTCAACGGTGAAGTCGCCATTTGAGATTATTGAAGGTGCTGTGAAGGTTCCACCCTTCTTAAGCACGAAAGATAAGATTTTTGAAGCTGATGAATACACGCACAACTTAGACACAGCTTTTGCCAAGGTCTGTGAGGCTTTGCAGAAATCTTAGGAAAGACCGAAAAAGGCAACGGGTCGCCATCGTCGCGATGCAAAATTAAAGGAGGATGATGGGATGCTCTTACGTTTTTGAGAGGGCACGCCTGAGAAAGAAGAAAGGAAAGGAGAGGCTTTTTCCAAAGCTCAGAATGCGATTCTACGGACCTTTCCAGATCTCCGAAAAGATCAATGATGTTTCCTTTCGATTGAGATTGCCCGACACTTGGAGGATTCACAATTCATTTCATGTGAGTTCTTGAAACCTTTTAAAGGTGATGTGGCTGAAGATGGGGAGTCCGATGAGCAAATTGAAGTAGAAGAAAACGAGGAGATCCTTGTTCCTAAACAGATTTTGGCACATAAGAACAAAAAGATTAAGGGTAAAGTAAGAAGGCGGTTCTTGGTTAAATTCAAGAACTATCCTGCATTGGATGCGAAGTGAATGGAGGAGGAGGACCTAGCAGATACTCCTCAGATTGTGAAACTTTACCTTGAAGATTTTGGTTTAGCATAGTCTATTCCAAATTGAACCCCGAATTCAGCTCGACCGGAGATCTAGTGCAGTGGGTTGCACAAGAGGGGAGTTACTCCGCTCTTTTGTCAATAGATGCCTTGATTCAGTTTTAGAATACTAGAGTCACTGATGTCTCTTTGAGCTTCAGGGATACTGAGAGTTGACAGTATTCTGCTGTATGACTTTATGGAATTCCCGAATATGAAACTGATTTGTTCTTGACTTGTTTTTAAGTGCAGGAACTGATAGACGAAATGACTACAACATTTTGGTCTAAATGATCTCGAATAGACATGGTTGCAATAGGGGTTAGTCAATCGGGCATCTATGATGTCCTGAGTGGATCTAGATGCGATTGCTAATTGCATTGCCGATAAATCATGCTCGAAGATCCGAATGAATGTTCAATGTGATTGGTCTTGTGATGTCCTGTGATGTCGAGGGTGATGTCCTGTGATGTCGTGTGATGTGACTGTCGATTGGTACATGTGTTAGATGTGTGTTCCTAGTGCGTCGATACTAACAGTCAGTGTGTGCTAAGATAGTTTATGGCTTCTATCTGTTTTGCAGGCGTAATCGATGGCGATTACAATGATTTCAAGAGGGGGGTATGTCACAACTGTCTGTTTTGGAAGCATAATCGAGGGCGATTACAATGATTTCAAGAGGGGGGGGGGGGGGGGGGGTATGTCACGACTCTGTGACGTGGCATAACCCTATCACACACACACTTTCTTGCAGGGCTGAAATGGTGATGTGGAAGCCTTGTGTATACACACACACACTCTCTTGCAGGGCTGAAATGGTGATGTGGAAGCCTTGTGTATACACACACCCCGGGGAAATGCAGTTGCAGAAAGGCTGACGTGGCTGGCTGCCGATTTCCGGTGACACGTGGCAGCTGTACAGATGCCCGTATTTTGCGGCGGAAATTGCGGAGGTTGAATCTAGACAGTTTTGCTTTTGGGCATACTTTTTGGCTACGCATATTGAGAGCTCTTTTGCTTTATTTTAAAAGCTATTTATGGACAACTTTTGGAACTTGCTTTATTTTACAAGCAAGAGAGAGAAAGAGCCTTTGCTTTATTTGGGCTTTTGATTTCTTTTGATTTTCAACTTTTGGGCTCTGCTTTTAGCATCCCTTTGTAATCTTTAAATAAGCAAGAAGGCCTCTCCACAACTCAGAGCATATGGATGCAGAGTATGAGTGTGAGCGCCTGCCTGCACTCTTGTACTTTGAACATAGGTTAATACAAAAAGAAATACCGAAAGGGGCGCTAGTCTCTAGGGCCAATATCTCTAGGCACGGAACTCCGTCGGGCTAGTGTCGAATCAATTGTGAATTGTTTTGAAGTGATCATTTGTGGTGTCGCGGTAGATTCTCGACTTGGCATGTCCAAGTCTGCTACAGAGCTACAACTTGTCCACATGCACATAGGAACTCCTTCATGTATCGCGTGGATTGTGTGTGTGTGTGTGTGTGAGAGAGAGAGAGAGGGACAGGTTTTAGGGTTAGGGGTGCCGAGGTCATAGACGCATCGGTCTAATGCGTTGTTTAGCCCGTCCCAGATTCACTCTCCCTAGGAAGGTGGTCCATGCCAATCTCTTGGTGAAAGTTGGAATTCTCTGTGTAGTAATTGCACGTGAAGTCATCTCCATGATACTAGGATAACTGTGTGACCTTCGGGTCCCAAGCTAACTTGACTATGTTTTGCAGATCTGAGTTGAGAGGCCTAAAATCTACAAGAAGAAAAAGCAACATAAGTTTTTACCAACTTATAGGACCCCGTCCGATGGGGATTAAGAAAGCTAAGTAGGAGCCTTTGCGTAAACAATTGATGACGTGGCAAATTCTATACGGACATGCCAAATATAGCGTTGACTGTTGACGTGGCAGATTTTGGATTTTGTGTTGATACGTGTCGGCTGTACGGACGACTGCAAACTGCGTTGGTTGCTGACATGGCGCTACTGTACGGATTTTTGCTTTTTATGCTGGCTGATTTTAACAATTTTTGAGCGCTAGCGTTATGGAGTAGCTACTTTTAGGATCAAGTGCTTGTAGACGTGATGCTTTTGGGGCTCAGCTTTTAGCATCCCTTGTACTCTTTATAAGTGCCCCTAGGGCCATTCTTTCAGGCATTTGGTCGCAGAGTTGGAAGATCTGGACCGAATGGGAGTTCTACTCTTGCAGATCAATAATAAAGAAATACCGAAAGAGGTGCTAGTGTTGAAGGCCAACGCGTCTTGGCTCGGAACTCTGTTGGGTCGTGTCGTCTTCTCACTTTAATTCAAGTGTTTGAAGGTTAAAGTGTGAAGTTTGCAGTTATCTCTGCATTTTTGTGCGATCACTCACCGGAAGTGATAACAATGGTATAGAGCTTCAAGCGTGTGCTTTTTGAAAGCATACCGGTCCTACCAAAGAGCAGATAGAGCAAGTCGACGCTTCCAGATTTTATAATTTTTTTTTTCAAAGAATCTTCACATCCCTGCCTTGGACTTACTAGCCACTCCTACCCTTAGTCCGTTGTGCATTGGGTGTGCTCGTCTTCATCGCTCTGTCTTAAGGGGCATAAGCCATAAAGGACAAGCCAAATATTGCGTTGACTGCTAGCGTGGCAGATTTCTGGATTTTGCACTGACACGTGGCAGCTGTACGAAAGACCGCAAATTGTGCCGGTTGCTGACGTGACACTACTGTACGGATTTACATTGATTGATTTTAGTAGTTTTTGAGCACTAGCTTTATGGAGGAGCTACTTTTAGGATCAAGTGCTTTTAGACGTGATGCTTTTGGGGCTTTGCTTTTAGCATCCCTTGTTCTCTTTATAAGTGCCCTTAGGGCCATTCTTTCAGGCATAGACGCATAGTTGGAAGATTTGGACCCAAAGGGAGTTGTACTCGTGCAAATTAATAATAAAGAAATACCGAATGGGACGCCAATCTTTGAGGCCAATGCGTCTTGGCTCGGAACTCCGCCGGGTCGTGTCATCTTCTCTCTTTAATTCAAGTGTTTGAAGGTTAAAGTGTGAAGTTTGCAGTTATCTCTGTGTTTCCTTCCGATCACTCACCGGACTTGATTACTCTCTCTCTCTCTCTCTCTCTCTTCTCAAGTTGTTTTGAAGTGTTATAAGTGTGTTCCCATCTGTTCTTTTCAGTCGGCATGTGGTGCAAGGTAGGATCAAAACCTACGTACGGAACGTATCCATACCGTTAGCACGTCCTGTACGGATCCGTACCGTATAGAACTATCCGTACATTGCAGTTTTGTTTTTAAAATTTTTTTCCGGCTCTATTGCATGGCTGAGGGTTTCGCCTTAACTATGCAAGTAGTTTTTAGGCCACAATTTGTAGACGTGTGTATTGAAAGTGCAGAGACTATTCACTACCCTACCCGACTCTGAAAACAAAACAAAAAAGATTATTCACTGTAGAGAAATAGCATGTTGTAGAGAGCTCTACGCGTGTAAATACTCTCTCTCTCTCTCTCTCTCGTAAAACACGTCTTTGAATGTCTCTATAAGTTGTTGCCTTCTCTCTTATTTTTTATTGGAAACGTCCTCGAAAATTTAGTACTTTGTGGTTTTTTCACAAGAGTACGTATTTTTACGTACATAAATTTTTTTCATTTATAGAACAACGTACAATACGTACATATACGCCACGTACAATACATTCTGTACCACCTTAATGGGGTGGTAGTAGAGCCACAACTGCTTGTTTTGGTTGATGGATAGCAGAAACCTCGGAATGTGGAACCATCGTGAGCAACCCCATTGTAACTGTAAAGGGCATCATGTGCTAATTGAAAGAACAGAAATGGAATAGATTTTCAAGAGAGAGAATCCGCATGGAAGACAATGGCGGAGTGCCACTTTCAGATGCACTGGCCTCAAAATCTTGGTGTCTCTTTGGGTATTACTTTTATTTTGATATTTAGCAGAGTGTACAACTGTCTAGAGCACTCTCAGATTTGTGACTTCAAGAGCCTCCCCCAAGGCTCTTATTTAAAGGTCGCTGGCTGAAAGCATCATATACAAAAAGTTAGTATTGATTATAAATGCAACTGCTAAGTTTAGCGTTCAAAAATCAGCTCATGTCTTTCAACCAAATTGCCACGTCAACATCTCTAAAATGCGTCGTGAAACTGGCCCGTAGGGCGGTAGACGTAGGCTTTCACCCGAACCTTTACTGTACTTTAAGAGAGAAAGAAAAACCTGTAACGGGAATTGATACTTCAAACACACGGCTTGGAAGCTAGATTATGCTACTTCATGGACAGGCTACTTCATGGCAAGGGTTCAATTCAGTTAGATTAGGAAGTGTTCTGGCACTTTTGTGAGTCTGTTCGCAGACCGTGCATGTCCAGATACTTAGATTAGATGCATATCCTCTTGTTGCACACAACATGACCATCATATTTCCATAAGAACCCATCAGGAGCATTTTCACAGTGCATAGACCTATTTTCCCTATTTTTGACATTTTTCACTTATTATTTTTAAGTGACTTTTGTTGGAAACTAGGTAGGGCAAATTTACTAAGCATGTATATAAGTAAACCTAGCGCTAGCACTTTCTGGCAGAAGAGGTAGCAGGAACCCTGTGTTCATCAGGCAACTTCTCAGCAAGACCCCCCACGACAGAAGACCTAGTGTTTTTGCATTGCAAGGCCTAGCGTTTTTCACCAAGATCAGCCCTGGCGATTTGGATTGCAGATCAGCCGTTAGGAGCAAGACACAGCAGGAACCCTAGCGTTTTTGCATCAGCAACACAGATCAGCCCTAGCGTTTTGCAGATCTTTCGCGACAAGACCTCAAGACAGACCAGCGTTTTCAGTTTTCAGCAGTCAGATTCCGCAGTAGAACCCCCGAACCTCGCTGATCTCACCTTTCTGTAGTAGATCCTCGCCGCACGATCAGATCCAGCGTAGTTTGCAGTTTCAGCCCAGAAAACGCAGATTTCAGCAACGCAGAGAAAACGCAGATTTCAGCATCTGCGTTTTCAGCGCGTCGTCATTGCATTGTCGTCATAAACATCGTCACCGGCATAGAGTCAGAATTCAGCAGATAAAGATTTGCAGATTTCAGCCCTTAGCATTTTCAGATTTCAGCCGTCTCGTCGTTGTCCTCATCGTCGTCGACATCATTGGCAAGTCCAAGCGTTGTAGAGATTTGTGTAATCAATATTGGTCATGCGAGGATCACGATCACTGATAATCGATTGTGGCATACCATGGTACTTAAACACATTGTACATGAACAAGCGTGCCATCTGATCAGATTTTATCTTCTTCCTGACAGGGATAAAATGGGCTTGCTTGCTGAACCTGTAGATAATGGTCCATATACCATCATTCCGAGTTGGCGTTCTTGGAAGATCAAAGATAAAGTCCATAGGAATGCTTTCCCATGGCTTATCCGGAATCGGCAGTGGTTGTAACAACCCTTGTGCCTTTTGCCTGTCAAACTTGACCTTTTGGCAAATTATGCATGCTCGGACAAAGGCATCCACATCTCTCCTCAAGGTAGGTTAATAGAAGAATGTCTCTACCGCTTTAACTGTCGCATCAATACCACGATGCCCTGCATACGGTGGGACATGACTCTCTTGCATGACCTTATGTCGCAATGGCCTAGTGACACAAAGTCTGCCATGCACCAACATAAAACCATCTTTGAGGAGGTAGTGCTCATGATGTTGCCCCTTTTGCAACTGTTCAAAGATCCTTGCAAAATCTTTATCAGTAGCATACTGTTCCTTCATGTCATCTAACTCATGATGATAAGGAATTGACACAGCTGAAATTTGTGGCTTCCTTGATAACGCATCAGCCACAACATTCTTCTTGTCTTCCACATGCATAATCTGGAAGTGGAACATGGAAACAACGTTTGCCCATCGCATATGCTTTTCGGATAACTTTGACTGTGTCAAGAAGTATCGCAAGGTCTGATGGTCTGTTTGGACAACAAAATCAGCACCTAAGAGGTAGTGCTTCCAGCTAGAAAGCGCATGAATTACGGGCAAGAGCTCTTTCTCATAGACTTGCATAGTCCTCTCTGGCCCTTGCAAAATTCGGCTTTCATAAGCTACTACCCGTCCATCTTGCATTAGCACTGCTCCGATGCTACTGCCACACGCGTCGCATTGGACCACAAATGACTTCCTGAGATCTGGCAAAACAATTACTGGATCTGAAGTCAACTTTTCCTTTAAGAGACTAAAAGCGAAAATCTCTTTTTGGGTCCATCTGAAAGTGACCTCTTTCTTTTGCAAAGCGTGAAGAGGCGATGCTATCTCTGCAAAATTCCTGATAAACCTTCTATAGTAGGAACATAATCTCAAGAAGCTTCTGACATTGTGCACAGTCTTCAAGTCTGGCCATGTCTTAATAGCTTCGACCTTTGTGGGATCCATTTTGACACCATCCTTTGAGACTATGTGGCCAAGAAAGTGGATCTCTTGCAGGAAGAATTCACTTTTCTTAGGATTGACAAGTAACCTGTGACTACGCAGCTCTTCGAGCACAATGGTCAAGTGACGCCTATGCTCCTCTTCATTCTTCGAATACACTATTATGTCATTGAAGAACGTTCCAACAAACTGTTGATGCTAGCGGAAAATGCGGTCCATCATTCTGTTGAACGTGGCAGGAGCATTTGTTAGCCCAAACGGCATCACTAGAAACTCATAAAGACCAAATGTCGTTCTGAACGCAGTCTTGTGCACATCCTCTCGCCTTATATGAATCTGATGGTACCCACTCTTAAGGTCTATCCTGCTGAAATGGTATTCTTATTCAACGCACGGTAATCAATACACATGCGCCATGAGCCATCCTTCTTCTGCACTAGGAGCACTGGGGAGCGAAAGGGTGAAGAACTAGGCTGAATCAGCCCCTTCGCTAATAACTCTCTCAACCTGGCCCATAATCTCTTTCTGTTGCGCCGCGCTAACCATGTAGGGAGGTCTATTTGGTGGGCTACACCTTGGCACCAAATCTATCCGATGGTCCTTAGGTCTCTCTGGCGGCAATTGTGACGGTAATGAATAAGAAAAACAATCACTAAACTTTTGCAAAAATGCCGACCTTTCTTTATCTAACACAGATAAATTTGACTGATCACTATGTGAGACATCACGTGCAAAAATCAAGTACACAGAAAGATGATTCTTTATTGCAGAAGTGATAGCAGAAGCACATACAATAGGGACTGACTCTCCTTTTAGCTTTACATCCAAGATGTGAGTTTTGCCCCTATGCTGTACAGTGATCTTTTTTGCCCCACTCTTTATGGCGAGAGCGGTCTACTATTGATTGCACAAATCTCTACAATGCTTGGACTTGCTGATGATGTCGACGACGATGAGGAGGACGACGAGACGGCTGAAATCTGAAAATGCTAATGGCTGAAATTTGCAAATCTTTATCTGCTGAATTCTGATTCTATGTCGGTGACGATGTTGATGACGACGATGCAACGACGACGCGCTGAAAACGTAGATGCTGAAATCTGCGTTTCCGGGCTGAAACTGCAAACTACGCTAGATTTGACCGCGCGCGAGGATCTGCTGCGGGAAGGTGAGATCTACGAGGTTCGAGGGTTCTACTACGGAATCTGACTGCTGAAAACTGAAAACGTTGGTCCTTCTTGAGGTCTTGTCGCGAAAGATGTGCAAAACGCTAGGCCTCTTGCTGATCAAAAACGCTAGGGTTGCTGATGCAAAAACGCTAGGGTTCCTGCTGTGTCTTGCTCCTGTCGGGCTGATCTACCATCCAAATCGCCAAGGCTGACCTTGGTGAAAAACACCAGGCCTTGCAATGCAAAAACGCTAGGTCTTCTGTCTTGGGGGGTCTTGCTGAGAAGTTACCTGATGAACATAGGGTTCCTGCTGCCTCTTCTGCCAAGTGCTAGCACTAGGTTTACTTATATACATGCTTAGTAAATTTGCCCTACCTAGTTTCCAACCCAAGTCACTTAAAAATAATAAGTGAAAAATGTCAAAAATAGGGAAAATAGGTCTATGCACTGTAAAAATGCTCCTGTTGGAAATCTAATGGTCATGCTATGTGCAACCAGAGGATATGCATCTAATCTAAGTGTCTGGACATGCACGGTCTGCGAACAGACTCAAAAAGTGCCAGAACACTTCCTAATCTAATTGAACTTAACCCTTGTCATGAAGTAGCCTTTCCACGTATACATAGGGTTAGATGTGACGTGACATCCCCTCCTTTTCAAAGTGAGGTACTGGTACCGAACTGTATGGCGTCGAGGGAGATCGCCAACAACGTCTTGAATCCTGGAAGGACTCTTCTCCGGCCCACTCTGATGCGTGGGTCATGCAATACTTGAACTTCATAAAGGTCTACAACGCTTGCTTCTTTGGGCCGCGCCGAAAGCGACAAAGTCATCTGTGGCTCCTTCAATGCTTCAACTTTGTCTATAGTCATGCATCTACATTCTTCAAGAATCTTTAAGGTTGAAAATTCTTGAAACCACTTCCAACACAAAAACATGAACATACCTATTCCATGTAAAGTGATTGGAAAAATTCTCGTCTTCCTTAAAGATTGTGCATGGAGTCTTGGAGTTGGAGGAGGGTTTTGACAACATTCTGGTGTCATATTCTTCTCTCTATCTCTCTGTCTTAGCACCTTCATTCACAGTGTTCACCACTTTGTTTGTGTGCATTGCACTCTCTCACTAAAGGAACGGAAGGCTCTCCCTTTTGTAAGTAAAAGGAACCTCAAAATTCAACATTCACTTCTGCTGCACCTTACAATTGTATTCAAAGAGGGAATAAAACCTGTGATTTCCTACAAGCTGCCCCGCATAATCCGGGCTGAAAATGACCTGTTATGGTCCGATTTTGGCAGCATAACAGCACTAGGACGTTTCATAGATAGTATCCCCACGCAAAAAAGTGACTTTCCTGACGCATACAGACACTTTGCAAAACCTGGGGAGAATCTGCAGCACGCTGAATTCTCTGTTTTCTGCCCTGAAAATGCACCAGATCACTCGCACAGCGGTCCCCTCGCGTCTGCGGACTCGTGGGGGTATTAGGGACTGTTTAGGGCCGAAATCCTAAACGTGCAAAAATACACCGCAGGCTGTATTTCCCTGTTTTGGGCTCCGTTTCGCGAGGCGGTCGCATCCGTAGCAAGTCCTCAAGCTCCCGCACCTGTAGGGCTACTTGCCCTTTGAATTGGACGAGATTTCTCGCGTGAAATCTCTCCGAATTCACCTATACCTGCGGGGGATTAGCAACTAGCTAATCCAATACTTGTGCAAGAGGTTCTTGCCTCAGCAATTGCGCATGAACCCACACAACTGTACATAGGTCAAATGAAAAGCCCTCTTGTGGGGCATCACATAATTGCACAGAGGGGAGAGAGAGCAGTGAATGTTAGGCAAGGCTTCAGTTCTTGCACTTCACAGTACATAGAGGGTAGGCAAGTACACAGTAGCTTTGGTACTTGCAACAATCCACCATACGGATGAAAATGCAGCCCCACTTTTAATTTCAACGCTTCTCTCTCTCTCTCAAGCTGGAAAGTGCCCAAAAATGTACCAAATGGCACTCATGCATGGTTTTCCCGTTTTGTCGGGTCTAAAAATATTTCAACCAGTTACTCAGGTGACTTAGCGGCAGAGTAATAAAATGTTCCTCTTGTCATTTCGGAGCTAATGACGCGAACAGATTCCATGGCCCAAATAGCAGTTCCCAAAATTTTAGGAGATGCTTCCATAGCACTTCCACTGGTCATCTAACCATCTATCACCACTGGGAACACATCCAAAAATGCAATGTAGCCCTGTTATCGGGTGATCTTCTCTCTAAACTTTGAGTAGAGCCTAGACATAGTTTTATTGCTCGGATTCCAGTGCTAGTCGGCTCGACCAACTTGTGGCAACAAGGCCTTCCTGTCTGCAGGTGAAACTCTTGGCCGTCAGCAGTTTCACACTGGCCATACAATGTCCGACCATTTGCAACTTCAAAAAGAGGGTCCCAAAAATTAAAATAAAATTTATTGGAAAGAAACCAACAACTAAGGTTAGCAGTTGCCACGTCCTTGTGACATATCCCCTCTTGAAATCGCAAACGTCCTCGATTGCATGCCATATATACATGCCATTGATGAGTGTTGTTAGCACGCTTTTATCATCGCATGTGCCCGCAAGAAAGGTTATAACATATAGATACAAATGACTTAATGATACCTTCATACTTTTGTCATTTTCATCTATGATAGAAGTGAGCATAATACCTTTTAACACTTGAAGAGCGATGCACACTTCTATTGCACTGAATCTGTATTTACATTTGATATGCTAGCTCCATCATTACCCCTCCTTTGAACACGTTGGGTTGGGGCTTACGTAGGCTGTAACTCAAAGGCCTCAAGGTAGAGCTGCAATACATTTGGTGAGTCAAAAGTTCATGCTCTTCCATCCACTTTACATCCATAGGTGGATAGTTCTTGAACTTCACCAAATAGTGTCTTGCAACTTGTCCCTTAACTTTTCTTTCTTTATATGCCAAAATCTGCTCAGGTACTAAGATCTCATCAAGTTTCTCAACTTCTGGTTGATCCTCCTATTGCATATCTTTTGGCACATCACACACAAAGGGTCTTAGAAGACTCACATGAAACGCATTGTGAATGCCATTTGGTCAGATTTTATCTTCTTCCTAACAGGGATAAAATGGGCCTGCTTGTTGAACCTGCAAATAATGGTCTATATACCATCATTCCCTGTTGGTCTTCTTAGAAGATCAAAGATAAAATCCATAGCAATGCTTTCCCATTGCTTATCCGGAATCGGAAGTGGTTGTAATAACCGTAGTGTCTTTTGCCTGTCAAACTTGACCTTTTGGCAAATCACGTATGCTTGCACAAAGGCCTCCACATCTCTCCTCAAAGTAGGCCAATAAAAGAATTTCTCTACCGCTTTCATTGTCGCATCAATTCCATGATGCCCTGCATACGGTGGGACATGACTTTCTCCCATGACCTTTTGTCACAATGGCCCTGTGACACAAAGTCTGTCATGCATATCATAAAACCGTCTCTGAGGAGGTAGTGCTCATGTTGTTGCCCATCTTGCAACCGTTCAAAGATCCTTGCAAAATCTTCATTAGTAGCATACTGTTCCTTCATGTCATCAAGCTCATGATGATAAGGAATTGACACAACTGAAATTTGTGGCTTCCTTGATAACGTATCAGCCACAACATTTTTCTTGCCTTCCACTTGCATAATCTGGAAGTGGAACATAGAAAGAATGTTTGCCTTTGCCCATCGCATATGCTTTTCGGATAACTTTGACTTTGTCAAGAAGTATCGCAAGGTCTGATGATCTGTCTTGACACCAAAATCAGCACCTAACAGGTAGTGCTTCCAACTAGAGAGCGCATGAATCACGGCCAACAACTCTCTCTCATAGGTTTGCATAGTCTTTTCTTGCCCTTGCAAGATTCTGCTCTCGTAAGCTACTACCAGACCATCTTACATTAACATTACTTCGATGCTATTGCCACACGCGTCACACTGGACACAAAATGACTTCCTGAGATCTGGTAAAACAATCACGGGATTTGAAGTGCCACCAAGAGTGACAAGTCCGTCGATGTCCTCGCCTCCGCAGAGTGGACAACAGCCATAGAGACGATTGGAGAGCAACATGTGATGGCTTTTATCACGGGCAGCAACTGCTATTGTAGAGGCCCACTATCCGCATGTCACAATGTGCTTTTGCATGGCACACTGCTTGAACAACCTTTTAAAAGACATCGGCAAGCTAGAATGGATCGCACCAGTCATTGCAAATGTAGTGAAGATTGTGACTTTCATCAACAGTCACAATTTCATTCGGTGCGAGTACCTCAAGAGATCGAGCGACAAAGTGCCCTTCAAGTATTTAGACACCTGCTTCGCTTTCAACTTTCTCCTCGTGTGCAGGTCGTCTGAATGTCAAAATGCGGTCTGATAGGTGTCTATCAGTGATGAGCTCACCACCTCCCCCTATGCAACGACTGTTGCAGGGATTGTGTGCAAGGAGAAGATAGAGGATCTTGAGTTTTGGAAGGAGCTCAAGAGTCTTAGACGCACAGATCAAACCGGTGATCCATTTGCTTCGGGTTGTGGATGGCATGGACCCTTGCATTGACAAGGTTTATGAGGCAATGGACCGCATGATTGAGCAACTTGCACAACTTGAGCCGGATGCAGAGCGATATGCAAAGATCCATGCGCTTTGCAGCTCGAGGTGGAATTCATATACCTCTCCTTTACACGGGGCATCATACATGGTGGATCTAGAATTCCAAGGTGCAGGGCAAGAGATAGATAAAGAAGTCATGAATCAATTTACAGAGATCTTAACAAGATGTTTCTAGACAGAGATGGGCGACGCATTGTCAGGGATCATTTGAGACAATACAGAGAGATGTAGGGATCATTTGGCAGTCGAGATGCTCAAATTGATCGCAAGAAGATAGGTTCAGTGGTATGGCGGGAGGACTATGGCTATGATGGCCCTGAGCTTCAGAGATTGGAGCAATTGTGGAGTACCTTTAGCCACATTTCTTCCAAGAAGAGGAATCGGCTTGGAGTAGAGAAGGCAAATGATCTTGTCTTTGTTAACGCAAATTCGAAAATACTTTGCAAGAGTACGACTAAACAGACAGATCCTTCTACACAATGGGCAATGAAGCAAGAGGCCCCTCAGGCAGGTGGAGATACAAAGGCATGGGAGGATGTGCATGACATACAACCTACTATCACTAATTGGGAGGCTTCTCAGGCTAGTGGCCCTCGAGTCTTGAGTCTCGACTCTTGACTCCTTGAGACTTTAGGTCTTCCATTATCCGTACCTTTTTGTATTGTGGCTTGTCCCCTTTGTAGTCTCTTTATGGTATATGCCACCTCTTTCTAGTCTCTTTATAGTATATGCCACCTTTGGTTTTTTGGTATTGCGGCTTGCCCCCTTTGTAGTCTCTTTATGATATATGTCACCTTTGGTTTTCTTGTAGTGCCTTGGCGGGCCTTGTTAGCCAAAATTAAGCAAAAACTAAATTTTGCTCAATGTTATGGCTCAACTTTCAAGTCTTATCTCTTACCTTCTACTCTTGCAATTTGAGAGCTTTAATCTGTAATTGCATGTGTTATTGTGTATGAGCATTGTGTCTGCTGTGTATGTACTATGATGGTTGACCGCGGCACCGCGCTTCACCACATGACACAATCAAGTCATAATAAGGTTGAATGGTCTTCAAATTATGTTTTTTTTGTGAGTATTAGAGTCAAAGGACTCTAGTATTACTTGTATTCAAACACACAACGTTAAACATTGCATTATTTGGGTGCTTTTTATGCCTTCCGTTCCGCGCCGTTCACGTTTTGGACCCCTTGGCATTCCCCCTTTCAATAGGGAGGCCCGTCGCCGCTCCTATTCCGCGTTCCGGGTAACTTTGCTTCCCGCTCCGCATCGGTGTTCACAGAACGTGGCTCACTTTGTCCAACCTTTTGTTTTCCTTTGGAATCTCGAGCCAAAGCCTTGATTGAAACTCATAAGATCTTAATTTAACTTGGGATTTGAAGTGCTGAGTCCAAGATCGACTTCTCCCACGTTGTATTCAATTGTCCCCTTGTAATTAGTGAAGTCGACTATAAGTGGATGTCAAATAAATGGCCATATCCTGTGAGGCAATGTTCATCTCCATCCAAAGTATTTCCCGTTGCAGAGATTGCATCTTGTTGTCATGAAAGAAGCTTGGGATACATCCAAGTCTATCAATTGTATTTGCGAAGCAACACGCTTCATAGGCATGGGTAGACTCCAAATGATTCCAAATTTGCTTGTGGCACTCGTCATTGCCTTTACATTCCCCAAGAATCAAGATCTATGGGGTACAATTTAAATCACAAAGGACGGTAGTTGAGTATTGACATGCTCTGGAAATTTCCATCCTTCTCAAGTGTAGATGGCTTCTCCACCTTCTCGATCACAATTCACAAAGAACTGGAGATCATACAAGTCGAACACCGCCATCATCGTCATCCTCCCAAGTCCTATAGTTGGTACCATCTAATTGACAATCACTTGAAAAAGACGGAAGGGTAAGTATCTTCATCGTTTGTCCATTGTTTCCCGATGATACCAGGCCCAAGTAGCACGTGACGATAATTCTACACCACCATCACTCGAGTCACTTTCTGAGGTGTAGATAGGAAGACTCAAAGAGTATGGTCGTGTGAAGAGGATAGTGTGGGGGAGCAGGAGAGAGAGCCCACTTGCTGTCCTATGCAATGAGAGTGAAGGAGAAGACGAGAGAGGCGCTGTAGAAGCACACGCAGAGAAGAACGTGAGAGAGAGAGAGAGAGAGCTCGTTCAAAACTGGGAAAAAAAAGCCACGCTATGCATTTTGGGCTTCATATTTGAGTATATGAGTAAGTGACTAGGGGGCCATTCACACTTGGGCCCCCTCACTTATAAGTCTTTTTAACTTATAAGTTATAAGTACAAGGCACTTAGGCCTTTATTCCCTAACAACCTCCCACCTAAAGGCAATGTACCTTGGGAGATCAAAGAATCAGCTAACTATGATACAACAGCTGATCATGCACTTACTCATCCAACACCCATCATCTGTCGGCAATATGCAAACCGCTCTGCTGGAAGACTCTTGGTCAAAAGATCTGCAGGGTTGTCATGTGTGTGCACCTTGACAAGTGTAATGCTCTTGTCATCAAGCACACTCCTGATAAAATGATACTTCACCTCTATGTGCTTTGTCTTGGCATGAAAAACAGGATTCCTTGCAAGCATAATAGCACTCTGACTATCACAGTGTAGCACAGGAACCGGTGACTTAATGCCAAGCTCTTCTACCAAACGCATGAGCCACAAAGCTTCTTTGCATGCCTCAGTGGCAGCCACATACTCAGCCTCAGTGGTAGACAAAGCAACACATTTTTGCAGTCTAGAAATCCAAGAAACTGCACCTCCTGTGAATGTAAACACATATCCAGATGTAGACTTCCTGCAATCTGGATGTCCAGCAAAATCTGCATCTGTAAAGCCATGCACAGATGTCTCACTCTTCCCAAAACAAATGCACAAGTCTTTAGTGCCTTTCAAGTATCTCAAGATACACTTCACTGCTTCCCAATGCTTTTTGCCAGGATTGCTCATGTACCTGCTTACCACTCCCACCGCAAATGCAATGTCCGGAGGTGTAGCAACCATAGCATACATCAAACTGCCAACGATTGATGCATAAGGAATCTTGGCCATTTCAGCCCGCATATCATCTGTGTTTGGGCAGTCATGTGCAGTCAGTTTTACATATGGAGGCAGCGGAGTACCAAGTGCCTTTCCCCCATCCATATGAAAACGATGTAGCACCTTATTTACATAATCTCGTTGAGATAGATACAGACGCCTGTTGATCCTATCTCGAGAGATACGCATGCCCAAAATATGATTAGCATTACCAAGATCCTTCATGTCAAAGCGATTCTTTAAGCTTTGCTGTAGTGCATCCAACTCCGTGACATTGTTACCCGCAATAAGCATGTCATCAACATACAAAATCAGCAATAGAAGAGATCCATCACTTGCCGTTTTGATATACAAACAGTGATCAGAATTACTTCTTTTGTATCCTTGAGACCTCATGAATGTATCAAACTTGTGATACCATGCACGGGGAGACTGTTTCAAACCATACAAGCTCTTCAAGAGTCTACATACTTTCTTCTCTTGCCCCTTTGACACAAAACCTTCTGGCTGCATCATATAGATCATCTCAAGCAAATCGCCATGCAAAAACGCTGTTTTGACATCCATTTACTTTAACTCCATATCTTCAGAAGCAACCAGGCCTAGAACAAGACGTAATGTGGCAAGCTTTACAACAGGAGAAAAAATTTCATCAAAATCAACACCATGCTTTTGCTTGTACCCTTTAGCAACCAAACGTGCCTTTTACTTAGAAGAAGCATCAGATGTGACCTTGGTCTTGTAAACCCATTTACATGACAGAGCCTTATGCCCTTTAGGCAAATCAACCAAGTCCCATGTATGGTTTTTCTCCAAAGACTGCATTTCCGAAACCATTGCTTTGAACCATTTCTTACTGTCTTCCCGTTGCATAGCCTCTTTATAGCAAGACGGCTCACCACAATTAGTAAGCATGACATAGTCCAAAGACGGTTCATATCTATCGGGGGGCCTTGTCACCCGAGTAGACCTACGCACCCAATGATCCATAACAGGTGGATTTTCAGCCTGTAAACCATCAAAAACAGCAGGTTGTTCAGCCGGTTGCATCGCAACAACGGGCGGTCTAGGAGCATCAACCTGTTCCCCTACCTGTGGTGCATCAATGGCAACTTGTTGGGGCTGATTTTCAGCAGCTAATGGCTGATTTTCAGCACCATTTTCAGCATGTAAAGGCTGTTGAACATTGGGCCTTCTTGGCTGTCCATATGTAACATCTTCACGAAAAACAACCCGGCGCACTTCCTCGACCTTTGTGGGCTGTTTGTGCATGCAATTCTCATTGAAGATGATATCATTGCTGCGTATGATTTTCCGTAATGCGGGATCCCATAATCTATACCCCATTTCACCATCCTCACCATATCCTAGGAAAATGCATTTATGAGACTTTGGTTCTAGTTTGGTGCGCAGTTCACTCCGGATGTGAACATAGGCCTCACAACCAAACACTCTTAAATGTGCATATGAGGGTGGCTTGCCAGACCACACCTCCTCAGGCACCTTTCCACACAAAGCCTTGCTAGGTGAGCGATTAATCAAGTGAATAGCTGTTTGTACAGCTTCTGCCCAAAAACCATGAGGTAATGCAGCATGTGACAGCATACTCCGAACTTTCTCTTGGATAGTCCGGTTCAACCTCTCTGCAACTCCATTCTGAGAGGGATTAAAAGGAGCCGTGAGCTCTCTTTTAATACCTTTAGTAGCACAAAAGTCAATAAATGCTTTTGATACATACTCCCCCCCATTGTCTGAGCGCAAAGACCTAAGCTTCTTGTCAGTTTGATTCTCAACAAACGCAAGAAACTTCTTGAAAGTATCCAAAACATCGCTTTTAGCACGTATTGGATACACCCACACCTTACGTGTAGCATCATCGATAAACGAGACAAAATATTTCTTTCCCCCTAAGGACAACTGTGGCATTTCACATACATCGGAATGCACTAAGTCTAACCTGTCAGACTTCAAAGAAATAGACCTTTTGTGCGGTGTTTGACTGTGCTTACCATAAATACAGTACTCACAATGAGAAAAATCAGCATACCTCAAACACGGCAAATAACCACAACGAGACAGAGTTTGCATTCCTCTTTTACTCATGTGTCCCAACCGGCCATGCCACAAAGAAACACTTGGCTGCTCGGTTACGGCGACAACATGGTCACGCACACTAGATACATGCAAAGGATACAAAGTGTCCGATTTACAACCCTTGGCTACAATCCGGGCCCCTTTACAAATTTTCCACTTGCTATCACCAAAAGTGGTGTGATAGCCTGCATCATCTAGCTGCCCTGTACTAATCAAACTCTTCTTGAGTTGTGGCACATGACGCACTTTGTGCAAAACAAAAGTCATACCATCAGCCAAGGAAAACTGGACACTGTCAATACCTGCAATGTCACATGCATAGTTGTCTCCCAAATAAACAGTGCCTTGCACCTCACCTGAGTACTGTGTAAACCAATCCCTATGAGGTGTTACATGAAAGGAGGCACCTGAATCAAGAATCCAAGTATGCATGTCCACATCAGAACCCATAGCAAGGGTATGTGCATCCACAGAAGAGGCATTGAGTACATCAGTGCTGCTGTCACTGTCACAACTACTAGCAACATTGATTTCCTCAATCAACACAGTGCTCTTCTTGGCTTTTCCCTTGTCCTTTGCATCAGTTTCAGCACCCTTGTTCTTCTCTTTCTTCCACTCATAGCATTCCCGTTTATAATGCCCTTTCTTTCCACAATGATGACACACAACATCTTTCCTACGAGATTTGCTGCGTGCCCTGTCCTTACTGTCAGATTTCTCCCTCTGTTGAGACCTGCCTCTCAAGTGCAATGCATTAGAAGACCCACCTGTGGTGTTCTTCCTGTTCATCTCTTCCATCAGGAGAGAACTCTCTACATCTGCATACTTAAGTGACGCACTTGAGTTACTAAGAGCTGTCCGGAATACATCCCAACTCTCGGGCAATGTGCATAGCAGAAAAGTAGCTTTGAACTCCTCATCAATCGTGAATTTCAGCTCTGTCAGTTGGCTGAAAATAGAATTGAATTCATTGAGGTGCACCGACATGTGCGTGCCCTCCTTCATGCGGAGATCCATAAGCTTCTTGAGCCAATACACTTTACTGGCAGCACTCTGCTGTGCATACAACTCGTCTAAACGCTTCCACATGCCCCATGCTGTCTGCTCATTCTCTACATTGAAGAGTAAATTGTCAGACACCGAAAGCATGATCGTGGAGCGAGCCAACTCGTCCACTTCTTCCCATTCTTCAACCTCCATATCAACCGGTTTCACACCCTGTAACTTAATAGGTTTCGCCTGTTTCTTCTGCAACATCACATTATAACATTGCTTCTTCCATATAGCAAAGTTATGGGCACCTTCAAGCTTGCGAATGTGCAACAAATTGCCACTTTCACTGCTAGAAGCCATTCTGAGTGATTGCAAACACTGAAACCCTGTTTTGCCGACCTAAACACGCCCAAATGTGCGCAATCGGGCAAAAAACAGCTTGCTGTTACAGAAAAACAGCGAGCAAATTTCACGCGAAATCACCCCAAAACAGCGTACATTCACTGCCAAACCCTTACCAAAGGTTTCCTCAAGGTGTATACATCATTTGCTTGCTGAAATTCCCTGTTTTAGGGCAAAAATCAGACCTGTAAACACCTGTTTTGCTGAATTTTCAGAACCTCGTTGGTGGAAACACCTGTAAGATTGACCTGTGAGACTTGCCCTAATGAAATTGCATCAAATTGACCCCGAAATTGGTCAATTTCAGCAGAAATAGGCTGCTGTTCGCCAGTTTTTGAAACCCTAATTTTGGGGAAACTGTCACCGGAGGTCGATTCTACACGGTGAGAGGATCCCTTCGCGACAGAGTTGATCGAAAACGGTTGAATATCCTTCCCGCAGCGAGCAAAAACAGAATTCTGATCTGTGTTGCGAAGATGGCTCTCTTGGAAACCCTAAAGCTCTGATACCATGTGTGGGGGAGCAGGAGAGAGAGCCCACTTGCTGTCCTATGCAATGAGAGTGAAGGAGAAGAGGAGAGAGGCGCTGTAGAAGCACACGCAGAGAAGAACGTGAGAGAGAGAGAGCTCGTTCAAAACTGGGAAAAAAAAGCCACGCTATGCATTTTGGGCTTCATATTTGAGTATATGAGTAAGTGACTAGGGGGCCATTCACACTTGGGCCCCCTCACTTATAAGTCTTTTTAACTTATAAGTTATAAGTACAAGGCACTTAGGCCTTTATTCCCTAACAGATAGGCTCGGGTACTTGGAAGTTTTCCAAATCAGCCCGTACAACTCCAAATCAGCACCAAATCTGAGACACAAATGGATGGCCAGCCAGCCCAACTCTTGATAATTTTGGGAAAAAATCAAGTCAGTCCTAGAAAGGACTTCAATTGGCACGCATTGTTCATAGATGGGCAAGTTTCCCGATTTGTGATTTCACAAAGTGATGATGTGGCATGATGTACCTGAAGAGAAGAGGGGAGAAAGAGCCCAGGTGGAGTTGGACCAGACAAGAGGACCCAAGTTTGAGCCTGGCGACGTGTGAAATGCAGCAAAAATTGCGGGTGCTTTCCGGCAAGTTATGAAAGAGGTTGACTTTTTGGGCACTAGCTTTTGTTAGCAGTTGCTTTAGGGCCTTTGTGCCTTTATAATCACTGCCTTGGGAGCACCTTGCAAATCACTTGCATAGTTGTAGAGTGATGCCCTGCCAATTGTATTTGTTCTAAGATCAATAGCGAAGAAGTATCAAAAGGGGCACCTCGTCGCATTTGAGTGGAGAACTTCGCTCCACCGTGTCTTGTCTATAGTTTTAGTTCTATTTCTAGTTTCAGTACTCGTTGCAGTTCAATACGTGGCATGTTGTCTATTTCTATTTCACTATCCTATGAAAGTTTCAGTCGAGCTTGTGAGGGTTGATGCTAATTTCATCGCGAGCGGTAGTAGGACCCAAATAGAGAGGTTCTTTCTTTGAAGGACTTACACTTAGCATAAAGATTCTCCCTTCTTTGGACCTTAAGATGAGTGCATGTGTGTGCAATGTGCTCAAACACTCCGATTGCAGGTCAAGATATCATCCAGAAAAACAAGGCTTTTGAAAAAATGCTCTCATGACATCGGTCATTAGCTGTTGAAAAGCAGTTGGAGCATCAATTAAACCAAAAGGTAAGACCAAGAACTTGTAGTGACCATAACGAGTATGGAAACTTGAGGAACAAGCTTGATTGCAAGTCTTATCTTCGATTAATGGAACGCTCCATGTAGTCGATCTATCGGATTGTGACTACAAGGGGGGCGAAGTTTATTCTTAACAATGAGTTTGTTAAGCCCTTTGTAATCAACGCAAAAAGCACTATAGTGTCATCTTTCTGTCAAGAATCCCCATGGAGACTTCCAAGGCTGAACATCCCCATTCAAGATAATCCTTCTTTTTCCGGTGAGTCGCGGTTTTACAAAATCGTTAAGGTTCGTTAGAAAATGGCTGATTGCCAAGCACCATTTGGATGACATGATCTAGGTAGATTGTCACAATTTCCATGTCCTTGAAATTATTCATGATTTCTTAGACAATCATGGGTTCTTCAGAATCATGAAGTCCTTAAGAGGAACGAGAGATACTTGTACAAAATTCAGAGCCTGTGAGGGCTTGTGACTGTCAGCAACCAACAAGGGACTAGACCTTGTGAGGGGTTGTGGCTTTCAGTCAGCCTCTGCGAGTGCTTGTAGAAAAGAGAAGATTGAAGTCCTGTAGAGGAACAAGAGATACTTTTTTGAAATTCAGAGCCTGTGGGGGCTTGTGACTGCTAGCAACGAACAAGCCTGTGAGGGGTTGTGGCTGTCAGTTGCCAGGGCTTGTAGCAGAAAAGACAATATTTGATGCAAAATTTTCGTTCGCACTTCATGTTTCATATCGTCCTCAGTAAGGGTAATCTCTATCGCTTGAAAGACTTGTATGTACAACAAGACCACAAATCTGTCTTAGTTTTCCTCATTTTTATTTTATTTTCTAGGAGCTGAAGAGAAGAGAAGATGCAGCTGCTAGAGGTAAGAGGAAGCATATGAAAGAGTTTAATTCTCAAGAGGCGTTTACTTAATACATCACTTGGCTAACGCCATTCTTAAATTAATGTGAACAGCTGGAATTGTGATTGAGGAGAGAAATTGGCCACCGTTTTTCCCTCTTATTCACCACGATATTGCCAGGGAAATCCCAGTTCATCTCCAGCGTATACAGTATTTTGCTTTTGCCAGCTGGCTAGGTATGATTCTCGTAACTTCGAGGGCTTCTAGATGTCCTAGTTGAATGCTTTTGCATGGTACTTCGCTCTGTTTATTGAATGTGAGCTCTTTTTTGGTGTGGTGCAGGAATTGTCACATGCTTGGTATGGAATGTCATTGCTGTAACCACAAATTGGATAGAGGTTAAGCATAATGGTAAAGCTTTTCTTTCATATAAAGAAAATATATCAGCAGGTCCTTGTTGGCACGAGCAGGAACTGAAATTATACTGGGTGTTCTAGGGGTTAAGATATGGCTTCTGGCTGTTATCTATGCGCTCTCAGGCATTCCAGGGTCGTACGTCTTGTGGTATAAGCCTCTTTACCAGGCTATGAGGTCAGTATGTCTTTACCGTAGTTTGTGGGTTTGAGTTTTTGGTGGTAGTGTTGACATCCCTGCTGCACATGTCTCAGGAATGAGAGTGCTCTAAAGTTTGGATGGTTCTTCTTGTTCTACTTGGTATGGAACAGTCCGTTACTCTTCAAAAACTGAAGAAGCTTTATGTCCAACCCCAGTTGGCGATTTTAATAATAATTTTCACATTTTGCAGCTGCATGTGCTGTTCGTAATATTTGCAGCAATAGCACCACCTGTTGTCTTCAAAGGGGATTCTCTTGCGTAAGTGACGGATTTTTCATTCATGATTCCCGGGAATTCAGTGCTGGATGTGAGTTTGATGCGTCTTCAATGTTTTTCCATCCTCAGGGGCATATTACCTGCTGTTGATTTGTTTTCGAAGTCTACCATTGTGGGGGTGAGTAGCCGAAAGTATGTTTTGATCTTACCCCATGTACATATCTCATTTGATTTTACTCTGTCCACAGATCTTCTACATCGTTGGTTTTGCTTGTTTCTGCGTGGAGGGTTTGCTTAGCTTGTGGGTTCTGCAGGTAAGCTTTGTGAAGCATCTGTGTGTTAGGTTGCTCACGGAACGAGGTTGACAACAGCTTACTTGTGGTTTGCAGCAAGTATACATGTACTTCCGTGGGTCGGGAAAAGCGGCTCAAATGAAAAGAGAAGCCGTGAATGGGGCGGCTGGTTTGTAAATTCACAACCATAAACAAAGCTTTGTTAATATCCGGCTAACCCTACTGGCTTCTCTCTCTCTTTCTTCTGACCTCTAGGTTTTTGTTGAGTTTCTTTGTATTGTAACGGTAATTCATGTAGGTGAATGAGAGGTGTGATTCGTTTTAGAATTCTTTTAGCTAGTTAGTATGTAAGGAACACTAGTTTAAGATCCTTTTTGACCTAGAGTCAATAATCAGAATGTCACACACCTGTTTGCTAAACTTGAGGGTCGTCGATCCACAAATATACGATTATTCTTTTTAATAAGTAGCTACGCGTGATTGTAAGCAGTTTGCAAGCATATTGGAAGCTCTCATAGGACTCATATTATCATCCAAAAAACCGGGACTTCACGTCCACTCAAGCTATGAATGGCAAACTCTCCTGACACAATAAAATTGTCATAAATATTACTTATCAATGATCTGGTCTGTCCTGTATTTGATTTGTCCTTGGTGAATACTAACATGCTTACCATAACTGAAGTCTTGCATGTAAACCTGTTGGGAGTACTTGTTGAGCCAATGTTACTTGCTAATTGAAAACCTTTTTTTGCTTTTTAGCATTGATAGCAAGAATCCTCAAATCATGGTTTCATGCTTGATTATGCAAGCTTTTTAGTACATTTAAGTTGTGTAGAGTGTTGTGCTAGTTTGAAGGGCTAATGTTGGAATACCTCAATCGCTGCGTATTGAGAATTGTGCCCAGCACGATGGTTGCTAGTGTTTTCTGTTGTCAAAGCGGTCGATTAGTGGGGTGTGCTTATCAGGATATACACTATTGCCTTAGTAAAGCATGGAAGTAGTGGGAGCAATTGCAGACTGCTGGATGAAGCTTGTTGATTGGTGCCTAATGGCAAGTTACTGATGTCAAATTTATTGTTATTTTTATCTTTATTTTTTGGTAGCCATGTGTGCTTGGAATCATTCAGAGAGAGACAAAATGGTACCTTGATCGAGTTCAAGGAACAGGCTATCATTTTACAAGGGCTCAAAATATGATGGTGATTGGTTGAGGCCGTGACACAAATCGCCAGACTGTAGTTGAGACTCATCGTTCCGTATACGATATAAGAGCTACGTGAAGAAGTTGCACTATAATCAATGCATGGCTGAAAAAACTCGATGTCTCGAGGCACGTGATTGTGTATGCATGTATATGTATGTGCATCTTAAGATAAGAGGGGGTGGTAAGTGTGGGAGATCAGTTCATTTGTGTGAGTTTTGGAAAAGATTGTGGGGTTCCCCCTATCTATTTTGAAGAGTAGTGAAGTTCGTGTATGTGCTTTTGGTGATTTCTTTCATTACCATGGATATGCAATTGATATTAATTATCTGACTCTAATAGAAGCTGTGTAAGAACATGCTTTATCCACAACTTCGGGAGTCTAGATTCTGAGTGCGGTCAAACAGAAAAAAGAAAGGTGGGGCCTAATTCATATTGGGGGCTAGAAGTGTTAAAGACCTGATATCTCATCTACTACATTTGTACAAGCATCTCCTCTACTAGATTGATACAGGCCATCATTAATAACTTCCTCAACTTGGATTAATTCAATTTCTTCTACAATTGCATTTTTTCTCCTAATTATTAGTGTGTTGATATAGAGCAAATCTTCTCAGCTAAATCCCTATTAACCTCCGTGCTTTCTTGAATCCATGATAGCCCATGGCTCGTTTCCACATTCATCTCAAAGAGTCTTTTAAAGTTTTCATAAAATCATTCTTCCGGTTTCAAGTCTTGGCCATTTCTTTTTTCCTCAGTTTCTTCCACCACCTTTTTCTTTTTTTGTTCTTTCTACCCAATGTTTTTGTTTGTCTATTTTGCATCCAAATAAAATCAGTCTTCTATTCGTGCTTTAAGTCTTGGCTAGCAAGTTTGCCTCCCATTTCTTTGCTGCCTCCTTAATTGTTATTTCTAACTTGTCATAGCCTTGTATCCATTGTCACAACTCTTTGCCAATAAATTTGCCTTCCATTTCTCCTACCTCCTCTTGGTTGTTCTTTCTATCCATTACTTAAAATCTACAGCTAAACTATTTGTCTATTCTGCTTCTTGATTATTCAACAAGATGTCTACGGGAATTTTGGTTTACTTTTCGATCTATAGGTAAGGCCTACAAAAAGGATATAAATAAAACTTGTGATGAGAGCCTTATCTTTACTTTTATTTTTCAACATATTCGATGAGTGAAAATGCTGCTTTTTTCACAAAGAAAAGCATAGGAAGATGCTTTGAGAGTACTAAATCATGGATGATTTTTTTTCTTTTATGGACTACGTTGGGTAACTTATTTTGTGAGGCACTTTCCTATAAATTTCCTTTGAAGCATAATCTGATTTGATTTTTTGTTATAAGGTGATTTGAAAGGAAAAGATGGACAGATAGTTGAGACATATGGAGGCATAATATCTTGCTTGTATGGCAAGAAAGAAATCATGCATGTTAGGTTTTATTAGCTTTAGAACATGCACAAAATGTTGCTTACATGAATTGCATATTAAAAACAATGAAGAGGAGATGCTGATGCATGACATGGGTTAGTTTGATTGAACCATATTGCTCAATTGCAACGTATGAGTAACAGATGGAATTCAAGGGCACAACTAAGTGTGGACTAAGAAAATCGCATTGTCAAAGAATATTTAAATTTTAAATTTGAAAAGAATTTTTAGTCAATCGGGTCATATAAAGTCAACTGCATAGAATATTCACAAGGATGTGCTACTCTTCTTTGATGACATTTTCATCTATATTAATATTGGAAGTGGGCGCAAGCAACATGTCAAACAAGTCTTTGAACTTCCTCAAGAACTCAAGCTCTTTGCTAAAAGGAGCCAATGTAACTTCAACATTGTGTGCTAAAGAAGTGCTATAACGAGAACTGGGACGTGCTCACACCTAAGACTAGGAGAAGCACTATGCCCTAATGACATATAACTAATAGCAATAATTTCACACCCAGAAGTGCTTGAGGCATTGCCTAATTGGGAGAAGGTTGATAGCAAATACCCTAAGCAAGTCGCCCTTTCTTGGTGCTATTTCTCTCCGATATGAAATTCTTCTTTGAGTAGTTTAAACTAACCTTGTATATCATATCTCCGGCCCCATCCTTACAGACAACAATGAATATGAATATTCATTCAAGGACTACATGATTGGAGGCTCTACCACCATATCCCACACCTAGCACCTCTGCCTCGTCTCCACCCTCTTCATCAAGAAGTACTACCCCTATAGTGGAAGGTCTCACCAACATCCTCCCTCAAGTCCACATAAAGTTTCCCACTTTCAAAGGCCTCTCTATAGAAGATGCATATGACATTTATTTCTTTGTATTGTGGTTGTGGCATCAATAATGAAGATACATATTTGGTGCTATTCCGTTCAACCTTGGATAACTTAACTGACAAGTGGATTTGTCAGTTTGTGTAGAACCACTTTGCAGATTAGGCTACATTAAAGCATGTTTCTATTAGGCTTTTTGAACAGGGGACTTCCAAGAGAAGGTTTTGAATGAGCTTGGCAGCCTTATGCTTCAAAAAAGTGAAACATTTGTAGAACTCGTAACTAGAACAAAGGCCCTAGTGGCTAAAATCCCTCAATAGCTAGGGGACTTCATAAAGAAGGCATTGAGAAGTTTCTTCCTAAACCTTCCCTTTCCGCCACTATCATTGAAGGAGCAAGGAGATTGCTTAAAGACCCTTTAAGAACCATCCTTTGTTCTTTTGGAAAGTGCATTTGGCCCTCTGGTTCCTCTATGTAGATAGTTGGATGCACTCAAGTTTCAATTTGCTCTTTAGGAGGAAAAGTCTATCTCTCTTAGACAACATAAAACTTTGCATCAAGAAGCACTCAATCAACTAAAAAAGGAGTCAAGATGAACACAAGGCACAACAAGAATCTAAAGCCCTAGTCTATCTAGTGTAGCTCATGTCATGCCTTGAGATATCCTCTAGAATACCTCCTTAGAGTCCCATTGCCACGTTTGTGAGAAGAGTGGTCACGAGGACAAGAATTTTTATGACCCAAAGGGCTTCAAACACTAGCAACATAACTTGGTTCCACTTGTCCAACCCTCAATATCCCACAAGGTTGCCCCTTATGGTCGGCATGCTATGATGCCTCCTTTGCTCACCACCCTTGCCTTGCATTAGTAGTATCCAACCACAGAGTTTCTTTACTACTAATGTGCCCTTCTCTTCTTAAAGCTTGTACAATGCCCCCCAATCCATGACCTGATCCTCTCAGAAACATCCCCCCCTCTTCCACCTTCAAGGGCTCGTAAACTGCCCAATCGTATGCTATGAATGTGGAAAGTTTGGAAACTATTAGGGAAAATGTCTTCTTCTTGAGGGATTGTCATCTTGGATTTAGCTCCCTGAGGCTAAACACCAGTTTACATGGGATGTTGGAAGCAATGTACCACAACATCCAGTCGACTGACAAAAGAAAATTTCATTTTGTGGTTTTCCAAAAGTCAAAGTCAACACATCCATAAGTAATTTTTGATGATGATGATGCATTTGAAGTAGATAGTGTTATGGTGGCTAGGAGAGCTAGGATCGAAGAACTTTTGTCATCCTTCAAGACTCTCATGTATGATCTTTTAGTGTTGAAACTCGACATAGCAGCTGCTGGCAGTGGGAGTGTTTGCATTAAGGCCCATTAGTCAAGTAATGTATGACACTATTATGATGCATCATGGAGGTGTACAAGTCATTACATGATACTTGCAGGATATGCATATGTATTTTAGCGGAGATATGCACTTTTGTACATTGTTGGAGCCTATATGATGGCATGCATGTACTTTGGGAGAGCCAGTGGGCATCTCCCTATCTTGTACATTCTACTAGGTCCTACTTTTCGGCACGATTGCCTTTAAGTGGAAGGTTGTTGGGGTGAAAGATGGATGTTCCGTGGCTTCGAGCCGAACGTCTTGGTGTCCGACCCTCCATTGACCTTATTCTTTTGGTATACATAGAAGAATAAGGAGTACCCTCTCTCTCCCTTTTGAGAGGTAGCTCCACCCCCATTCCCGTGTAATCTCTCCTCTTCCCCTTTGTGCTCCACACGTGCACACATCGTGCACTTCACCTTTGACATAGGAATATGTGTCATCATGTAAGCCCTCATTAGTTATCCCCATCCAATTTGTGCTAACATGTGCTATATAGCACAACTTGAAGAGGACAGAGGTCAAAATGAATATCTTGAGAATAAAAAATGAGCTCAAAGTATTACTGGACTTGCTAACACTCACCAAAGTTTGCAGGCATTTGAGAACATGAATGGAGGGGTGCGGCCAAAAGGACGTGACGTGCTTTGATACCAATTTTTGGAATTAGGGTTGGAGGGATGCACACACAACTTGGAGAAGATGAAGAAGCTCAAGGCACACAATAGAGATTGTATTGCTCACTTCTCAAATAGAAAGATTAGTTAGCCCTAGAGTGATGGATATACATACAATGCATGGGAGAAAAAAACCTATTAGTGAGAAAAAAAAGCACCTCGGAGGTTCAAAGTGTGTTCACACACGTCACTACCGTATATATGGTAACATTTTAATGCACTACTAGCTATGTGTTCTGTGTTGCCACCAATTCTTGCTTCAATTAGTGAGCATAACAACGCCGTGCCACTGGATTCACAAAAAAAAGCATGTTAATAGGTACCTATCATACACCCACACACTCTCTACACATAACCTAGAATATTATAATTGCCTCATGACCATTGCTTCGGAGTCCAAACAACATAGCTTTTCTAAACCAAAATTAATCATATCCCCATACTTTGGACCTTGAAAAGTAAAACGAGGATTTTGTAAGACAAAATTGACAATTTGGACCTTGGAGAGATCACAAAATGATAATACAAGATTAGCTGAGTGGAAGCTAGGCTATAAATCTTCAAGGATTACATGAGTTGAAGCTTAGTAATCCTTGAAGATTTATAGCCTAGACTTTTATGTGTTTTTTGTGGTGATCAATATGTAGCTCCTTTATTTTACACATCATGGTGTTGCATCACTTTTCGTAAGGGTTTGATAATCCTTGACAGCTCAGATGCACTATTATGCAGTACTTCTGGTAAGAATGACATCCTTGTCTGCAGTTTTGTAGTTCTAAACTATGGAAGTGATTGCATAGTACTTATAGTCCAAGCATTTTGGAATGGGAAAAATACAAAAGATGAGTTTGAAACTAGAAATACTTGTCTAAGCTAGTGTCTATGTAAAGGGAGTCGTATGTGTCATTTATGTAAAAAGCTAATACATCATATGGAGCAAGCCCTTGGAAAGGGAGTACTAATGTTGATACAATTGAGAAATTTTTATGCACAAAGTGTCATAATCTATTTATTACTTGGTGAGCCAAAGGCTCTTTTTCCTCTATCTTGTTGGAGAAGCCACCATGTGGCACATGGCTCAAAAAATAAAGAAAAACAAGTAAACAAACTAAAGAAAATAACACCGTGAAAAGATGTGTTTAGCTATTAAAATAAAACGCCATGAAAACCTGAAAGCTCCGTTGTCAAAAGCTTCCAGGGATGTGGAGAGAGAGAGAGAGAGAGAGAGAGAGAGAGAGAGAGAGAGAGAGAGAGAGAGAGAGAGAGATCTGTATGTTGTCCTCAGGCTGTGTATGTCCATTGGTAATCTCACACATGATTCTGAAGATGACGAACCATTTGCTGATGGCTATTTGCATCCTAATCAGAAAAAAATGGGAGAAATAACTCACGGTGTGATCATAATTGGTAGTGTCTCTAATTGTCCACAGCTGATGGAAAAAGTGTTAATAGATTTTCTGAGAGCCAAACCAGGGCCATGCACCAGATTTGCGACATTGTCGAGAAGCCGAGGTTCGGCAGATTTGTAGACGAGTTTGCAGGTGAGTATGCCAGCCTGACAAGTTGACGGGTTGATAAAAACAAGCAAAAACCAAAAACCTTCAAATTGAGAAACTTTTTAGTGAACCTTGGGAATAACTAGGGGAAAAAAAAAGTAAAAAAAGAAAAACTCCTCGAGCTTGAGAATAACTAGGGACATAGCAATGGTGCGGTCGGAGCACACGTTAGTAAGTATGTCCTTTCTTGATTTTAAAGCCTGTGCCCTCGCGTCTTCCTCCTCTCAAAAATGGTGTAATCTCCAAATTTGCAAAAAACGACGGACTTGAGCAAGGGGGAAGTGTTGATGATGGACACAAATCTGGAGTAAAGGCTCCGCGAGCAGATTGCACATCCGCTCATAATTGGCCAAAAGTGTTACCATGTACATGTGGTAGTGATGTGTGTGAACACACTTAGGACCGTCAGGGTATTTTTTTCCTCTTTAGGAGGTTTTTTTTCCCCGTGCATTGTATATGCGTCCATTCATACTAGGGTTATCTATCTTTCTATTGCACACTAAGTAAAATACTCTCTATTGTGTGCCTTGAGCTTCCTTCATCTTCTCCAAGCTGTGTGTGTTTTTCTGGAACTCTATTCCAACAATTGGTATCAGAGCAGGTTGCGTCCTCTCGGGCTTAGTCGCAAGCAGCTCCAGCACACACCTGCTCACTTTCTCTGATTTCAGTGAGCTTTGGCAAGCGTTCATAGGTTGACAAAAATTTCGGGTAAGCTCGTAGAGCTGAATCTGCTCAGTTTTTTGATTCGAGCTCATTTCGACCTCCGTTTCCACTGTAGCCAGGTCTGCACAGGTTTTGTCATTTTGTGCAGAGTTTCTGTCATCAACGCCAATTACTGCATATCAGGTCCCATACAGTCTGCTACGGGTTGTGCTATATAGCACGTGCTGGTCTCACTCAGTTTCTCCTCATTTCGAACATTTTTCACATAAGGTTCCATGGCTGAGGACAACACAGATGTGTTCAAGATGTTTGTTGCTGAGGACAGATTGAATGGGGACAATTACCCTATGTGGGCTTACATGATGCAACATGTTCTTATGTCAAAGGGCGTCTTGAATATTGTGAAGGATGTAAAGGATGCGCAGGCTCATGCGTTGATTGCGTTGTCTGTAAAGCGCACCATTACTCCTCACATTTGTTCAACGAAATCTGCAAAACAGGCTTGGGATATTCTAGCAGGTCTTTATGCAAGCCGCAATGAGGCTAAAATTGCTTTGCTGCGTAAAGAGCTGGAATCGAAGATTATGCATGAGGAAGATGATAGGACACTTTCCTTACTGGTGCATTAGGAAGAGAATGGGGTGTAGGAGAGCCTCTTTATTTGCCGAGGTGTAGATATGCTAAATGATATGGTTTTACCCGCTAGATTTTAAATTCCATTTTGGGGAGAAACTTTGAATTCAAATAAACTAGCCGTTTTGCCTGTTAGAATTCAAAAGCTGTCCTTTAATTACTTTCTTGATACTAAAGGTTTGACTTCCTTAAACTGCCAAATACAGACGCCCTCCTAGACCCCATTCTCTTCCCAATGGTCAAGGATATCAATGAGCAACTTATTTCTGCAGGTGAAGTCATTTCAGACAGTTCCCTTGTGCAGACTGTTCTTGATGCCTTACCAGATTCTTACCGGACTTTTGCTAGTACTTGGAGACTTATGACCCAAGGAAATTTTGAAGTTGTCAAGTTTGATGCATTATACACATTGCTCTTGCAAGAGTCACTTTCCAGAAAAAACAGAACTAGGTAGCGTGCAGCTGAACAGGCTTTTATTGCTTCTCAAAGACAGGGTGGTAACAACAATGCAGCCAGTTCTTATGGTTCTGCTACGAGTGGCAGAACTTCTGTTCCTAACGCTTCTAGTGTCAGCAATTCGTTTGGAAATTTGGTGATAAGGGCAAAAAGAAGATGCATTGCCATTATTGTAAAGCTAATGATCACTTGATCAAGCAGTGTCCTAAGTTGAAGGCCAAAGAAGAGGCTAAGAAGAAAGAGAGTGGTTCCACTGCAAATGTTGGTTCCACTACAAATGCAGCCATTGTTGAATCTTCTATGAAAAGAGACTGTGATGCTGATGGTGATGCACAATGGGCTTTTAGTGCAGAGTTTACTTACAGTCTTGCTTTCCACGATGCATGCATGTCAGTTGCTGCAGATTCACATGTGTGGTATTTCGACAGTGGTGCTACAAAGCACATTACCTCAGATCGTGAATTGTTCATCTCTCTCAAGTCTGTTCCTCATGGGAATTCAGTCACTTGTGCCAACAATGCCTGTTATCCGGTTCAGGGAGTTGGAAAGATTGTGCTTACTGCTACAAATGGCAGTTCCTTCACACTTGTTGATGCACTTTATGTTCGTGGGATCAAGAAGAATCTTTTGTTTGTATTTGCACTTGCTAGACTTGGACTTGTAGTCAAATTTGTGGATGATAGATGTACAATTCATGATCTCAGTTTTGGTGATGAAATTGTTGTATCTGGACTTTTGTGCCGTGGGCTGTATAAGCTCACTTTGTATGACAAGTGTAGACAAAATTTTGCAAATGCAGTTGCAGATTCAAGGGCTATTTCATATGCAAAATTGTGGCATGCATGTTTTGGACATCTGAATTTTGACAGTTTGCTGTGTTTGCAAAAATTTGATATGATTGCTTCTTTGCCGCCTCTCGAAGCACCTGTCAAACATGTTTGTGAAGGCTATATTTTGGGTAAAATGCAGTGTTCTAAGTTTCCAAAGGATGGTTCAATTACGGCCACATGCAGGTTACAGCTTGTACATAGTGATGTTTATGGGCTCATGCAAACTCCGTCCTTGGGAAATTATCTTTACTTTGTGACTTTCATTGATGATTACTCTAGGCATGCATCGACATTTCTGCTCAAAACGAAGTTCGAAGTTTTTATGTGCGGCTTCAAACAATTTCTGGCTATGGCTGAAAATATCTTGAAATGTACTATGGACGCCCTTCGTTCCAATCGAGGGGGGGGGAGTATATGTCTCATCAATTTAATGCATTTCTGGCTAGTCGTGGGATAAAACACCAATGTACAATGCCTTATACACCTCAAAAAAATGGTGTTGCTGAGAGGAACATTAGGAAATTTCGGAGGTCATTTGGAGGGCCGTCTAAGAAAAATAGAATTTTGAATTTCTCTCTCTAGAAAATAGGTGTGGTAAAAGCAAATGTAAAGTTGGAATAACCATTTGAAAAGTGTACTTACAAGTAGATTCTTGCCACAGTGTCATAACGGCCCTGCTGATTGAAGAATAAATCGTTTTTAGTTGCATTTAGTGAACGTCCTAGAATTGGAGGGAGTTTCCTGTACATGGAATGTATGAGTAAAGGAAATAGGACGTATCCTTCCAAACCTGCTCTCTCCTTACTCTCTCACTGTTTGTGCGCTGACCTTAAAGAAATCCTCCCTTTCTTGCCCTGCTGCACACATGGCTTCTTCTTCCACCCTGACAAATGTCCTCCTTAAAAGACCCTTTTATCATCTACATATTGACTTGGATCCCTAATATACGCCACTGTGCAAGCGAGGCAAAACTAACATCAAAGTGACACCCATCATGACAGAGAGACTCAGAGCAGAGGGAGCAAAACACTTAGATATTTGGACAAAAGGCTCACTCTATCCTTTGAATCCCATGATAAATGCTTTCCCAGCATTTTCAAATCCCACTAACTTATTGAGCTTTGTAGGTAATGGAGAGAATGGATTGCTTGGCTACTGTAAAGCTCTTAACAACAAATCAGAAACTTATAAAGACATGGTGAAGCACCAAGCAAATGAGATTCAAAGACTTTCAAACTTGCATCATGAGGACCAAAAGACTGTAATGCAGCGCACACAAGAATCACAGGTCTTGTGAACAAAGGTCCGTAGGTCATTACAAAACAAAGAGACAATGTTAGGCACTCGTGTGCGAAAGAAGAAACTACGGAATCTTGAAACGTTGAAGGTAGGCTCTGGCGGCCTTAAGAAAATAATCCAAGTATTGAAGTGAGCATTGTAAACTGTCTAATTAATTTAAATTAATCTAAGTGTTTGTTTATGTTAGTCATGCTTTCTTTGTAGAGATTCCATCTATCCAGACAAAGAAAACATATACCCGAAGGCCAATGTATGAAAGCACTTAAAAAGTCATTGATAACTAGTGGTCTTGCAAAGGATATCATGCATGACAAAAAGTTTAAGGTTTTGCAACGAGATGTCGTTGACAGATCCATTTCAAAGAATGCAGTGCCTGCCAAGCATATGCAGGGTACATTGGACTCCCTTGGAGTTAGTAAAAGAGGTTACTCAGCTATTCAACAGTCTATCTCTTCCATGTTTTTGAAGAAGGGAATAAAGTCTAAGCTTTTACCAACAACTGCAAGTGTTTGGAAGGAAAGACTACAGCTCAATAATGAACAGACAAACTTCATTGGATGTCCATTTCATATTCAAGATATCTATAGGTCACATGGAACTACTTTCACTTATGATGAATACAACAATATCTTCATGGACCTCACTTTGCTGCAAACTAGAATGGCGTTCTACATTTTGTTTTGAAGCTAGATGAGTGTGAGATTCTTAAAGAGAAGAAGCTAGAGCGAGTTACAATCACATTAATGAATAGGGCCCTTTCCAAATGTCCCACTGATGACCCTTCATACTTCAGTGTTCAATGAGAAACAAACATATGGTGGCTTGATGCATTTCAGGGAATCCAGTTATCTCCAATTTTGCAGCTCTAGCAAGCCCTCTATTGCACCTAAATTTTAGATTTAATTTTTGTATCTCATAAGGATTGATCTTGCAGATAAAGAAAGAAGACCATGACATTTTATTTTGGGTGTTCCATCAAACCCCTATTCCAAATATCATTCATAGGCAAATGAATCGAGGAGAGGTATTGGCTGTAGATGGGAGAGGAGACTTTCAAGTTCAATGGCATCTTGCAGGTGACCTCAAAACACTGAAGTGTATGTATAATTGTGGAATGGGTGCCATGGCAAAGTCTCCATGCTTGTATTGCATGGAACCTGCAAAAGTGATGGACCCAAAGTGGTGGCAAAAGGCTCCTACTCGTCACAATCAAGACTCTAATTTCCGACCAGTTCTAAATATACCACTTGTTAATGTCCATATTTGTACAATGCATGCTCTCTGGCGAATTGTAGAGAAGTTGGTATATCTGTACATTGGGTTTGCTTGGAAAATCAAAAAGTCATTTGAAAGACAAGTCGCTCTAGAGGCTTTGGAACTAGTTTTGTCAGATATTGGTCTACATGGGGGCAATGTGAAAATACAGCGGGATGAAAAAAGGTCAACCAATGAGAAAGATGTACCCTGCAAACCATCCATAGGTGGGGTCAAGGCACGCCATTTTCTATCTAAACCTCAAAGTATGAAAGATGTGAAGCTAACAAAGCGAGGGAGAGTATATCACTCTACCTACATTAGCAAAGTTGAGTATACGCACTGGAAAAAACTTCATTTAGTAGTGAAAGACCAAGAGCCAACAACTCGCAATGTAAAGGGTGATGTGTGGCATTCAATTGACATATTATTTCAAATGTGTGATAATGATGATTGGTTGATCTCAGCAAGTTTAAACAAAACCGTCAGCCTACTGAAAAAATCCTTCAAGACAGCATGGACTGACACTCAAATCACTCATTACATGGTAAATTCAAAGCACCTCATATAGTCTTAGTACTAAGTGTGTGTTTAAATTTCTAAATAAATTTCTTCTTTTGTAGCACATTATTTTTAATCATTTGCCATACTTCATCCAAAAGTATGGGAATCCAGGTATATGGAACACCCAGGGCCTGGAGAAGTCTCATTACATGGCTAGAAATGCCTACTTCAGACACACACAACATGGAGGCTCTCGAAAGCAGGCAAACAGTATAAAGGAGTTATTTCAGTGGTTTTATCACAGAATCATTCATCACATGTAACAAAAGCAAGTATTGGCCTCTTCAGCAACCGTACAGGCAATCAGACATTTGTAAATTCAGAAAAGAAAGCGAGTAGACGCATTCAACAACTCAAGTGCTCTTGAAAGTCAAATCAGGTGGAGAGAGACAATGCAATATGCCAATCATTGGTGGAACAAGAGAGCTAGAGTTTAGACGATCGATGTACCCCAAATGCCTGTTTAGCTAAATTCAATATGTACCACAACTATTTCAACATTTTGATGATTTGCAAATATCATTTGGAACCTCGCCCTTGTATCTGATCATTAAATGTTTGCCATACTCTAAGAGTTCAGTAGGGTTTTCTTTTCCCTAAAGATAACGCCATTGCTGTGTATGTGTAGTAATATGCTGCACGGCCCCCAATATATCTTGGCGAGTAACCAAAACATTCTCTCCCAAAAACCTTGTCGACGAGGATTACTTTGTCAGCATTTTGTGGCAGCATTGGACCACCTAAGAAGCGAGATAATGTTTTGAAAGCATAGGTTGCAGTATTCCCCTCTTGTGACATTCCGTTGTGGAAGATTAGGATGGGTGCCTCGCATAAACTAGGAAGATATTGTCCTAGAGCTGCATCCCTACCATGGAACTGTCTTCTTCGACGACGAAGAAAGTCGTCCTTTTCAGCAATCCATGACTGTAAATAAAAGAAGTGTTTGTGTAAGTGAGAGAGAGAGAGAGACAGAGATGGAGGGGGGGGGGCATGAATTTATACCATGAAACTCTCATCTTGCAAAAAAGCTCATCCTTCCATAGGTTGACTGATCTGGTTGACTCCTGCGCTGGTCGCTTAAACCAATCCTCTATATCCTGTTTACTAGTTGATGGCTTAAGATTATTTCGAATAGCTTGAAATGTGGCTTCATCAGGAAGGATTTCTTTATACTTTTATGCCTTCTCAAAGCAGAGTTTAAGGCAGTCCAGTGGGTTACTGGAGATCTCCATTGCCTCGTCATCACTATTGTCATCTGAAGCAAATCCATTCCTCCCCATGATACTAGAGATAGTGGCCATTGCAAAGTCCTCCCACAAACAAAAAATACTTTGTATATCATGGAGGAAAATGTACAACCTATCTCCAAATTTAAACTCTGGCACTCCTGGTATCATTAAGGTGGCTTGCCACTCATTGAAACCTGACACATCTAGAGGTAGCTTGATATTTGAGGTTTTCACTGAGAGAAGATTTGCTTCGTTTCACCTCTTTTGCTTCTTCTTCAAGATCAATGGACTCCTCTATCTCTGTCGCTTCAATATATTCCTCATTCTTTTCCTTTTTTTCATATGCTGGTAAATCTTGTTCCCCCATGACCTCCTTAAGATCTTTCATAAGACTTGTAAATAATCCATTTAAAAATATTAGAAATTCGAAGGACTCTTGAATCAGCTTGCACTCCCGATCATGTAAGCTGCACCAATGGGGCCTGTACATAAGAGGCAATTGATTATACTTCTTGTAAGACTGTCTTTTAGGATCACAGTTTTTTTAATGGACTACCACCATTTCACAAACATTAACCCTGCCCTCTTGAGTGTGAAAGATCAAACTTCTCTCGTTCTAGCTTCAAGTGTTCACTCTGTTTAGCTATGAATATATCAATATTAAATGGAGCATTAAAAATGTAGGAGACCAAATCAAACTTACCACTAGCCCCATAAGAAACTGCAAAATCTAAAAGCCTTTCATCAATCACTGTAGGTTCTTCATAAATAACTGTCTCTTTTTTCTTTTGGATTGTTGCAATACATTGGGCACTCTGCAAAGTAGGTGTTGAAAAATCCACTTCTCTCTTAAGTGAGTTGGGTACTGTAAATTTTGGAGTAGAAGGGGACTCCATTTCTACAGATGGGTCAGTATCAGGCTCCTCCAAACCTAGAGCAGGCTCCTTCAAACTACTGGCAGGCTCTGCAGCAGTTATATTAATGGGTTCCATTAGGAAAAATATGAACCCTCTAGGGGCCCTTTGGGATTAAGGTTAATTATAGGCTAACCAATGAGAAGAGGGTGGTGGACACACTCTATGCCCTCAAAAATGTAGGGGGACAAAGTAGTCTTACACTTCTTAAATGGGCTCTTACCTAGTGAGAAGGTGGGGTGGGGTGGGGTGGGCGGGGGGGGGGGGGGGGGGGGGGTGGGGGGGGGGGGGGTGGGTGGGTGGGCCATATGGAACCTCCAACTTCCCTCCTTTTTGATCCGGTTTTGAAAAAATCCAAAAATTTGAAATTTTTCAAAATTTTCAAAACTCAAATCTCATCTTCTTAAAACCCCCTTAAAACTATTTTATGGTCAAAAAAGCATTTTTTGACCTCAAAAAGTCAAAACGTGCACCCAAAAACCCTAAAATTCAAATATTTTTAAAAACTTTTGAAATATCCTTTTTTGCTATCCAGAGCTCCCCCAAAAGTAGTTCTTAGGCAAAAAGTGATTTTCTTTCTCTAGAACCCCTTTTCCAACCCCTCCTTGGTTGCAACCATCACACTCATCCTCTACTCCAACACTCTCTCTCTCTACACCATCTCCATTGCTGCAACAGCAAGAAAGCTCCTCTCTCCTCCCCTACCACCTTCCATTGCCACACCAAGCAAAGGTTATCCACCTTCTCCTCCCATTGCCACACCAAGCAAGGGTTATCCACCTTCTTCTCCCATTGCCACAAGGGTTATCCACCTTCTCATATCACTTTATCCTCTGTACATTGTAGCAACAAGCAAGGTCCTTCTCCTTCTCCTAGTTTTCTTTGCTCAACCATGGCCAACTCTACTTCGCAAAGGCGGCCAAAGGATGAGGTCACAGCACTTGCATGCCACAACCCTAGAGGTGTGGATGATGAGTGGGTGCCACAAGAGTTCACCAAAGGTGCTTGGGTATACATGCAACCATCTGCTATTGGCCCTCATCGTGTGCAGAATCGTGCAAACTTGGATCTTCATTGGAAAGGAAAGCTCCTTGGCTTCAAGAACCGCAAAGACAAGGGGACCGTAGCCATTGTGCAACATGTTTTCTCAATGTCAACCATGCATTTGTAACAACCACCTCAATTTTCAACACATTGTAAGTACATGTTTTGAGAATACAAAGCTAGGTGTGAAATCACAGTGTAATGTTATTATGGATTCATACTTAAGATTTGTCATGCATTTATAGTCATATTTCCATCCACGTTGGTGGAGGAGCAGCCACTACATAGTCTCTCCGACACATTCAATGCTATACATGCGGATATTAGAGCAATAATGTTCCCACATCTTTGCCCAACCAAACTGGTTCAAAGAAGGATTTTCTTCTATTCTCACTCCTATATTGTCTCTACTTCTACACAAGTGTTTGGAACGCTTGAACCCATCAAAGTAACTTCCTTATTAAGTATGGAGTGGCCGGTGCCAAATTTGTGGTCGGTAGCATCTTTCAAGCAAAAGATGATAATGAATGTCCAAAACTCTTTGAAATACTCTAATAGGTCTGTGGGCTTGAGTTGGTGTTTGCCTATTCATTGTTTTGTGCACATTTTTAAAGAGTTTGGATTTGTGGAGACTACCACAATGCTTGTATGTAAAGATGCGCATTACGAGGAATTAGGAAGGCTTTTAGAAGAGGACTGGGGTTTTGTGGAGGGCATGCACAACGGGGACTGGTACCGTTGTAAGGTTGGAGCTTCAGGTATTGGAATGCGCTATTTGAAATCCCGCAACTCCTTGTACATACGATTTCACTATGATCGTTGGATGTGCAAGCTTGGAGTGTGGACTCCCTTACAGAGTGTAGACAACGCTATTGCAAGATTTGACATTGCAGTGAAGATGCCCAACGATGCTTTGGAGGCAGTCCAAGTGAACAAGCATTGGACTCACAGTAATGTTCGAGAACATTTGGTTATTATGGGTTTTGAGGCCCTTCAACAAGCACAATTTTGTTTACAAGGTCACAAGGTGAGAATCCTTCCACCACATTTTCAATACATCATGGTTTGTCAATCATTGGATGCTTATTGTAATGAATGTCCGCAGATTGGGAAGAGAATGGAAGACAAATTGAAGGTCGAGGAGGACTGGGGGATGGATGGAACTATGCTATCGATCTTATAACTTTGTAACTCTTGCAATTTTCAAACTGATCCCCGCTGTAATCAACATGATTTGCTTCAGCAAATCATGCCTTTGAATATAATTTTTTGCATTGGGATGAGAAATCATTTTTTGGTGAAAGTGACTTTTTTTTTTAATGTCTTAAAAAAAGGGTCCATTATAAAAGGGGGGCCACCTAACTCATTCACTATTTTCACTTTTGCAACTCTTGAGCTCCTCCACTCTCTATCTACACCCCAGGCTAGACATGGATGCTTCCACAGCCTCTGCATCTGCAGCCACATCCACCCCTTTGTCACGCTTCATCCTCTTCCTCGAGGACACCAAATACAAAGGGAAGTTGGACCTCCACACCTTTTTTACTCGTCTCCCTGACCTTGATGCCATAGTTGCCCTTCACATGGATGCATTTGCCGAGATTTTTGCGTTCATGGAGGAGCACATCATAAAATATTATGTATCTATCCCCCCACATGTAGGGATGTGGGTGCCTTGCGATCTTTTGCGCTATATACACAAAGGTGATCGCCCATTCTCTAAGCGGTTGCAACGATTCCAAGAAATTGCAACCAATTCAGGCCATTACTTGGACGAGCAAGCCTCGGGGGTGTCAACGCTCAAGAAGCACAAGTTGGGGGTGGAGTACCTTTCTCGGCTTGCAACATTTATCTTCTTGGTGAGCGAGGAACCTGATTTGGAGGAGCTTCGCTTACCACACCTTCAGGTTGGGTCCTTTATCAAGGGCACCAAGGAGCAGCAGGTTATCCCCATGAACCCTGTAGCGGAAGGAAAGGCACACCGGCTCGAGTACCCTAGGGGTCTTGAGGAAGTGGTTGAGAAATCCATAGTTGCGGCTGGCTCTAGTGACACTCCAGTGCCACTACCACTGACGGATGTGGCTATCCCAGAGGTAGAAATCAGTCGCTTCTCCTCAGTGTTAGTGGATGGGGAGGAGTATGTGTTCCTGCATGATTTGGAGAAAGCATTTGGCCTTCACATGGATGAATGCTTGAGTGTGCTATGCAACAACACCAAATGTCCCTTAGACAATACGCCAGATGCCCTAGAAAGCAAGCTCTTGCCAGATGGGGACTCTGTTGCTGACACTATTGCAGTTGTATGTACGGAGGTCCTGGCAGCAGAGCAGTCGCACGTGGATGATGAAGAATTCCAAGCCACGCAAGCCAAGGTTGAGGCTGCTAGGATGCCTATGCCATTATGCAACCTCCCATCTAATGATCCAAAGGTCGTATCTGTGGTGCATGGGAGCATTGACTTGGATGCAAAGGGCAACAGGGAGGAGGACAACAAGGAGCAGGAGGTAAACTGTATCCTAAATTTCATGTTACTATTTTATCCTTCATTATCTTTTTTTGCAACCTTCATCGGTTTATGACAGGATGTCGTAGAGGTTAATGATTTTGCTGCAAGGACGGGTGGCAAGTGGATGGGCTTTGGACCTCAAGCTTCCCTTGTGCATTACCTAGGACAACTCCCCCTTGGCGATGTGGCCATTATCCATAATGAATTTACTCCCCAAGCCCATTTTATGACTTGGTCGTTAAAAGCTTTGAGCAAGTTTTTGTGTTTGAGCACCATTGCTCAAACTGCGCATCAAGTGTTCCTAGTGCGTAGATCCCTTGTATGCACAGCGTTTGGCACCAGCTTTCGTGGTAAAGTGCTTGCCCAGATAGGGATACATGCTTCCATTGACTCAACTGACCCAAAGGCCATAGCGCTGTCCCTCTTGACTGGGGAGTTGCCTTACGCGCAAAATAGGCGCCAGGAAATGGTCAAAAAAATTATGAACTCCTCAGATACATGATGTAAAATCACCGTTTTGGAAGTAATAAAAAATATTTGAAATTGTCTCTCTATCTTGAAAATTCTTTTGAATGTGATTTGTCAATCTTGAAAATTGTTTCAATTGGTGATATGAAAATTGTTTTGATTAGTGACTTTGTAATTCAAGTTCTGTATGTAATTTCAGTCAATTTCAGTAAATTTAGGTATTTTATGTTCCCTAGGGGGTAGATAAGCCTACCAAGGGCCAAAAAAAGCATGGCCACCAGGGCACGCAAATGGCCCATCCATCAGTTTTGGATGGGCCATTTGCGCGCCCTTGTGGCCAGGCTTTATTTTGCCCCTGGTAGGCTTATCTACTCCCTAGGATACTTACAAAGCACAAATTTATTGAAATGAATTGGTTTTGCATCATTAATTTAGATGCACCCTTTCTATGGCAATTCCAACATATGTTCACACTCAAGGACACTAGAAAAGGTAAAATCAATTATGAAATGAAGTTTCCAGCACACTATCACCTGCTTTAGCTCTACCTAGTACACCCCTGCACCAAAAAGTCCAATTACATTGGACATTTGAAAAATCCAAATTAATGTTGCATAGACACTTGGTTTCACAGTATGTTATTTTTTTTGATATCCTATAGAGAATTCAAAGCTTGAAATGGCCAAAAAAGGGTGTCCACAAGGATCCATGTAAAATAATGTTGCAAAACCAATAGGTTTTAGTAAATTTGTGCTTTTTAAGTACCCTTGCGGGTATATAAGCCTACAAGGGGCAAAAAAAAGCCTGGCCACAAGGGCGCGCAAATGGCCCATCCAAAACTGATGGATGGGCCATTTGCGCGTCCTTGTGGCCAGGCTTTTTTTTGCCCCTTATAGGCTTATCTACCCCCAAGGGTACTTAAAAAGCACAAATTTACTGAAATTGACTGAAATTACATACAGAACTTGAAATTACAACGATAATAGACACAATAGACACAACTGTTGATCATATTGTCATTGGAAAGTCAAATCATTACAAAGATAAGGGTGTGCAATACAAAAAGAGGGGTAACTTCGGCTAATGCTCGAAGTCTCGTCGCAATCGACATGCAAGCTGCATATCTTTTGGCTGTATTGTCACTCGCTTTGTATGTATGGCGCATAGGTTGGTATCTTCCAACACCGAAATGATGTGGGCCTCTACAGCTTCTTGAATAGCCTCTAGTGCTATTGCTTGCATTCTATACTGATTTTCATAGCTTTGAAGCACCTCCTTCACAGTGCGAGCAAAGGGGGCGCGTCGAATCAAAAGCTCCGTCGTCTTCTGGTAGTGGCGGATTTCTGTAAATGTCCTTGCTATTTTTCGGCGCCGCTGCGGTTGTCTTGGGGGGCACTTGCACATTTGCTGGCGGGCAGCGTTTAGGCTTCTTGAAAAACTTAGACTTGCGCCTGTTTACATGCTTAGGGGCTTGTTCTGTAGCCTCTTTTGATTCTTCCTCTTCCCTTGGCTGCCGATCTTGTCGTGTGGGGAGAGCTCCCTGGCCTCCAGGCAATGTCTTCCCCCCAACGGCCACCCGGTATGTGCGCGGTATTTTTTCTCGCAGCCATGGTGGCTCACTCTCTGATTCAGTGTCTGTATGGACCACCCGAGTCCTGGATGGTCCTGCTTGTGATTGGTGGCGCGACGGCTGCTCCCTATCGGACTTTGTTGTTTGCTCGCCCGCTTCTTCTCGCCAGCGCTGGGCACGTTGCTTCATTCTCCTTCTAGGTGTTATATCTTGAGGAGGTGGAGATTCAACAGTCCTTGATGACTCTCGTGCCCTACCATGCACCATGCCCACTACCAGATGAGTTCCTGGAACGGTTAGGCGTTCGTCGCCGTTTTCTTGTGCCTTTAAGCCATGAGGGCTTCTCACATCCTTGGAGGGTGTTTTTGTTGGCAGGCGGATGGTCTTTCGCGGTTTGTTTGGTGTGCGCCATTTCGTTGGTAAGAGCTCACCTGTTCTTAAGAAATGAGTGGTTTTTGAGAGCATGCAATATTTATAAGGGCCCATTTAAAAAGGGCCCTGTTCACACTAATTTTTTTAATAAAAGTATTATTTTTAAAATAAACATGTTGCTAAGAGTTGGATCCTGCGTTCACGTTTAGTGACTCGCGCAGTATCCACTTTGATCCTTGTCGCACTCTGCATCGCTGCCATGCAGCATGCTTGGTGGGACCTTGCGACATTTGCCACTTGTTGCTAGGCTCTTGACGACTCCATTTCCTCACTTCAATAGCAATCTTGGATTGTCACGCACGCTCCATTATGAGCTTACGAGCAAATGTTATGCGAAAAAACCAATTGAACATCTCCTCCAAATAATTGGATTGCACCATTCCACCACCATGTTGAGTATTTTTGAAGTACACTCCCCTTGCTCGATAATGGGACTTCTCCATGCCTTGAGTGCTAAAAATTTCAAGCGATCCATACTTGTGCATAAAAAATGCACCATGCGCAAACAAGATATGCTGTTCACATGAGTAAACGATCCACATTATTAAATAAAAACAATCCCTTGTAATGAATACACCATGTAAAATGACTTACCATGTAATGTGTGATGTTATTTTCACCCCAAGAAAGGGTGAAGACCTTGGTAAAATCCGCCAAGGCTTCTTGAAATGATTGGCGTTGTTCTTCTATTGTGCTGTTAAGGCCCATAAGCTTGACCATTTTATCAAAATGTGCCCAAACTTGCTTGCGCTTGTTTGCAAGCTCGCCATTTGAATCATTGTCCGTAGTAGCTTTGCATAACTCCTTCCAAAGCTCCCAAAGGTTACCTGCCTGTTGGTTGGAGCTGTTTTGAGCATCATATCGACTTGGCTTTCCTTGGGAAACTTTCTTCAAAAAGTGTCTAGCTTTTTGTCCACTCATTGACACTTGTTGAGCAATTTCATGGGCCTCCCTTGTGTTCTTTGCAGCAACGATAGACACATTTTCACCGTGAGAGCCAATGGAATTCAAGAGTACCTCCACTCTTTCGATCGCTTCCTGGGACTTTTCCAACGGTTTCATTGTGAAAGCATAGTCAATGTGGAGCTTCAATAGCCTATCAAAAATGCGCATGAATGCGTGTAATGTACAAAAATATACATTCGATAGAGGAAATCGAAAGATTGGATTCCAAGCGTGGTCCTTTTGATCACGGTCTGGGGCATTGAGCATGGGACATCTCAGAATAGACGCTTCCCATTCTCTACCTTCATCTCCGACATCACGACAATCTAACCCTTGTTCTCCATGCCCTTGCCATGGAAGCATGGAACCGGACTTTGTAGTGCTCTTATGTGATTTTTTTCCATTAGGTTTGTATCCTCGAGTGCAAAATGGACAAGGCATGAGAGAAGAAGCCCCTTGTTTGCAGCCAAGCAAACACTTTATGGTCTTCAAATCCCCACCTAAGTGCCACTCCACATCATAACTACTAAAACCCTCAATCTCCAACTTCTGACATGCAATTTGGGAGTGTATTACTTCTGTAATCCATGAAGTTCTCTCAAAAATCCATGAAAGTACTCCATTGGTCTCTTTGGGCACCTCAATAGCACCCAACCACCAAATGTCTTTCTCTGATTGCACGCTAAAAGATGGGGTGGGAGATGGCTCGACTGAATCCCTTCGCTTGGTTTGCAGAAGGGCCTCGTTCATTAGAGTGACACTTAGCCTCTCTAACTTTTGGCCTTTCACTATTTGACACTCATCGAGTTTCAACACAAAAGCGAATTTTGTGTCAAGCACTACAAAATAAATAGTGCTAAGACCTTAAACTTCAGAGTCTATGATAAGAATAATACCAAAGAAAAAAGTAAAGTGTGTCACCTTCTTCAGGTAACTCGTAAAATCTAAGCATGTCTTCTTGAAGCCTTCTAAGATCCACGAAAAAATTGTTCCACATTGTGTAAGGAAAGCCCTTCTCCGAAGGTCTTATGGATTGTTTCTTACCTTTTCCCCTTGTCTTTGTTGCGCACGAAGCATAAAGGGAAGTTGGCATTGTGTCCTCAATGTGTAGGTATGTCCCAATGCGGGAGAACACATCTTCGTTTGTGGCCTTCTTTGAGAGCTTGACCTTGTGAGGAACGGGAAATAGGTTTTCCACAATGCCATGTTCTTTGAGGGCATCCTTTAGGAGTTGGAAAATAGCCTGATAGGCTTTGGTGCTGATTCCAGCTTCATCACAAGCTTGTTGAGCGTCATCATCACTAACCACATTTCTTAATTTACGCATAAGGTCCTTAGTGACTGCATCCTTAATGTGCTTACCTCCAGGTGATTGTAAGATAGAAATCACGTCCTGGGTATTGAGACAACTAGTGAGAAGGTTGACTCGATCATCTTGGCTTGTTCCACCGCATGCCTCCTGGATGAAGTTTCTAGCAACAAATAAACATAAATGTTAGAAAATAGTGTGAAGTAAGAATGCATCATGCAAGTAAAGACCAAATCACGTTGTGGCTGTAACTCGTCGTTTGCATGCTCCTCCCGAATGTGCAAGAGTTTCAATGGATGAATACGTGCGTTTGCGTTCCCTTGCACCAAGGGGTGTTTCTTTCAAGTATGTGATGGTGTTGGTAAGCTTCTGGATGTGGGACTCCTTTTATTGCATTTGTTGTTCAAGAGTTTTAACTACCCTCTCCGAAGAGGCAACACTCTCTTGTAATGCTGTCGTCTTGAGGTGAAGAGCTTGACATTCGTGCATCCACATATGCAAAGAAGCACCTGTATCCATACACAACCGCTTGCAATAGCCTAACAAACCTGCTTCTCCCCTCCCAAGAAATTGAAGAAATGTGGAAAGGCTATTAAACGGTGGATGGAAGCGGCTTATAGGATCGTAAGGGTACAAATGGCCATCCACCCAAATGTCAACATTGGTCTCACAAGCGGTGCGACGTTCCTGTGATGACCATTGATCACCTTCACTAGTGGTCTTCGGTGCAAATGCCGTGGGTAAGCGAATATGTATGCTTTTGGTGTGCGGAGTACGTGGTGGTGGAAGCAAACCATTTGTGATGTCCGTGAGCACCATGGAAGCTGTTGCGTGAGGAAGAAAATGATGAAAAGATAGAGGGGGAAGGGTAGAGAGGTTGAGGAAGATGGGAGGAGAGAAGGAGGGAGGGGGGGGAGGGAGAGATTGGGGAGGAGAAGGAAGGTAGGGGCAAGGGGGGAGAGAAGAGGGAGAGAGAGAGAGGAGGGAGGAGGGAGGAGGAGGAGAGAACAAAATGTTTATTACTTTTTGGGGGAAAAGAGTTTTGAAAAAATGGACTTTCTAAGCTTGTGGATTAAAAAATGGGTCAAAAAATGATTTTTGGATATGTACATATGTTGGGAGGGAGTTTTAAGTTAGAAACAAGTAAAATGATTTTTTTAAAAAAAAAGTCAAATTTTGTCCCTTTGTGACCCACGTTTTTGCTGATGTGGACACACCCCTATGCTTCCTTCACTTTAAAAAAAGCTAGAGAGAGAAAATAACCCTTTAGGTCCACATCCTACATTTGTCTAAAAAAAAGGCTAGAAAAGCCTACTCAAAACTACCTTCTTCAATGCCCTTGCCCCCTAAACCCCACACAACATTAACCTTAATCCCTAAAAATTAGGATTCCTTACAAGGCCCATGCAAGGTTCATATTTCTCCTAATGCTGTGAAGTCTACATTCCTCTTCATTGATGTTTTTAACAGCTCCGGCAGTCTTCTTAGAAGGTTTCCTTGGCCAACAATGCGCTCGGGATCTATTTCCCGCCTCTTCCTCCTATGTGATCTTAAACCTGCCATTTATTTCATACTCACAAATATAAGTTTCAATGAGTATATATAAAAAGAAGAGCACCAAATGATCATATAAGTTTTGAACCAACTATAATTAAGTATCTCACAATTGCTACCAACTAATCATATAGTCAATAAAATAAGATGATTACTATGGATTAAATGCAAAACTGGACAAAATTGGGTTATATATGTGAGGAGTAAAAGCCATACAAGTGGATCACGGTGCGAAGAATACATAAACAAATATCCATACAACTATAGGCGCGCCGTGATCCACTTAGTGGGCTTTCAGATAATAGAATATCTACCAATACATCAAAGCAATTGTACATTCAGAAAAAACGTTTGTACAAAATCAAAAGAGGATCACGGTGCGCGGAGTATGTAAATTAATGTTAAAAGCACTGCTGGCTCGCCCTGATCCACTTTGCAGGCTTTCATGCATTGAAATACCTACAATAATATTATACAAAAAATCCCTTTGTAAATATTAGAAGAGGATAACGGCGCACGGAGTATGTAAACGAATCTTCATAACGTAACTTGCGCACCGTGATCCAATTATGGAATTTGAAAGGTGAAATGATCTTTTACATTTTGAAGCACACTCACAAAACACAACTAAACTAAGGATAGTAAAATTGAAGGGATTGGCTTTACCTTTGCCAGGACTAGACATTGTTGTTGGAGTAGAGGTTTTGGAATGGGAATGTAGTTTTGAGTCTTCAAGCTTCTGATTTCTGCACCTTGAAGGAGGCAGAGGCCTTCTTAGGTGTCTCTTTCCCACTTCCTCACTTTCTCTCTCTGTCTCTCAAGGCTTTATCTCCGTCTCTTTTGAGGTCTGTAATTAGCTTGACCACACCAGTTAATCTCTCTCTCTCTCTCTCTCTCTCTCTCTCTCTCTCTCTCTCTCTCTCTCTCTCCCTCCCTCCCTCTCCTTTTCATGCAATAATAGATATTACGGTTGGCATTTTTAACGATGCGAGCCGCATATATTGAACGCGTGTTACAAGGACATGCATTTAATGGGCGGTACGACCAAAAAAGAGATTTTTTACAACCCAAAAATACGTGTACATTTATAGTAACAAATGCACACTTGATTTCATAATGAGAGAGAGAGAGAGAGAGAGAGAGAGAGAGAGAGAGAGAGAGAGAGAGAGAGAGAGAGAGAGCTAGAGTTGCTGATAGTCTGTTAGGTTTGGAAGCTAAAGACAGAGAGAGATCGATGGAGAGAGTGTGAGAGATAGTATTTTTGAAACTTGCTTGGTTTGAAAGAAGAAGAGACAGAGACAAAGAAAGACAAAGAGAGGGATGTCATAAAATGGATCACGGCACGCGGTAGAGTGTTCTCTTTGCTTGCTTTTGTGTCCGCGCGCCGTGATCCACACACACACACACACACACACACACACACACACACACACACACACACACACAGAGAGAGAGAGAGAGAGAGAGAGAGAGAGAGAGAGAGAGAGAGAGAGAGAGAGAGAGAGAGAGAGAGAGAGAGAGAGAGAGAGAGAGAGAGAGTATCCTACAAAACTGTGGAGGCTTGTTGCTTACAAGGCTTGATATAGATTACAAACTTTTCTTGATCCTCTTGTGGATTACGATGCACGGAAAGCAACTAGCCTGGCTTAAAGATGAACCCGCGCACCGTGATCCACAAAGAACGGGGTGCGGGGGGGGGGGGGGGGGAAGAGAGAGAGAGAGAGAGAGAGAGAGAGAGAGAGAGAGAGAGAGAGAGAGAGAGAGAGAGAGAGAGAGTCAATTTAATAATCATTAAAATTGGGGCTTGTTGCCTAAAAGGCTTGAAGTAAGTTTCTAATTTTCCTCCTTCCCCTTGTGGATCACGACGCGAGTAGGCTATTAGCCCATGTCAAATCTGAGCCCGCACACTGTATCCCACAGAGAGAGAGAGAGAGAGATCCTCTGCATTTTTCTCTTCCAATGTAATGGCAAGAACCAAGGCAACAGCAAGGAAGGCAGGGAAAGGACCACGGTTTGCAAAGAAAGCACGTGGAAGGTCTGCTAGTAAGAAGAAAACTTCAGGTAAACCAATGAAGATATTGAAGGGCACAAGAATGAAGAATATTCAAAGAAACATGGGTTTATTTAGGGTGATCAGGAAAGCTCAGAAATGTATTGAGCTTTGTGTCCCTAAACTTCCTTTTCAAAGAGTAGTGAGACAAATCTATGAGGAAGCACGTGCTGGTACAATGAGGTGGAAGGCAATTGCCCTGCTGTGTCTTCAAGAAGCAGCAGAAGATTTTCTTTTGGAGTATTTTAATGATATTACCATTGTTGCTGCTCATGCTCACCGTGTGACAATAATGAACAAGGACAGTGAGACTCTTAAGAGAGTGTGTTGGAGATACGATAAGCTCCTTATCCCTAATGAGTTTATTGATCCCAAAATGAAAGATATACTGCTAATACCACCAGGCCGCCGAGTTCAAGGGGTTAAGATTCATGAGGTTAGTCATGAGGTGAACACAAGAGCCAGAAGCAGAGAAGTTAAAGAGTATACTGTCTGCTGCTGCTGATGAAGAGGCCCAGAGGAGAAATTATGGGCAATTCACCACAGAGCTAAATGAAAGAAACAATGATGTTTTACACTCCATGACAGAGGGACTGTTAGCAAGCATTCCCCTTGCTGATGGTAGTAGGTAATTAGCACTGGACTCTGTTGATATTGGGATATTGAAAGATCCAAATGCACAAATTACTGACTCTATTGTTTATGTATGCCTAAAGTAATTAGTGCTCTTAAGATCTTTCTTTGTTGGTACTTGGCCTCTAATTAAATCCTTGTTTGTGATTGTAGCTTAATAAAGAGCCAGCTCCCTCAAGAAACCAAAATGAAATTTATATTTTAGATCCACAAATGTTTGTGACACTCCGAATAAAGAACACCCCTCATGGCACATTGGAGAGATGGTTTGTCCACTGTCCAATGCTCCAGGTGACAACACTGGTGTTGCCATACGAATCAGCAAATCATTGGAGCCTTGTATGCATAGAATTGGACAAACAAGTGGTATGGACTATCAACTCCATGCAAGCAACACATTTAGAGATAAGATAAGAGTGTAAGTGTTGATAAAACCTTTGATGTTTATTTGGGGTATGGCTGATGACCTGAATATTGTTAATAATAAATAACCTTCACTGTTTACAGATGTATAAAAAGATTACTTCATGTCTATGGAAAACTCTGTGGAAATCATGAACTGTACAAGTCCACCTTTAAAGCTGTCAAAGTGCCTAATCAGACAGATCCAAATTCCTATGGTTGGAGATGTCTTCTCCATGCAGAGTATATACTCCAGAGTTTTTTTGCTCTTCATCCATTTATGTCAAAGGTATTTCCGGTTATGGTATGGACCAACATTAGTGCTATTATTAATTAAAGTATTGACCACAAGTTAACCTAATTTTGCAAAATGCTCTGGAAAATTATACATTGGAATATTTACAAAGGTACGGCACTTCAATGATTCAACATCTACTATCTCTTTCAGCCCCAATAATTTTAGATGCAGAAGACAGTTTTGTCGACGACCATATTATAGCTTTCACAATGACCGGTGAAGAGGTAGTCAGGCCAGTTTCCAAGACTCTAAACCAAATTCCTCAAAGTGACCCCATATTAGAGGAAAAGACACCGGTAAGCTTTGCAGTTGGAGCGGCTGAATCCAAAGTTGGGGTTGAGCAATGTGAATTAGACCAAGCCCCTAAAAATACAGATGTAAAATGCTCCTCAGAGACGAAGAATGCAACAGAGGTTCTAGGCCAAGCAGAGGAGGATAAGGGAGTGCTAGGGGAGGAGGCCAATATAGAGGAGGAGGCCAATATTGCAAATCAAGGCCAGGAACAGACAACAGAACAGGTTAACCATTCGGCCATGGAAACACAAGAGTCATGTACTGCACAAGCACAAGAGGTGGATACCCTTGGCAATACACAAGGAAACATCGACACTCAACAACAAAATGTCAACATTAGAAATGATCAATACGGACTCTTGCTTCAAGTAGATATGGTTGTTCCGGTAATATCCATTGTACTTAAATAATAAATGCTTTTTTGTTTCTAAATACTTATATGTATGCACACAATGATTGCAGAGACTGATTATCTTGGATCTCAATGGATTGCTACTGCTACGACAGCCATACAATGTATATACAAAGCTCTCCGATTTATGTAGTTTCCGCTTGGGAAATGTCAGAGTATTGATTCGACCAGGCACAAATGAATTTTTGAATTTTTTGATTTCAAGGTTTAGGGTTGCTATCTGGTCTTCAATGTAGGCCCATAACCTGAATCCCCTTGTTTCCATCGTTTGTAATTTGGCTGAAAATCAGAGATCGGCTTTTTATTTTGAGTATAGTCAAAGAAATTGTAATACCATTGCGGGACACTTCCACCCAAATAAAGCTAATGTACCACTTTTCTACAATCCCTTTAAGCAGATCAATGTCTATTATGATGCTTTCAACACTTTGTTGATTGATGACACACCACATAAGGGTTTACTTAATCCCTCCGGCACTACTATATCCCCACCTTCGTTTGAAGGGCACCTTCACGATTTTTACCTAGAGAACATTTTGGTCCCATACGTGCAAGCAATGTACTTAAGCCCATTGAGCACATCAGAATTTGTACTTACAAATGTACTTAGTAATTCATTGATTATACCTTGAATTGATACTGTCTATCTGTCTATGTGTTTCAAATACTCAGAGAGAGAGAGAGAGAGAGAGAGAGAGAGAGAGAGCGAGAGAGCGAGAGAGCGAGAGAGAGAGAGAGAGAGAGAGAGAGAGAGAGAGAGAGAGAGAGAGTGAGCCTTGAGCAAACACTTGATATTAAGATTAAACTAGTCAAAAATGTTACATTTTGTTGAAGCCATTCAAGGATGATTACATGGGCACAATTTGAATACGGCCAGAGAGATCTCCACAGAAAAAATGCTTCTCCTTTCGTTGCATTACTCTTCGTCCGTCCAACAAGAAAGAAAAGTTTACGGAGTCAATGTCGACAGTCTCCTTCACTATGTCATGTCGAAGTTACAAAAGATTGTTGGAATTAAGGTTGCAGAGAAACGCACACAACTTGGAGAAGACGAAGGAAGCTCAAGCACACAATAGAGAGTGTGTTGCTTAGTGTGCAATGGAAAGATAGATAGCCCTAGAGTGATGGGCGTATATACAATGCTCGTGGGGAAAAACCTCCTAAAGAGGGAAAAAATGCCCCGGAGGTCGTAGTGTGTTCACACATATCACTACCACATGTATATGGTAACAAATCCCCCCTGGAGTGATGCGGTGAACAAGAGCTGGCACATGAGTAAAGGGAAGTGCCATGCCCTGAGGACATGATCAGTCCACAAAGGGGAGTAAGCCCAACTCTTTGCGGAAAGCTTCAAGCTTCTCACAAGACAATGCCTTTGTGAAAAGATCTGCAAGGTTGTCCTGTGTTGGCACATAAGCCAAGCTGATCTCTCCTGCTGAGAGCCTCTCCCTGACATAGTGGTAATGCACCTCAATGTGCTTTGTGCGAGCATGAAAAACTGGGTTCCTCACAACTGCCAATGCGCTCTGACTGTCACTGTAGATAGTGTTGGTAGTGTCCTGTCCAACACCCAAATCAGCCATAAGGCCTCTGAGCCATACACACTCAACCATAGCTATGAAGACTGCCCTGTACTCAGCCTCACAACTCGAAGTGGCCACAATAGGTTGCTTCTTGCTCAACCATGATATACATGAAATGCCAAGCATGAAACAAAAACCACTTGTGGACACTCGTGTGTCAAAACAACCAGCCCAATCTGAGTCCGAAAAAGCATGTAAGTCTGGCGGCAATGATCCCCCCTTGGGATAAAACAAGCCAAGATGTAAAGTGCTACTAAGGTAGCGGAAAAGCCTCTTGACAGCCTGCCAATGCTTAGACCCTGGGCTATGCATAAATCTATTGACCTGTGAGACTGCAAACTAAATATCTGGCCTCGTGTTGCATACATAAATGAGGCAGCTAATAGCAGTTTGGTAAAGAGTGACATCAGCAGGATCACCAGAATCATGTAGACTCAACTTCAAACCCGTTTCCATGCGAGTGGCAATAGGTTTGCAATCCTCAAGTCCAAACTTACATAGCAATGTCTCTATGTAACTTTTCTGACACAAGGAAATACCACCATCACACTGCTTAAACTGTATACCCAAGTAATGATGCAACAGCCCCAAATCTTTCATCTTGAAAGTAGCATTCAAATTAGCCTTAAATTCAGCAATATGTCTCTCATTTGGTCCAGTGATCAACAAATCATCGACATAAAGAATCACAATGAGAAGTACATCACCCTCACGCTTTACATACACTGTGCTTTTTGTTGGACTGTTACAAAAGCCTCGTTTGACCAAATGAGTGTCAGCTTTCTCATACCAAGCATGAGGAGATTGCTTCAACCCATACAAAGCCTTCTTACATCTGCACACTTTGTCCTCTTGTCCTTTTATGACAAAACCGCAAGGCTGGGTTACATAAACTTCCTCAAATATGTCACCATTCAAGAAAGCAGTAGCAATGTCTGATTGATGTACATCCCAACCAAAATGAGCTGCCAATGCACATAGAAAACGCACAGTAGTCATACGACAAGTGGGAGCAAAAGTCTCTTCATAATATATGCCTTTTTGCTGTGCACAACCCTTTGCAACAAGTCGAGCCTTATGGAAATCGATCTCACCATCCGGCTTGCGTTTCAACTTGTAAACCCACTTCGTACCAATGGCCTTTTTGCCAGGAGGCAAATCACATAAAGTCCATGTGTCATTTTCTATAAGTGCATCATATTCTGATTGCATGGCAGCCATCCAATTTTTTGAATTCTGTGCTTCATCAAAAGACAAAGGCTCCTCAACATCATGTAAGCTAGACATAGCCAAAGCATAACAATTTGATGCATAAGATGCATGGCGAGAGCCTGAACGAGTACGACTAGACAAAGGTGCATCCAATTTACTGTCACGCAAAGTGTGCACCAGCCATTTTGGCATACCTCTAGCCTGCTCATTTTCAGCCCTTTCCTCATCAAGTACATCATGTACATCTGCATCAGTAAAAGGCTAATCTGTAACATTTTCAGAAACCCCCATAGGCTGTACATTTGCCTCATTGCAGAGTCACATTCGTATTTCCACCAGTACAGAGAGGCAACAAACTGTCATAAATGTCCTGTGAGCTTACATTACTATCTCTAGTACATGACAACAAGGGCTGAACAGAATCTTCCACAAACACTACATCTCGTGAAACCAGAATATGCTTTGTTTGCGGATGATATAACCTGTAGCCTTTGCTTTCAGCACTATAACCAACCAAAATACATTTGATAGCCTTATCATCCAATTTTTTGCGCTATGTTTGTGGCACCAAAGCATATGCCAAACAGCTAAAAACACGCATGTGCTCAATAGACGGCTTTCTATCATGCCATGCTTCATATGGAGTAATAGATTGCAAAGCTTTTGTAGGACACCTGTTAAGTACATAAGTGGCACACATGATGGCCTCAAGCCAAAAAAAATGCGGCAAAGCTTGACTTTTGACCATACATCGTGCCATTTCCGTCAGTGACCTGTTTTTCCTCTCAGCAACACCATTTTGCTGTGTACATTTCGAGACATTTTCAGCCATAGCCAAAAATTGTTTGAAGCACATAAAAAATTCGGACTTTTCTTTAAGAGGAAATACCCATGTATGCCTAGAGTAATCATCATTGAAAGTCATGAAGTAAAGGTAATTGCCCAAGGACGGAGTTTGCATGGGCCCACAAACATCACTATGCACAGGCTGCAACCTGCATGTGGCCCGAACTGGAACCATCCTTTGGAAACTTAGAACATTGCATCTTACCCAAAATACAGCCTTCACAAACATGTTTGACAGGTGCTTCAAGAGGCGACAAAGAAGCAACCATATCAGATTGCTGCAAGCGCAGCAAAACTAGCAAAATTCAGATGACCAAAACATGCATGCCAAAGTTTTGCATATGAAATAGCCCTTGAATCTGCAACAACATTTGAAAAATTTTGTCCACACTTGTCATACAAAGTGAGCTTATACAGCCCACATCACAAAATGCCAGATGCCACAAGTTCATCACCAAAACTGAGATCATGAACTGTACGTCTATCATCCACAAATTTCACTACAATTCCAAGTCTAGCAAGTGCGGATACAGACAAGAGATTCTTCTTGATCCCAAGTACATAAAGTGCATCAACAAGTGTGAAGGAACTGCCATTTGCAATAGTAAGCACAATCTTTCTAACTCCCTGAACCGGATAAGAGGCATTGTTGGCACAAGTGACTGAATTCCCATGAGGGACAGACTCGAGAGAGGTAAACAATTCACGATGTGAGGTAATGTGCTTTGTAGAACCACTGTTGAAATACTACACATGTGAATCTGCAGCAATTGACAAGCATGCATCATGGACAGCAGGATTGTAAGTGCACTCTTCGCTAGAAGACCATTCTGCATCAACATCAGCAACACAATCTCCTTTCACAGAAGACTCAACAATGGTTGCATTTGTAGTGGAACCAACATTTGCAGTGGAACCACCCTCTTTCTTCTTAGCCTCTTTGGCCTTCAACTTAGGACACGACTTGATCAAGTGATCATTAGCTTTAAATAATGGCAACGCATCTTCTTTTTGCCCTTATTGCCAGAATTTCCAGGCGAAGTGCTGCCACAGCAGAAGCATTGGGAACAGAAGTTTTGCCACTCACAGCAGAACCATAAGAAGTGGCTGCATTGCTGTTACCACCCTTTCTTTGAGAAGCAATAAAAGACTGTTCAACTGCACGCTGTCTAGTCCTGTTTTTTCTGGAAAGTGACTCTTGCAACAGCAATGTGCATAATGCATCAAACTTGACAACTTCTAGATTTCCTTGGGTCATAAATCTCCAAGTACTAGCAAAACTCTGGTTAGAATCTGGTAAGGCATCAAGGATAGTCTGCACAAGGGAACTGTCTGAAATGACTTCACCTGCAGAAATAAGTTGCTCATTGATATCCTTGACACCAGCAAGGAAAGTGTCCATGTCATCTTCCTCATGCATAATCTTCGACTCCAGCTCTTTACGCAGCAAAGCAATTTTAGCCTCATTGCGACTTGCATAAAGACCTGCTAGAATATCCCAAGCTTGTTTTGCAGATTTTGCTGAATGAATGTGAGGAACAATGGTGCACTTCACAGACAACACAATCAATGCATAAGCCTGCACATCCTTTACATCCCAACGAGCTTGTTTTGCCGTAGGCGAAACAACTCTAATAGCAGCAATCCTACTTGCACCAAGATCTGCAACATCCTCAACATCGCCTACATCCTCAGAACCAGGATGTACATCAATGCCCTGGACAATGTTCCAAACGCCCTTTGACACATGAACATGTTGTATCATATAAGCCCACATAGGGTAGTTGTCCCCATCCAACCTGTCCTCAGCAGCAAACATCTTGAACACATCTGTGTTGTTGTCAGTCATGGTAAATGCTGCACCTGATGTGAAAACTGCTCAAAAATAGGAGAAACGGAACGGAAACAACACGTGCTATATAGCACAAACCGTAGAAGACTCGGAGGCACTTGTTATGCAGAAAATGGCACTGACAGAAACTCTGCACAAAATGACGAAATAGCCTGTGCAGTACTGCATGTAGTGGAAACGGAGGCCGAAATAAGCCCGAATCAGAACTTTGAGCAGACTAAGCTCTATGAGTTGTCCTGAAATATTTGTCGACCTACGAACGCTCGCCAAACCTCAGTGTAATTGGAGAAAGTGAGCAGGCATGTGCTGGAGCAGCTAGCGACTAAGCCCGGGAGTGAGGACGTAACCTGCTCTGATACCAATTGTTGGAATTAGGGTTGCAGAGAAATGCACACAACTTGGAGAAGATGAAGGAAGCTCAAGGCACACTATAGAGAGTGTGTTACTTAGTGTGCAATGGAAAGATAGATAGCCCTAGAGTGATGGGCGTATATACAATGCTCGGGGGAAAAAACCTCCTAAAGAGGGAAAAAATGCCCCGGTGGTCCTAGTGTGTTCACACACATCACTACCACATGTATACGGTAACAAAGATTGCATTGCTGCCTTATTGTAAATTTGTAATTACTATCATAAGATTTAGGTCTTTGTCCACCACTTACACGTCTATGACAACATTGTTTGGCAAACTTGCTGCCTCTTGATCCATAGGCACATAGCAACCTTCAACAATGTGAGAACGCTTGTACTAAAAGGAGATTATTAATGTCTGTGTCGCAAGCATATACTTGACAATGAAAGTGTCAAGAGCAATCTTGGAACATATGCCATCTGTTTCTTTCACATACCACCCTCGATCAAGAAGCTTATCACACAAGAGGGAATCAAATGATTTGCAGAGCAGCATTGTTTTAGCAACATATACTTTGCAGGTATGAAATAACTCAACAAAGAGACAAATAGGACAAAAATTTGCAAGTTTCACCAATTTAGTGGGTACAAAGTTTCGGAGAGACCTCTGAACATCCCTATAGAGCCTGCTCCTCAATGCCTCACTCATTGTTGTGTCGGGAATGGGCCAATCCACGGAGTTCCAGTTGGTTGGTAGTGGAACCTTCACCAACACTCCTTTCTGTTCCTTTGATTGAGTTGGTAGAAATGGTCATAAAAGAAAATACCCTCGTCTACCAGGCTTTTGCTAGTTCTGCCAGCATATTGCAAGACTCCAATATGAGGATGGGTCACAGAGATGAGACCTATAATCAATAAAGACCAGGAGTAAATGCACCGCGAGTACTGAAGTGGTGTGCTACCGAATAAAAATGGACAAACCATGAAATCCACGAATGTTTCTATAATCGAAACTATGTTAGAGAGAGACAATACGGACCACATGGAGGGGAAAAATCTCCACACCCCAAGATACCAGTGGCTCCCATTCCTCATATGACAAAGGATAAACATCTGTGAATGTAATAGAATAGAAATAAATACAAACATCTGTATAACCTAATTATATACCTGTTGATAAGAGAAGAAAAAAACAGATTCTCATTTGAAATTAAGATAACATTTATAGAGGAGTGCTAAATAATTAACTTACAGTTGCACCGTGGATTATGCACCATGGAGACATTGCCGCCATTAGCAATCACATCAGAGTGAGTGAAAGATGTTGAACAAAGACTTCTTTCACAATCTTCTTACCAACCTCGACTTTGAAAACCAAAACTCTTGCTTTCCATGCAAAAAAAAATACGTTTGTTGCTTTTGAGTTTTTTCTCCTTCTTGGCTGCATAAGAACCCAAGAACCTTTGCTTATCCTCTACTCTTGCCACCTATTATCTGTAGTGAGAGAGTTTGAGATTGAGATAGTGCTTATGCTACTACATGGTCTTCTTGGCATACTAATGGTGAGGCTGGTTGGGGACAGTGTAGAGCAACCTCTAGAACTTCTTGGGCGGGTAGAATACGAAGCCATAGGTAAAATGGAGGGAGATTAATGAGGTTTGAAAGCCTTTCATAAAGGTAGTGGATATCTTTTAATGAAGGGAGAGAGCTAGCTATCAATCAGTTGTCAGTGGTCATGAACTTGACGGCTACTAGCAGTGGGCCCTACTTTGTAACACCAGGAAGTTACCTTACGAAAATGGGACAAAAATCAATATTTTAAAATGTTTTATTTCATTTTTGTGTTGCTTTCCATGTATTTCTACGTTACGTAAGGTTGCTGCTCATCGGATGCGCCTTCTTTTCTCTCTCTTCAATAAGGCCTTCCAAATGACCTCCAAAATTTCCTAATGAAACAGGTCACTTACGAATATGGCACAATGCATGGTCAAAAGTCAAGCTTTGCTGCATTCTTTTTGGCTTGAGGCCATCACGTGTGCCACTTATGTACTAAACATGTGTCCTACAAAAGCTTTGGAGTCTATTACTCCATATGAAGCATGGCATGATGGAAAGCCTTCTATTGAGCACATGCGTGTTTTTGGCTGTTTGGCATATGCTTTGGTGCCACAAACACATCGCATAAAATTGGATGATAAGACTGTCAAATGTATTTTTGTTGGTTATAGTGCTGAAAGCAAAGGTTACAGGTTGTATCATCCACAAACAAAGCGTATTCTGGTTTCACGGGATGTAGTGTATGCCAAAATGGCTTGTGCATACATTGCGTGATAGTAAATTGGATGCACCTTTGTCTAGTCGTACTCGTTCAAGCTCTCACCATGCATCTTATGCATCACATTGTTATGCTTTGGCTGTGTCTAGCTTACATGATGTTGAGGAACCTCTGTCTTTTGATGAAGCACAAAATTCAAAAAATTGGATGGCTGCCGTGCAATCATAATATAATGCACTTATAGAAAATGACACATGGACTTTATGTGATTTGCCTCATGGCAAAAAGGCCATTGGTTTGAAGTGGGTTTACAAGCTGAAATGCAAGCCGGATGGTGAGATCGATCGCCATGAGGCTCGACTTGTTGCAAAGGGTTATGCACAACAAAAAGGCATAGATTATGAAGAGACTTTTGCTCCCACTTGTTGTATGACTACTGTGCATTTTCTATGTGCATTGGCAGCTCATTTTGTTGGGATGTACATCAATCAGACATTGTTACTGCTTTCTTGAATGGTATTTGAGGAAGTTTATGTAACACAGCCTTGTGGTTTTGTCAAGAAAGGACAAGAGGACAAAGTGTGCACATGTAAGAAGGCTTTGTATGGGTTGAAGCAATCTTCTGGTGCTTGGTATGAGAAAGATGACACTCATTTGGTGAAACGAGGCTTTCATAATAGTCCAACAGAAAGCACATTGTAAGTCAAGCGTGAGGGCGATGTACTTCTCATTGTTGTTCTTTATGTGGATGATTTGTTGATCACTATTCCCAATGAGACGCATATTGCTGAATTTAATGCTGATTTGAATGCTATTTTCAAGATGAAAGATTTGGGGTTGTTGCATCTTCAGTTGGGCATACAATTTAAGCAGTGTAACGGTGGTATTGCCTTGTGTCAGAAAAGTTACATAGAGACATTGCTATGTAAGTTTGGACTTGAGGATTGCAAACCTATTGCCACTCCCATGGAAACAGGTTTGAAGTTAAGTCTACATGATGCTGGTGATCCTACTGATGTCACTCTTTACCAAACTGCTATTGATTGTCTCGTTTATGTATGCAACACGAGGCTGGATATTCAGTTTGCAGTCTCACAGGTCAGCAGATTTATACATAGCCCAGGGTCTAAGCATTGACAGGCTGTCAAGAGGATTTTTCGCTACCTTAGTGGCACTTTACGTCTTGGCTTATTTTATCCCAAGGGGAGATCATTGCAGCCTAACTTACATGCTTTTTCAGACTCTGATTAGGCTTGTTGTTTTGACACGCTAGTGTCCACAAGTAGTTTTTGTTTCATGCTTGGCAGTTCATGTATATCATGGTTGAGAAAGAAGCAACCTACTATGGCCACTTCTAGTTGTGAGGCTGAGTACAGGGCAGTCTTCACAGCTACGGTTGAGCATGTATGGCTCAGACGCCTTATGGCTGATTTGGGTGTTGGACAGTATACTGCCAACACTATCTACACTAACAGCCAAAGCTTATTTGCAGTTGCGAGGAACCCAGTTTTTCATGCTTGCATAAAGCACATTGAGGTGCATTACCACTATGTCTGGGAGAGGCTCTCAGCAGGAGAGATCAGTTTGGCTTATGTGCCAACACAGAACAACCTTGAAGATCTTTTCACAAAGCCATTGTCTCGTGAGAAGTTCGAAGCTTTCCACAAAGCTTTGGACTTACTCCCCTTTGTGGACGGATCATGTCCTCAGGGCATGGCACTTCCCTTTACTCATGTGCCAGCTCTCGTTCACCGTGTCACTCCAGGGGGGATTTGTTACCATATACATGTGGTAGTGATGTGTGTCAACACACTTGGGACCACCAGGGCATTTTTTCCCTCTTTTGGAGGTTTTTTCCCCCGTGCATTGTATATATGCCCATTCATTCTAGGGCTATCTATCTTTCTATTGCACACTAAGTAAAATACTCTCTATTGTGTGCCTTGAGCTTCCTTCGTCTTCTCCAAGTTGTGCGTGTTTTTCTGCAACCCTAATTCCAACAAAAAGACCCTAGGTACTCACAAAGAAATATAAGAGAGTATGGCTCCACCCACTCAAACCTGATCATAAAAACCAACAATAAATCGGCCTTGCTGTTGAATTGTACTCAGAAAAAATTAGAACAGAACGAGCCCACTATGAGTGCTAGTCATCAGACAACCCAATCTTCTCTAATCAAATTTCAATTAAGAACAAATATTCTCTTTAAGCTTGATCAATATCCTACATCCACTGTATTAGTCTTGTTAATGCATGTTTTGTGTATGGCACGAAAGACATATATTCACAACACTTGACATTTTGATTGACATGTCTATGCGTTTGCTTGGAACAACACATAAACGCTACGGGCCAGGGTACGGCTTCCATTTCTTATAATTTTTGGAGAGACCACAATGCCAACTCTCCACCATACTTTTGGATGGCACTTCTGCATTTCAGTCCGTGATATTTCATTGCAAGACGTAATGTTTAACTATTCACATTGCTTTTTTGCTTGTCTCAAATATATGCCTGTAGATTGGACAATTGAAAAGCACCAATACAACATTGTAGGTCAGTAAAACACTTCATTAGCGCTTTATCTATTTGCTTGTTTTTGAAATTTTGCACATTGCTCCGTTTGGTTCGATTTACTCGGATGTTGCTTTCAGAACTATACATTGGATGTCGATCAAGATTTGCACATGTTAATAACGCACGCAAGTACTCTTTGTAGTGTATTGAAGTAGTGAATACATGAGTGTATTACAATAGTAAATGCACTTTATGTATCTTTACATTATAGCATTTCTTAAATGTATATCCTTTCACGGAGTGCCTCCGTTGCCAAAGTTGTCATGGTTTTGTTTCCTTTACTGCAAGATGCTAAAACTCAATTGGCACATGTTCTGTAGATGTTAAATATAGTGAGGCCCACCAAGCAAGACTAGGTATGGTAAATTGTAATAATAATGTAAATATATGGTTGTCGTCTATCGTTAGGCTAAGTGCGGTTGGCATTTGCACCACTTGAACTGCTCGTTCAGGTATGAAGGGGAGGAGCTTCGGATGAGAAGCGTCGCTGGCGAGAAGGGAGACGAGGAGGGACAGTGTCATCAGCATCAATATTACGTCCTCCTCGCCCGTAACGAGCTGAGTGGCTGCAATCAGAAGAGTGCCTTCGGACCGGGCCAGACTTCATGTCGTGCAAATTAGGCACATCAATAATATTACATTCATCAATTATATTTTGCTGTAATATTGAATTAGGATCTTCGACAGAGCCGCTAGTTGCTGCTGCTGAGTGCGGATGATGAATGTGATAGATATGATGGTGATGAATATGGTGCTCATGGCTCACTGCAGCTCCTCTACTTGCATAGTCCACAATATCCTGAGAGGCCTTAATGCGCCGCGCAACACCGCTAATCTGGCCGCAGGAGCTATTTTTAGCGGCGTTATTCGTTCTGCTGCTAGCTGGCTTAATTGAGGTGGATCTAACTGCGCTGCTAAATCTTTTGAGAAGCTTGAGGAGTGAATAAGATTTCAGAGGCTGCTGGTAGTGAGTGGCCGCAGCTGCGCTTGCTGGCTCGGCGTCGATGTGTGGCTGGATTAAGGTACTGGCAGGGGGGCTGCAGTTTGTAAGAGCGCCGCGCTGGCTTGCCTCTGATGATCGGTCCCCCAGCAGCTTGCTAAAGATGGAGAGCTCCTGCTCGTCATACAGGCGCTGGCCGGGGGCGGCGGCAGCTGTCTTGTGACTACTGATCGCCTCGGTTTGAACTCTACAGGCGTTCAGTGCTGGAGGAGTCTCTGAAGCCTGTTGCATGCCGCTAACAGCACGCCGGCTAGACATCTCTCTCTCTCTCTCTCTCTCTCTCTCTCTCTCTCTCTGTGGAGATTGTTCCCACGACGTCGAAACTCCCCTTCTTCTCCCTTCTCTCCGATCATATGTAAACCCTTCGAGACCACTGGACGGCTCCGCATGACTATATCCCACGCGATATCTGCTGCATAAAATGAATTACTCCGACATGGCCCACTCCCAGCTTTGAGCAACACGTTGCCGCAGCTACAGCTCTCACGAAAGCTACGCTTCCACTGTGGCAAATTTTGCGTCCCTGCTTTTGCACGTCGCTACCATTGAAATTGCCTTGCTCACATGGACTACGATCCGTAAAATCATCATTTGCCCGCTTTTGGCCTGACGTAGAACGTGCCAGCGCCAGCTCATTGTACCGTCAGCGCTACTCAATTACAACCATTCAATCAGACGCACGCGCCAATCAACAATATTGCTTGCGATTGGCTAGTCTGACTCAGAGAGTTTTTTTTCTGGTGTGAGAGAGGATCTATCTTTCTTGATGTAGGCCCGGCTTTCTCAGGACTAAAGAACAAGGGTTTTAAAATGAACCCAAGCCATGGGATCCATGGAGGAGAAGTGCACGCACAAAAGCAGAGTTGCTGCACGTCGTCGGATTTTCAAAAAGTAAATTCAAACATATTTTGTAAACTCGGACGTCCAGAGTCAAGCGAGCAGTTGCCACAACACCCATTTGAGTTCCCCGGTTCCATATCGTTGCCAAACTTTTGGTCACCTTCTGATCTCCTCGAGATCCCCGCCCTCAACCATGCACCATTGATCCCATGGTTAGGCAGGTCATTTAAGACCCCGTGTCATTTAGTCACGAAGCTCGACTGTGCTAAAACCCAAATTTTAGTGCTTTTTGTAACAAACGCTATATTTGCATATTCCACGTCAAATTATTTACGGTCAAGCACCTAAGGATTTCAATGGACATGTAAATGTAAATTTGCGTCTTGCCAATTGCCTGGGAATCATGGCAAAATTTTTCATTGTGAGTCCATAGAAACTTTCTCGTAATTAATCTTGCAATCCTTTTTTTTTTTTCAAGTCAACACTAACATAAAAGAAAAAAAATCTTTGATCTTCTTCGACCCCAAGAGCATTTGACTTGAGTGCTTTGTTAGTTGCATTTTCTTTGAAAACTGTAGTTCAAGCCACATGAGTTAAAAAAGGGATCATTGTTTAGTATTGTCCTTGGCTCCTCGAAAAGTATTGTTCCTCCAACTCAATCTCATTGTAGTGTGTGCATTCTTGTCATTAGTATGCCTATTAAATCATGCTTGGGTCTTGTCAACTTTTAATAAAAGCATTTATCCCTAAACAAAGAAGAGAGAGAGAGAGAGAGAGAGAGAGAGAGAGAGAGAGAGAGAGAGAGAGCTTGCTTGTGCTTTGTTCTCGTGAAAGCATGTTACTTTGTTTTCAACTTGATACAATGTCTAATATGCTGCAATAGTGACGTCCCGATTTGCTAAGTGTATGCACAAATTAAGAATATAAGAAGGGTTAGAATTTATGTAGATTAGGGAAGATTGGTCACTATGCTAGGCACTGCTTCAAAGTGGTGATTGTCAGCAAGCCGGTGGTTAAATCCACTTGGAGATGTGGCTTTTTACATCGGAGGTAGAAGTATGAGATCAAAATGTGACGAGGATGCAATGTTTGAGGATCCTAGCCGACCTAAAGTTAAAAAGTAGGAGAAAACAAGTAAACTAACAGGATTCTTACATGAGATCATGGCGGTCGATGTAGCCCCATAGCACAATGTCATCGTTGAAGACAATCCTGAGCATGACCAAGATGTGAGTATCCCACCGTTGTTAAATTTATGAATGTACATGTTGTCAACTCTCTATACAAGCTAGGTTTCTATAGTCCTCAAGTTCCCATGGTAGGGAAACTTTGCATGGGTAGTGATGTATCTTGTTTGTTTTTCTTTCATATAAATATAATGTGGGAATGGAAAAACAAAAAGAATTTATGTAGATTAATTATCCCAAACATTTGTAGGGTGATTTTTTGATTACAATCGTTCCCTTTTATGTTTGGACAAAAGAGAAAACATGAAAGGTTCCTTGCTCCACTACAACAAAAAAGGTGTCATCGACGTAGATATCGACGCACTGCGTCGCTATGTGCGTCGATATCCGCGTCCCTGTGAACCTGTCGTTATTTGTGACGCAGATATAGACGCAGACAGCGACGCGCATAGCGACGCAGATAGCGAGACCATAACAGAATTTTTTTTTCTTGGGCAGAGGGCAGGTAGCGTGGCTTGTGCCCAGTTAAAAGATGGACATAGCCACAGCCAGACTTCCTGCCCTCTGCCCAAGAAAGCGAGCAGCACCAAAATCAACCATGCTCCCACGCGCAGAAATTTCGACAGAGTTCCCTTTGTTTTTACATAAAATTTTCAAAAAAAACCATATCATGTATACGCCTCCTACATGCTATCCATGTAGGATCTCACATGAGATTTAAGGCCAATGAAAGACAAGTACCGTACCAACTGAAAAGCATAACCATAACGAACCATAACCATAACTTAAAAGCATAACCATAACGTAAAAGTATAACCATAACTTAAAAGCATAACCATAACGAACCATAACCATAACTTAAAAGCATAACCATAATGCAGATAACCATAACCATAAACAAAATTAACAATAACCATGAGCATAACCAGAAAGTTAAACATAACCATTAACAAAACTTGAACCATAACTATGTCTATACAAGAATATGAGAAATAACCATGTCTATATAATGACAATGACAATAATCATAACCATAAGGAAAACAATAACTGTCTGAACAATAACTATCTGTACAAAAAAGAGACACAGAAGCGTCTCTGTGTCTCACAAAGCATATATATGAAATCCGGTCCACTAATGACTAGGCATCGCAACCTGCACATAGGACAACTCACAAAATTAGTATTGATATTACTTCACATATACTTACTTAATTAAATCAACTCACACATATTAACGTCTCACCTCAAGCGATCAGCGAGACTGTAAGGCCTCCCAGTCTACAGGCTCTCCTGAAGCTTCAAGATCATTCAGTACTTCATAGATACCTCTGCGATATCCATCTGACTCCTCCTGGCGTGTCGGAGCTCGATGCATCGCAAGATTCTGCGTTTATAAAAAAATCAAAGTAATAAGAATACATGATTCATCGCGTTTTAAAAAACGCCATAGTTAAGATTGGATTAGAAACTCACAAACTCATAGCGGAAGGTGTCGAAGCCTCCGCTGCCAAGATGAGATGTCCCCCTGGTCATCTGTCGTACCTGTGCGGCATCACGCTGCTGTCTGAACCGCGTGTCTGCTGTCCGCTGTCCGCTCATTTTCCCTGATTCGCAGCCACGTCTCGTGTGGGATGCCCGAAGGCTTCGACGAGCCGGTCCTGAAAGCCTTCCGAGCTGCATCTCGTCTATGTTTCACGGTGTCCCGTGCAACACCCTTGATCCACCTCCTCGGAACAACGAAAGAACCCGAAGTAGGCTGGTACTCTCTCAGGATGGTCTCCACTATGTAATTGACTTTGTCCCCATCCTGATCACCCCAAGACGCCAGAAGGCTGGTCGAAAACTGCAGCTCCGCGAGCTGGCGAATTCGCTGTCGCATCTCAGTCCCGACTCTATCCATGTCAACAGAACCATCTGCCTGTACAGTATAGAGCTTGGAGGCACTAGGATCGTGTGCCCCCCAAGGTGTCCGAGGTGTGCCAAGAGGTGTGTCTGGGTAGGACGGGGGTCGTGAGCGAGGAGGGGTCGAAGCATCTGTGGACCCTCCTCCACAGCAACCACCACCTCCACCTGACGATCGTCGAGATCGGTGAGTACACCTGTGCTACGGAGATGAGGACGTACCCGCTTCTGTCCCACCCCTAGGTGTCGAAGCGGCCGTGATGGGAGAAGCAGGCGTCATACCCATAGGCATCCTCCCCCCCATAGGCATCCCCACCCTAGGCGTCGGACCCTCCGGTGTGAAGCCCGGACGCGTAGTACCCGTGCCTCTGGCTACCCAGTACTGAGAAGCCTCTGCCATCTGAGCAGGCGTCATCCATGTAACGAAGCCCATGAATGCATCTGCACTCATGGAAGCGGGATTTGGAATCTGGTCTGCCATACTAAATTCCTGCACAAAGAAAGTAAAATAAAGCGTCAGAACACAATTGTTTAAATTAACTTTAACCTTAATTTTAAATCAACGTCTTCACACAAACACTTACAGGCCTAGGCCTCGACGAGTGAGGCATCATCGATAAGATCTTGCACTGTATCATCGTCTATCTCTAATTGCAAACATAACTCTGCCTCAACTCGTTCTGACAGACTGTCTTCATCCATTTCATCTTCATCTACAAGTGTCAATTCTGGCTCGTCTGCGTCATCCCTCGTATATCTGTCAGCTTCCGCTGCCATACCTTCGTCCATCTCATCTAATGTCACAGTAGTATGGATGTCGTCTGACTGACTTTCCTCCAGGAGATCTTGCCCTTCAAATACTTGTTTATTTCTTGGAGCAACCTGAACCACAAACCACCATTGTCGCTCTCGAGGGTCCGGTACAAAGACCACTTGCTCGCAATGTTCGAGGAGAGCAAATGTGTCACTCGCATCTGTCCAAATCTTTGTAGAATCTATTTGCACAAGTTTGTTTCCATATCTGCGTACCGTTCCATTGCGACCAGAAGTAATCACCTTGAACCACTTCACATCCAACAAGAACATCTCAAACCGCCTGAAGCTTACTTTCAAGATATCTGACACCAGACCACAGTAATCCAGGTTGCTAGTGCTTTCATTCGTGTCTCTAGCACTGGCCCTGCTCTTTTGCATGAAATTAACCATTACCCCATTGTCAAACGTGTTTCTTCTGCTGTCAATTTGCTGTGTTCTGAAATGCTTTCCATGCGACCACAGTGCCATGTATGTATGATACTTCCAGTCACATCCAATAACCAGCTGCTCTTCCTCTTCAAGAGATATGGGTTCTTCGATCTGTCGAGCTGCTCTCACTATCTTGTCGAACCATACCATTGTAGGGAATTCAAGTAGAGGAGCCAGATAGTCTGGCAAGGGTAAGCCTCTAGTCGCTCGACTTCGCCTGAAATCCTGTCGCTCCCTATTGCGTCTCTCTTTCTCTTCTTCGTACCTTTCAAGCCATTTTTGCATCGGCACTGAATTTAGTATACAGAACTTCAGGATCTTTTCTCGCATGGCCAGGTTCATTTTCTTCGGCACCCCTTGCCCTTGCGGCTCCTCTCCCACCAGTCTTGCATCCTCCTCATCGCTCCATAGTTGAGGCATTTCTGGGTCAGAAACGGATAGAAATTCGGTCGTCAATACAAGAGACTCTTACACCAGCCATCCTTCTGCCATGCTCCCCTCTGGGCGCGCTTTTTGGCGAACAAAACCCTTCAGTGTTTTCATGAACGGCTCTAGAAAGAACATCCAATGGCTGTGGACTGTACCTGCCATTGCAACCTCATCTACTACATGGACGAGCAAGTGCATTTAGATAGTTAGGGAGCTCGTGGGTAGATACTTCTCAATCATGCAAACTGTCTCAATGGAGTTAGCCCTTGTGACTGCAATAGATTCCTTCCGTATCTCCTTGGAAGAGATCCACCGCACTACCTCTGAAATCTTGTATATGCAGGTCCGCACTTCCTCCGTTAAACACCCCTTGATCGCAATTGGAAGAATGAATTGCAAGAACTTATGCCAGTCGTGCGATTTCAATCCTGACAGTTGATCGTCACGGGTGAATGCTGTCTTGAGACATCGCATATATCCTTTTGGCGTCATGAACTCTGAAATCACCCTTTTCACTTGTCGCTCTTCGTTTTTTAGCAATACCCATGGCGCTCTTGGAAGTTTTGTTTGGCCAATTGCATTGGTGAAAGGCCATAGCTCTGACATCTTTCCAACTGACTGCAAATCATCTCGTGAAGCTCGATTGTCTTTCATTCCCATGATTGTCTTCCAGAGGAGCTCTCCCACATTCTTGAATATATGCATTCGATCCAGCAAATGGTTAATTAGTAGATCACCCCAGTACGACAACGTATGGAGAATGGACAAACGTTTCATTCCTGGAACAGGTTGCCCCTCATGTTGCTCCCATCGGCGACGCCACTCTTGTACATGCATAGGACAACATTCGACGCGACCAAGTTGACCTTCGCGCAAGTGATGGCCATCTGGAAGATAACGGTGGTGGCCTTGATAAATTGTCTTTCGAAGAGAGAGAATAGCGCACATCCAAAGACTGCCCGCAAATTGGACATGCATTGTATCCCGAAGTTGTTAGTCCTGCATATATTAAAGCATGAATTAGGCCAAGGCAAAGGGCTTGCGAATAGGGAGAATTTTGTAAATCAATAACCATTACCAGAAGCTTCTCCGTATCCTGGCCAATCATGCATAGTCCACATAAGAAGTCCATGGATCCTTGCATGCTGTTGTCCTACTGGTTCAACCGCATTTACTATGTCGATCCCATGCCATAACTCCTGGAGCTCGTCAACTAGTGGAGCTAGATAAACATCCATGTTTTTTGCCTTGAACTTACCAGGTACAATCAACCTTAATATCAAATGACCCTTCTTGATGGCAAGCCACGGCGGGAGGTTGTAATTGATAAGGCACACAGGCCAAGTGCTCCATGACGACCTTCTCAAGCCAAATGGATTGACTCCATCCATTGCCATGCCCAAACGCAAATTGCGTGGTTCACTCTTAAAATGTGGCCAGGTATCTTCAATGTGCCTCCAAGACTTTGAATCAGCGGGCACCCTAAATGTTGCGTCAGTGGATCTATTCGTAGAATGCCACCGCATCAACTTTGCAATGGAACCACAACGAAACATGCTTTTTATCCTAGGAATAATAGGGAAATGCCGCAACACTTTAGCTGGCACTGTCTCGCCAATTGCATCTTGTTTGTAGCGCATTGCTCCGCACTTAGGACACGATAGACAATCTGCGAATTCATTGCGAAAAAGAATGCAATCATTTGGACATGCATGAATCTTGTTGTAGTCCAAGCCAACTGAGGTCAGAAGTTGCTTTGCGTCTGGCCTGGAGGGGGGTTTCATTGCCAGCCGGGAGAAGTTGCTCCCGCCATAACCTGTTTAAGCCACATTAAATTAAAAAGCTCTCCGAGCACATCACCGTTGCAATCGGAAAATCTCTTTTGTAAATTACATACCTAAACAAAGTAGTGACACTTGCATCTGACCACCCGTACACTGACTGAAGATTCAAAAATGCCAGACAAGTACGAAGCACAGATATTTTGGCGCCTTCATAGATTGGTTGACGTGCCACCTTCCTCAACATGTCTTCAGGAGATAGGCGTACGGATTCTGGTGCTGCTTCGTTCGCGTTCTCCTCGCTTGTCTGGAAGAAGGCATCCATCATCTCCTCCATGCCGTCGCCTTCTGTTTGTAAGCCCTTTTTTGCTTCCATCCGTGGCTCTATATTGGTCGGACCTTCACACATAATCTTTTCTCTCTCTCTCTCTCTCTCTCTCTCTCTCTCTCTCTCTCTCAGATGTAGGTGCTATGTTGCAGAAATCAATGCCAGTTCCGTAGGAGTCGTATCGCAGATTCTGTACGGTTTCTCTAGCAAACTCTCCGTACTTGTGCACATGCTCATTACATATCCTACGCTTGCACAGGATTTGATACTTGCAGAGCGTGCACGAGCATGCAATCTTTTCCTCCATGTTAGTTGATGACGTTGCCATCTACAATGATTATGAATGTTGTTTTAATATATATATATATATATATATATATATATATATATATATACTCCTCACAATGTAAACTACCTCGCATTCTCTAGTCTTGCCCAATCTCCGTACACCTCGCTCCAGAGGTGTACGGAGATCAGGACCACCGGGTCAAAATCTCGTCTTTATTGGTTAAATCCTATATGGGTAGACACATACGTGCACTCCCAGGTGTACATGGCAATGCATGTAGCAGGCAAAACCCCTTTGCCTCTTTTAGTCTCATAGTTTCTTCTCTATCTACATACCCTATCTCTCGTTCTTTCTCTCTCGATCTCTCTCTCTCTCTCTCTCTCTCTCTCTCTCTCTCTCTCTCTCTCTCTCTCTCTCTCAATCTCGCTCTCGCTATCTCTCTTTCTCTCTCTATTTCCCTATTTTCCTATCTCTCTCTCTCTCTCTATATATATATATATATATAACTCTCTTTCTCTATCTCTCTATTTCCTCTCTCTCTCTCTCTCTCTCTCTCTCTCTCTCTCTCTCTCTCTCTCTCTCTCTCCTCTCTCTTTCTCTCTCTCTCTGTCTCTACTTCCCTATCTCTCTACTGATCAAACGAGCGACTGAGCTAGGGAGATCTAGACGCCCACGACTGTGGAGGACTACACAACATCGACATAGGCTGCATCAGAGGATCTAGCTAGGTCACTTTGGCTCGACATGCACAACGCCTGGTCAGACTACTGACCATGGAGGAGATTGATGAGATCCACCAGCGAGATAGATGTTGGATCTCCTATGATCTACCTATCCCAGCTAGCTGGTTTAGCCATTTAGTCCACACCCAGCAGTTTAGGATTCCATAATATTTTATTTTGTCATCTTCTTACTCTGACTTTGTATCAGATCCATCAAATTGTAACTTTCTTGTCTCATGTCTCATAGGTCACTTTGGCCTTTCGAAGACGTTAATATAACATTTCATTTCATTTCTCTCTTTGATTTTAATTTCCTAAGCATACATTAATTCTCTCTCTCTCTCTCTCTCTCTCTCTCTCTCTCTTTGATTACCTACACACACACACACACACATTTCTCTCTCTCTCTCTCTCTCTCTCTCTCTCTCTCTCTTTGATTACCTACACACACACACACACACATTTCTCTCTCTCTCTCTCTCTCTCTCTCTCTCTCTCTCTCTCTCTCTCTCTCTCTCTCCTACACACACACACACCTCTCTCTCTCTCTCTCTCTCTCTTTCCTACACACACACACACACACACACCGCTCTCTCTCTCTCTCTCTCTCTCTCTCTCTCTCTCTCTCTCTACACACACACACACACACCGCTCCTCTCTCTCTCTCTCTCTCTCTCTCTCTCTCTCTCTCTCTCTCTCTCTCTCTCTCTCCTCTCTCTCTCTCTCTCTCTCTATTTCTCTATTTCACACACACACACACACACACACCGCTCTCTCTCTCTCTCTCTCTCTCTCTCTCTCTCTCTCTTTCCTACACACACACACACGATGTAGAGAGAGAGAGAGAGAGAGAGGGGTTTGGGGGGGGGGGGGGGGGGGAGATGGACATAATACCTGCGCAGCACGTTTCGGCCAAGATCTGAGCAGGCGAAAATGGCCCCTGCGCACGGGTTTCACTTTTTTCCCCTAATTTTTTTTGCGTCGCTATACGCATCGATATATGCGTGGCAAATAAAGCCTTTCCACGCGTATATCGATGCACACTGCGACGTGTATATCGACGCGTATAGCGACGCATGCTAATTATGTCGATATACACGTGGAAAAGCATGGCCGTCGATATATACGCGTTGATATCTTCATGTAGTGTTGTAGTGCTCCTTCCCAAAATGTATAATACATGGCAACATGCCATTCCCATGACATCGTGAAAATCTCAATACGTGTGTTTGTTTCTTTGCATGGTAAATAGTGAGTAAAGAGTTCACAGACTTCTGCATACTATTCTATTTCAACATTCATTTGCCAATTGTCATAAACAATGCAAAGTTGTCAGCTAAAACTTTGTCGATGAGCTTGCCAACATGCCTTTCACTTCTGTTCCCATTGGTATATCCTATAGTCAATACATTCCAAGAGATTTCTCTTTGAATATATATGTCATTTAAAATAGGCAAAAGGTATTTGCATTCGGTGAAAATAGCATAGTATTTTCTCACCACAACCATGTGGGGCATATTGCACAATTTGGACATGAAGCTCATCAAGCACAATTTGTGCTTTTGGAAGGGCACCCCATGTGGCATACATGAGAGCCAAAGCAAGGCATTGTGAGAGGCCTTTTTGCATCCAGTAAAAACGGATCACTGCTCCTTTCCCATAGCCATGATGGACACATCTTGTAGTCAACGCATTCCAAGTGATGATTGGACAAGAAGCCATAAAAATATTCTCCCATATTCGTAAGGGTACTAGATTTGGCACACACACACACACACACTCACAATTCGCTCAAGTAACCCATGTCAATATCTTATGGAAGGGCGAAAGCTTTCAAGGTGCAAGCAAATATACTTGCATGTATAGAGAGGCCTTCGCTTTGCATCTAGTTAAAACAACCCAGAGGCTTTCAAGGTGCAAGCATAGGTACTTGCATCTATGGAGAGGCCTTTGCTTTGTATCTAGTAAAAACAACCAAAGCTTCCTTGCCACATCCATATTGGGCACATTCTACAATGAAGGAGGTCCAAGAGATGACATCCCAGAAAGGATGCCCATCAAGAACTTTTGTGCTTTTGTAAGGGCACTAAATTTGGTATACATGTGGAGTAATCTCTGACTAGCCATCTCATTTTGAATACTCTTACCCATGCCAACGTGTTACGAAAGGATTTAGGCCTTTAAGGTGTAAGCATAAGTGATTGCAACTGGAGAGAGGCCTTTCCTTCAAAGTGAGCTATAGCATAGAGTTCCTTTCTTGCCTTGTGTAAGGCTACCTTAGGTGATTGCATCTAGCATAGCGCTTCCTTGTCTTGGGTAAGACCAACATAAGTGATTGAATCTAGAGAGTTCCCTTCACATCCAGTAAACAACCACAAAACCCATTGCAATGCGGACTCAAAACTGATGATGCTTATCCCAAGGGCTTCACTTTATACAGTGTTTCTTTGCCACAATGGAAGCCCATCAAGAACTTCTCGTGTTCTTGTGAGGGTACCACATTTGGCATACACACTCACCAATGTGCTCCTAAATAGACATTTTTTTGAAGTAATCGATTGTTGTAGAGCTTAGTGTGTACCCCAGTGACTTGATATAAGTTCTTCATCTGTTCACAAGCTTTTACTATGGCGAGAAAATGAGAAATTGTTGCTTTTGACTCCTCATCAAGAATATTAGGCTTTTGCTGTTAGATTTTCTTCATCTCCAGATGCTTGACACACTATCTACAGGCTCCTCACCACTCACGTGCACTGGCCCTTGGTTGTGGGTTGGTCACCCATACACCTGCTAGATAGGGATCTCAGGCACACTTAGGGTTGTTCATCACATTTCCCACTTTAGACCTGTTTTTTTCACATATTCTCTTATTTATATTGAAGGGTCATATTTTTAGGTCATTGGGCTATATTGAGGATTATTGCCCGACCAGCCCCTATTCTCCTATATATAGGAGGGGGGGGCACCCTCATTGTATTGTCTCACACCATGTAGCCATCTGGAGTTATTGGGCTGCCAGCCTTTCCACCATCTGTCTCATGTCATGTCTCTTCTCTCTCTCTCGCACCATTGTCTTTTTGTCTCTCTCACCTCCGTTGCACACTCTAACATGGCATCAGAGCTCTAGGCTTGGATCTGCCATCGCCTACACATGGGAGGACTCTGCGAAGGATTTCATCGCAAAGAATTGCTTCATCTCCATCAACGTTTTTGGGACTAGTGTTTTTTGCCTACAACACCTGCGATTTGTGGATAGCTCTATCCCCTTCTGCACCTTTCCTCTGCTTGCGCCCTCCTTCCACCCCTCATCGCCATCTTCCTGTCTCTCCTTGTATTAGTGTTTTTTAGCTAGCAGAAGGTCTAGCGTGTTTTGTAGGAGGGTAACCCCTTTTGGCTCTGTGTTTTCTCCTATGCTCTAGCGTTTTTGGGCAGGACAATAGCAGTTTTAGACCAGCATTTTTCTTCTGCCTTTCCTCCTTGCCGATCTGGGACAGCTAGAGCCCCGCTCCTTGCCCCTTGGTCTTCCCGCTTGGAAGCTGATCAATCCCGTGACTTTGCCGACGATTCTCCGACTTCTATCATGCTGATTTTCAACCTGTTTTGGTGTATTTACAGCCCTTCACCTTACACTCTCGGCATCCGTGATTCCTTCACCTGGCGTTTTGCTCAAACCCTTGCGTTCTCGCGGTGTTTTGAGCTCCCTTTGGCTGCATTTTCAGGTTTTGGATAACACTTCTACTTTGCCCCTTCAACATCCCTTCGGGTTTCCCTTGCCTCTCTCGTCATTGACACCCTACTTCGCGGTCATTTGGCATTTTATCCGGCGCGGTTATTCAGATCCTCTTCTCACCTTTGCTCCTTTTTTGTCCGACACTGAGACGTGGACTCGGATATAGGTTCTGGCACAATGGACATATCTCCCTCAACATTGTAGATCTTCCCTCCTCGAGGCTCTCTTGCCCTCATGAAGATGCACGGGATTGGATTGGTACAGGTAGTTATGTGGACGTGGCTTGGTTTTTCCACTAATATTTATCACCTCAGTAATCCTCCCTCCCTCTCCCTTGATTGTTGTCTCTTTATTTGGGATTGCCCTATCCACCTCCTTCATTGGTTCTCTGTACAATAAACCCGTGCCTCTTGGCACGTCAGACACTTCTTTTGGAATTGTACTCCTAGATGTGAGTATCCTTCGTCATTTGGATGCCCGCAGGGTCACTTCCGACACACTACTTCATGGTGGCTCTTTTGCCTTGCCTCTCCATGATGGTAGAGCTTCTTCCTTGCTTTTGCTTGGTCCTGTGGCTCCTCCACTTGCAATTTGGATGTACCTATGCAATACTTACACGTGAAGACCTCATGGATGTTCTTTGCTTTGCTGGTCTACTCCGAGGCTATGACTTCTACAACACCTGTCATTCTTCCCGATGCATCCTCTCAGCCGTCCTTTACCTCACCAGATTCCATTACTTTTCTAGGAGGGGAGTTCTCCTATATTGCGTGTCTTCACGACTTGCACTTGCACTCTCTCTTGGATTTTTTGTCTAACCCCAGTGGTGGATGTGCTCCCATAGGTTGACTTTCCCCAAGATCTCCTCTGACTCTTTTGTCCCATATTGTGTGTGTACCATGGAACGATAGATCATATTGCAGCTTATACCCCCAAGACGACTCCTCTCTCGAAAGATTGCAGATATGGTGGTCTGTACATGGATGGATTGCTTATCTTGTCATCTTGTCTACTATAGTGGGCGATGCCTTCCCTATTAAGCATCTTCTTCCTACTCTTCCTCCCTCGTCTGCTCGAGCTTCTTTGACTTGGATATGCTACCGGTTTCCCACCTCGGTAGTTTTCCTCTCCTCGTGGTCAGAGTGTTCCTCTTCAGGGGGGTCCCCATGTCTTGTCTCATGCTACTACATTGGGTTCCTCCATCCTCGTGGTGATCATCACCGATGGGCTATTGGATGCTCATCTTAGGTTACTTCCTCATATAAATCCTCTTCAGTGACTTATTCTGTAGCTTTCCACTTTATCAGCTTCCTTGTATGACTTGATCGGAGTTTCCTCACCCTTGATCATCATCGCATTGGTGCTGTACGAATTGTTGTGTTGTTTGGCTAGCACTCCTCTCCAGATTTACCATGCGTGTTGCATTCTCGTCGACAGCTTCTCCGCATCCGTTGTTGAGGGGAGTGTTAGATTTTCTTCATCTCCACATGCTTCGCACACTGTCTACAAGCTCCTCACCACTCACGTGCACTCGCCCTTGGTTGTGGGTTGGCCACCCGTACACCTGCTGGACAGGGATCTCAAGCACACTTAGGGTTGTTCAACATATTTCTCACTTTAGACCTGTTTTGATCACATATTCCCCCATTTATATTGAAGGGTCATATTTTTAGGTCATTGGGTTATATTGAGGATTATTGCCCTATTCTCCTATATATAGGAGGGGGGGCACCCTCATTGTATTGTCTCACACCATGTAGCCATCTAAAATTATTGGGCTGCTAGCCTTTCCACCATCTGTCTCATGTCATGTCTCTTCTCTCTCTCATGCCATTGTCTCTTTCTCTCTCTCACCTTCCGCTGCACACTCTGACACTTGCTTAGTAGGTTAAGGAAAACAGAGAGAGGTGCTCTCTTTACATCCCATCAAAACAACCATAATCTAAGTGAGTCACGGGTTGAGCTACTACGGATAGACCTATCATTTGTCGAGAGCACTTTTGTTAGAAGTCAAACACACTTGGCATACGTACCAACCAACATCCTGCTATTTTTTGATTCAATATCACTATTTGTGCGTACTTGTCATTCATCATAGAAGAATGTGCTTTCTATATTGTTGTCATCTAAACATTCATCAAGAGTATACCTCAAGAGAATGCATTCCCTAAAATCTTCTTACCCTAATTTGACATGGTACCATGTTTAGCACATACGATCTTGATGTCCCATTTTGATATGTCTAAATTTGTCCTTAAGTTTAGATTGTATTAATTTTTTTGACTCAATCTTGCTCTATTATGTGAATTCTTATCATTTGAAAAAGAATGTGTTACTATTTATGGTTGTATCATTTGAAGGTTCAATAAGAGTATACATCCGTGGAGAAGAAACTGGAAGGAAGGAGAAGGAGGAGAGAGAGAGAGAGAGAGAGAGAGAGAGAGAGAGAGAGAGAGAGAGAGAGAGAGAGAGAGAGAGAGAGAGCATTGTCACCTTTCTTCAAAGCATGTTAAAGAGAGAGAGAGAGAGAGAGAGAGAGAGAGAGAGAGAGAGAGAGAGAGAGAGAGAGAGAGAGAGAGAGAGAGAGAGCATTGTCAATGCTCTCTCTCTCTCTCTCTCTCTCTCTCTCTCTCTTCAAAGCATGTTAAAGAGGAGAGAGAGAGAGAGAGAGAGAGAGAGAGAGAGAGAGAGAGAGAGAGAGCATTGACATGCTCTCTCTCTCTCTCTCTCTCTCTCTCTCTCTCGACTCTCTCTCTCTCTCTCTCTCTCTCTCTCTCTCTCTCTCTCTCTCTCTCTCTCTCTCTCTCTCTCTCTCCTCTCTCTCCTCTCTCTCTCTCTCTCTCGTGCTCACTCCCCTTGATCTCTACGCTTCCGCATCCTCGACTTTGACGTCTATTGGGTTGCAAGATTGCTGCCTGTTGGCCAGCGTCAAAGTTCGATGAGTTATAATTGGCAACAACTTGATCTATAATAGATGGATCAAACTCGTCAAATTTGCAAATGTCTGCAAAGAAACGTGTCTTGTCCATCGCACATCATGCTTGCATTGATTACAAGGACATAAGATCCTTGTTGAGGGATAGGTGTTGAGTACTTGGTTTCCTACTACTGGCTGAACTAAAAATAAAATCTTGTGTAAAATAACAGATTCTCCCTATATTCCTTTTGAACCCACACCCCCTCGCCCGCCAAATGTGTATTCCTCATCCTTGCATCCTGCACCTCCCTCTACAACACTCCTCTGCAACCCCTCCATTTCCTCGCAAATTTGCAGCTTGATCGTGTGGCTTGGGCGCCTTCTCCCAAGAAGCACCTCCTCAACTCTTGTGCACCTCCTCCCTTGCGGGCAATGACTTACGAGGGCAGCTTCAACTTACAGATGAGAGAGAGAGAGAGAGAGAGAGAGAGAGAGAGAGAGAGAGAGAGAGAGAGAAGAGAGAGAGAGAGAGAGAGAGAGAGAGAGAGAGAGAGAGAGAAGAGAGAGAGAGAGAGAGAAGATTGGAAGAGAGAGAGGGAGATTTCGTTCGCCTACCTTGGGAAGCAACTCTGCCTCTGCTTTGTGACGAGTTTGTGACTCATACAAGAGTGCGCGCGAGAGAGAGAGAGAGAGAGAGAGAGAGAGAGAGAGAGAGAGAGAGAGAGAGAGAGAGAGAGAGAGAGAGAGAGAGAGAGAGAGAGAGAGAGAGAGAGAGAGAGAGAGAGAGAGAGAGAGAGAGAGAGAGAGAGAGAGAGAGAGAGAGAGAGAGAGCAGGAGTTGACAAGGCGATGCAGGTAGGGCTGCCTTGTGAGCAAGAGGATTCATGAGTGAGGGTCTCTCTCTCTCTCTCTCTCTCTCATCCTTTGATATTCAGATACTTTGCATGCCAACCACCTCCAACCGCTTGTTCTTCTTGCATGTATGCATCCGTCCCTTTCCATACACCCTTCTCCTTACAAGGATCTCGCAAGATTCTTCTCCTATATCTTTTTCAAAATGTGTAAGACCTAGTCATAATGAATGTAAAAACCTTATAACTTGGACATAAATTTAATCTTCTATTGGCATCCTCCGTCTCTCTCTCTCTCTCTCTCTCTCTCTCTCTCTCTCTCTCTCTCTCTCTCTCTCTATTCACACTGTAAACTACCTCACATTCTCTAGTCATGTCCGATCCCCGCACACCTCGGTCTATAGGTGCACGGAGATCAAAACCACCGGGTTATAATCTCGTCTTTATTGGTCAATGCCTATATTTGTGGGTATGAGAAATCACACCCACATATACATGACAATTCATGTAGTGGACAAAACCCCTTTGCCTCTTCTCTAGCTGTAGCAATTCACGGCATCTTAACATCTTCTCACAGTAGATCCTTGTTTGAGGGATTATTTATCACATTACTTGTTGGCCTCCAATTTGAGTATATATCATGCCATTGAAAGGTTTTCAACTTAAGGTCTCATTTGTAGAGAGGAAGAGAGGGATCACCGTTCGCCAAACTCTAAATTTTTTCCGTAATTCCGAAGGTAGACTTTAATATATAAAAACTAAATCCAAAATCTAATCTTAAATCTAATCTAATTGAATATATGATTCTGAGCTAATTGAACATGGTTAGTGGGTGAGTTAATATGTGTCAGATTCTGATGAGAATATACATATTGTTGTGTACCTAGTGTTTGCTCTTTGGGCAAAGCCTTCATTGACATGCCCTAAAATCTAACATAAATCTAACATGAATCGATCTAATCTAATCTTAAACTCAACATAAACCTAAATCTAATCTAATCTTAAATCTAACCTAAACCTAAATGTAATCTAACTTAATTCTAAATCTAATCTAATCTTAAATCTAACCTAGCTAATCTTAAGTCTTGTCTTAATCTTAAATCTAACATAAATCTAAATCTAATCTAATCTTAAACTCAACATAAACCTAAATCTAATCTAATTTTAAATCCTAAACCTAAATGTAATCTAACTTAAATCTAACCTAGCTAATTTTAAATCTTGCCCTAATTTTAAATCTAACATAAATCTAAATCTAACCTAATTTTAAACTCAACATAAACCTAAATCTAACCTAGACCTAAATGTAATCTAACTTAATCTTAAATCTAATTTAAATCTTAACCTGATCTTAAGTCTACCTTAATTTTGAATTTAGCATAAATTTTAAATCTAACCTAACCCTAAATCTTAATATAACATTTCATTTCACATTTTCTTTACTTTTTTATCTCTCTCTCTCTCTCTCTCTCTCTCTCTCTCTCTCTTTGTTTTCTCCCCTTACCTCTCTCTTTCCGTCTTTCCTCCCCCTCTCTCTCTCTCTTGGTTTTTTTTTTTCTCTCTTGATCTCTCTCTCTCTCTCTCTCTCTCTCTCTCTCTTTGCTTTATATCTCTCTATCTCTAATTTTCTCTTTACTTAATCCCTCTCTCTCTCTCTCTCTCTCTCTCTCTCTCTCTCTCTCTCTCTCTCTCAATGTGTGAGTGTATGCATTCTTTGTTTATGCATGTGTGTGTGTGTTTTTTTTTTGGGTTTTTGCATGCGTGTACTCTCTCTCTCTCTCAAAGACATAATGTGTGTGTGTGTGTGTGTGTGTGTGTGTGAGGGAGAGAGAGAGAGAAAGAGGGGAAGGGAACATGAGAGAGAAGAGAGGGAAGTAGCATACCTAGATCTCCTTCTTCTCCTCGTGTATATGTGTGTGTGCGTGTGTGTGTGTGGGGAAGAGAGAGAGAGAGGGAGAGCGCGTGTTTACTTGTTTCGCTAGAGCACCGAAACTTAGATCTGAGATCTGAGTTTTTGGCGCTCCCGGTTTATTTTTTACCCATGTCGATGAAGCCCGCAAACAAGGTAAATGGGTAGTCTACCGAGGTGGTAAAGCTATCATCCAAGAGTTTTGAAATCCCAAATCAGCTCTCCTCACTGCTGGCCCCTCTTTGGTTTTTGTCTTCCCCCTTTTCCTTATCATCTTCCCAATGGACCCTCAGTCCTTAATTGATATGTATAGTCATCTCCTGCATGGCAATCCATATGCAAAGCGGCAAGCACAAACAATAAAAGGTCAATCCGTTTTCAAAGCCTGTTTGTGTTTTTAGGATAAAAAACACAAACAGACTTCAAATATGGCTTGCATACTTGCCATTTGTACTTGTGGATTAACATATAGACTTTAAAAATGGCTTGCATACTTGCCATTTATACTTGCGGATTAACATACAACTTACCCAAAATGTTCAAGTGAGCAATTCATATGAAAAGTGGAAAGCACAAATGGTGAGTGTGCAAGTTTTTTTAACTTTTGTTTACGTTGTTTCTATTAAAAACGTAAAGAGACTTGTGGACTTACCATTTCTACTTATTGCTTTGTATGCGACATACACTTGTACCTATTGATGGTCTAGAAAAGTCATATGTGAAGTGTCAAGCACAAATAGCAAGAAAGCAAGCTATTTCTAAACTCCATTTGTGTTTTTAAGAGAAAAACCGCAACTGGACTTCAAAAATTCCTTATTCTCTTTTTATTTGTGCTAACAAGAACGCATACTGCTTACCCAAACCATCCATAGGTAAGTGAGAAAGCTAATTGGGCATCAAGCACTAATGGCAAGTGCGCAAGCTATGTCTAAAATTTTTGGCATTTTTTCTCTTGAAAGCGCAAATTATCTTCAAAAATGTCTTATGCACTTGCAATTTTTGCTGTTGCTTTGCACATGGCTTGTCCTTGTGCCTATTGATGGTTTGGGAAAGACTTATACAAAGTGACAAACACACAAACGGCAAGAGGGCATAAAATGTTGCTTAATTTGCTTAAATCTTAGTGCTATCTTTTGTTGTGAATTAAAGAAAACAGGGAGATATCGCCCAACTAGAGCATGAGTTTGGCATGAGATTGAGCCATGGACATGTGATCTAGGATATGGCTCTCTAATTGAGGCAGCAACAAGATGCTGTATGTGTGTATTTTAGTTCTTTCTTTCTGCTTTATTGATGATCGAGAAACACACACACACACACACACACACACACACACACACACACACACACACACACACATTGTACTTGAAGTGGGTTTTTTTACCTACCTTATCTTTCCCCTCTCAAAACCTAGTTTCATTTTATGATCATGAATGAGGACTCTCTATCTATCTTGAACAATGTATCTTTGCAAAATAAAGTGGAGTGAGATCCTTGTAAATATTACATTCATTTGTAATAAACAGTATGAGAGATTGTGAGCTTTACACCTTGCAATTATAAGGACCTATGATAGTTTCTTTGTTTGTTTCAAGAAAAAATCTCCCTTTGGGATTGTTCCCTAGCTTTGAAACATGTGGTGCCATTTGGTTTTTTCTCCCCATATTGGATGTACCTACTTGAATGGAGGTGCTTATTCTGGTATGAAACTCCCTTGCAATTCTTATAGAGATCTCTTTAATGGGTGGGAACTTGCCCTTGCACTTCTATTTGGTTTGCCTTTAGTATTTAGGATGCCGTATATATATATATATATATATATATATATATAGGAGACTTAGGAGTACAGAGAGTCCCATGAAGGTATATTGACATAAACTAATGTTAAGAAAACACTAAAGAGGGTTTTACTACACCAAAGATTTAGCCCTAGTGTGTTTTTAAACAACTTTATATATCCCCAACACCATGTAACTTGAGAGAACAAAATTAAGAAGTACTCATAAAGTAATGCTTGTTGATAGCATGTCAGTACATATAAAATTGAGGTGATTTAAGTGGAATGGTTTAGGTCTCATAATGTCAAAAACTAATTTTTAATTGATATCACATGGAAATAACAAATACTATGCTAGCAATTTCTGCCTTGGATGTATACATTAAACTCTCTATCTATATATGTCAATGGAGATATATGTTATTGATAGACTTCATAGAATGAATAAGTGTTCCTCGCCTTGCAATACATCTCTATCTCTTCTCCTTCCCCTTCCCCCCCTCCCCTCTTTAATGATACATATATGTGAACCCCACTTATAAGTTGAGAAGGAAAAATTACTAGCAGACTGCCCCTAACTTATACACTTATCTAGCTTTGTGACAAAACCCCCTCCCTGCACTTACGTGGTACGATAAGTCTCACGGGGACAAAGGGAGGACCCCAAAATATGTAAGATAGCACGCGAGTTCAAAATAAGGGGTTTTCCATTAAGGAAAAATTTTAAAAATTATAGAAGGGAGTTTTGATTGCATTTTTTGGGAAAAAATCTATAAGTTTCTTAGAAAAGAAGGTTTTTTTAATTACCTTAGAGCATGTAACTATAGAGATTTTTATAATACCCTTTGAACGCACGTGATACAAATGATTTCTTGTAAGTGACCCCGGAGCGGTAAGTATTCCATGTCAATCCCCCTGGGGAGTAGACATAGAACTGTTAGTATGTAGGCCTCTATCCAATCTGAGTTCTTATGCTTTTGTGAGGATACCACATTTGACAATATACAAACCCACTAGTGCATTCCCTTAATATGCATTGTTTTGAAGTAACCCACTATTGTGGAGCTTAGTACTTATGTTATTGACTTAATACAAATCCTCCTTTTGAGCACATGATCTTAGCCAGGTCAAAAAATCCCTGCTTTTGGCTTTGCACAATGCTGTTAATTCCTTGTGTAATGAATATCGTTTCTTCCATGAATTTGATAGTGGATTTTCCACCACTGTATGGATACAAAACTAGTGACACTTCGAGGATCTTTATCAATCTTAGTGATGCTTTGTGGAGTTATCCTTAAATGAGACCTACCAATAGACTTGATAGCAATGCTACTCAATATTGCCTCTTCCATGGATATGTGAATACAAAAAGCTAGTGATGCTTACACAATATTCCATGATTCTCTTCTGAGCTATCCTTGAATGTGCCCTTATAGCAAACCAACCATCTATGCTACTCGTGATTGCAACCCAAATACCGCACTCACAATTTGGCTAATGTGGGGTCACAAACTAGGACATGAAGAGAGAGAGAGAGAGAGAGAGAGAGAGAGAGAGAGAGAGAGAGAGAGAGAGAGAGAGAGAGAGAGAGAGAGAGAGAGAGAGAGAGAGAGAGAGAGAGAGATTAGATTCTAACCAAAGAGCAATAAAGAGAGAGAGAGAGAGAGAGAGAGAGAGAGAGATTAGATTCTAACCAAAGAGCAATAAAGAGAGAGAGAGGTACCACACTTTCTCCTCAAACATGTACCTCTCAAAGGTTAAACTTAACAAACAGTGAACACAATAATCAAAGACCTCAACATCAAACCAAAAAACACACATAGACTAAGAATCATAGCCTTGCAAGAATCAAGTCATTCAAAAATCCATTTGTAACCATCAAAACCCACACTCAAAATAGCCAGCCCAAGCACTGTTTTAGGGCCAAGGGAGTCCTCTTCACCTTGGCACTCTCTTACAATCGTTCACTATTGACTAAGGCTACACAGATACATTGACAAACATCAACCAAGAGAAAACAAAGAGGCCTTGACAACTTACTCTTGTATAGGTTCCATGATGTGAAATCTTGACAATAATAAAGCAAGAAAACACAAGGATTTGGAGCCCAACCACATCTTTGAATCAACCAATGAGCATACAATGGTAGGCAAAGTCACTCAGTTTCTCTCTTCACTCAGTGTTTAATGGTGGAAGCAACACTCTTTGGAATGTGAACACTCTAATACAACAAGCATTAGGGCTTTGTGAAACACATAATCACTTTGCATTTAGCTCAATAAATCTTTAGGCAAGACTATGGGAATGGAACTCACTACACTAGCATGTTGGCATTGGCATAATGCATGGCCTTCTTGCAAGCATGTCACTTCTTGCATATGTATGTTGCTTGCATTGTGTATGGTGTAATTCTTCAAAGGAAGCCCCTCCCTTTTTAGGTATTGGAGTGCTTAGGGTTTGTATAAACACACTTAATTATAATGCAAAGCTTCCTTTGAGAAGATAAGTGATTTAGGTGAAGAGGTTGGGGTTGGGCTAGGATCTAGGTTAGCAATAGTTAGAATTCTAGTTAGTATTCAAAATGGATTTATACAATGGATGATATAAATCTATAGATGGTGGAATAAATAAGATGGGAAATTAGCATTGGCGTTGATGAAATGATGTAATGTAAGCAAGATAAGATGGACTAAATAACTGTTTTTGGAACATTTTAGAGATTCTAGAATAACTTTTCAATGTCACCTCCAAACTCAGTTCTCAATAGCTCATTTGAAGGTGCTTCATGTGCCCTTTCCATGATAGGTCTTGGAAAATACTTTTAGTTAGATTATGATGCTCATTTTTTGATATTTTGATTTTGAAAACATGGTAGCTACCACTATAATAGTGTACCACCTAACCATGCATCACCTGAGAGTCAACGCTCCCATTTCTTGCATGTCATGTATCCCTTCCATTGGAGATGGTCAATTCTTTGCTAAATCATTCTCCTTTTCTCACTTCTCCATGGATAAAATTCATAGCAAAATTAAATAATTAGAGCATTGGCATCATTGCACGGAAGATAGAAGTAGAAGAGAGGTGGATTATGGTGGGATAATGTGAAATATAGAGATACATACATGGTAGCCATATTGTACTTTTTTGAGCTTATTTTTAGTGCTTGTTTTTAGAAAGCTTGTTGAGCTAGAAATTCTCATCTTGATTCTTATTCCTAAATATATGATAGAGTTTAACTTCAACAAGATCTTAGCCTCTTTATGAGCCCAAGTATCCAAAATTTGTTTAACAACGAGACGAGCATCATTGTTTATCATAAGTCTTTGTATCTTTTGGGCTAAGCACATATTTAACTCATGAAGTAGAACACCTTCTAGAGTCCATTATTCTTTGATTATTAATTCTCCCTTTGGGCTCACTAAAACAAGCAACCCCCCACCCCTTTACTTGTGGCTCTTCTAAAAGCACCATCAAATATTAAAGAGTATACATTTGAAAGAGCTTTGAGTGATGGTGGAGAAAGTGACTTAGCATTGGGCACTTATGTATGCATGTCTTCTCATGCATTCAATAGGTAAGAATGTATGTCAATTGGTCTCTCACACTATCTTGTACCTTGAAGTTGTACTCATGTCCTTGCAAATCCATCAACCACTTTGTAATCCTTGGGCTTAGTGTCATTTGTGATGACACCCAAGGAAAAAAAAGTTGTCTATAAATATCAATTTCTAACCTTCTAAAAGTATTTTCCAACTCAAATTGGCCACTTAAGTCTAGGGAAAATAAAAAGAGAACAAGTGAAATTGATTAAGTGCTCATGGACCAACCCAATCAAGGCTTGGGACCAAAAGGGGAAGTCCATAAAAGAGCAAGGGTAATTGCTAACTAATTATCTCAGTCATAGGTATAGGTCAAGGAAGGATAATTGTATCCCTTCTAGTCTTGATCAAAGGTACATGACTGTTAGCAGCAAGCTAACGCGAACACCATTTTTCGGAGTTCTCCTTGTAAAACTTTTATTATTTTGATATATCGGGAATTGAATATTGTAACTCTTATTTTCTCGGATAAACCTTGTAATTGATGAGCCAGGGCTACAAGCTTCCAGATTGTATCATCAAGTCATTTCCCAGCTTTGGTAGAACTCCAGATTATTACTTTTGACCACCCAAAAACCTTGGCTAAGGTATAAAAGCCAATTTTTGTAAGTTTTTGGATAAGAAATACACAGTGTGAGCTAACGGCGCTCACTTCTCTCCTTCTCGCGCTTCCTTCCCTCCCCGGTTGTCACATTGCAAATGCGTTTGTTACATTGTAACCGTAAGTAAGAGCTCTACCCATTGACGTAAGCCATTCACATTATTTTGTAGCTTTTGGCGTCGCCGACGACCCACGGCCTAATTTCATCATAACTAGGAATTTACACTTTTAAATAAAAAACTAAGCATAGGTGGGGTATTGGGGCATCATTGCTAAGCATTTAGATGCATTCTGAGTCGAAAATGACTAGGTCAAAAATCCACTGTTGTTAATAATCGTGATATTGGAACTTGACCTAAAGTGGGGTTTGAGACCATGGGCATGTGTGCTTAGGTCTTATAAACTTTTCCTAGAAATTTCGTTACGTTTGGATGTCATTTGGTGTTGTAACGGATGTGATTTGCTTGTCGATGAGCGATTGGCTTTTGGTGATTTTAGTCACTTGAGTGTAGCTTGAGTTAAATGCGAGTTGTTAGTTGTTTTTTGAGAGATTGACAACCTCTTGTAGCCTCTATGCACTAGTCAATTCAGCTTCCCCCCATGGTTTGACAAATTAATCGTGGTTCTCGCTAATATTGCAATAAGATAGGATAGTGAGGTTAGACATGCGTCCCACATTTGGCGCCGCTGTCGGGGATCGAAGAGACCTAAACTAGAAAAAAACATGAGCGTCTTGTGTAGTTGTCCTTTAACTTCCTCTAGGTTCGTGTAGAGTTCAAAACATTTTTTTAGAAACCGCATAGCTTAAGATTGTCATCTTTTGCTGTGTAGAGGTAGCTTGGAAGTAATCGTACTTGCTGAGTACCTTTAGGACTGTAGAATTGTAGATTTATATTAGGATTTGGAGAATGATTGGTAGACGAGACAAGTCTTAAGATCAAGACTTTGAAAAACATAAAAAACACAAGAAAATGAGTGTTTGTGGACACTTTCCACAACCCCATTGCATGAGAATCTAGGAGTAGGGTAAGTAGGATCCGAGGTGGATTTCAGAACATTACTCTCTCTGAAATAATCAAGTGTGAGTGGTTATTTAAAGTTGCAGAATTTCAGGTCTAAGGCTAGAAATAGCTTGAAAAGACTCGAATCCACTCAATCCGATTGAAGAGTAAGCCTAAGAGTTGACTGAAACAGTGGGTAAGCTCAAAGATACTTCGAGGTAAAAATTTCAAGAGTTGGCCAAAACTCAAATTATTTACTTTTTCTTGACATTTTAAGCTAAATTAAGTTTTGACTTGATTCATAGGCTTAAAATACATTATGTAAAGACTGTCTTTGAGAAAATTGCAAAAAAGTGCTCATTTTAAGCCTATGGTTAATAATCGCGATTATTAACTTTCTGCTCTAAATTGGCCAAGATTCATATCATTGACTCATTGCATGTGTACAAACAACTTCTGTAAAGGCCCAAAAGATTTGGATCACTAAACCGATAAAAAACTGGGTAAAAACTAAAGTTTGTACTGACTTTTTAAATCTTGAGTATAATTTGGAAAAAATTTATCCAAACTTGTTGAAAATTGTTTCATAGGCTTATGTTGATGTGATAAACATGTGTATATGCTCAATTGACCAAAAATTTGTAAAAATTTATCAGTAGTAAATAATCATGATTATTTACATCTGTCCTATTTTTAACTTTTTTGACCAAGTCTGCATACCACTAGCTTCACCATGTTGTAATAAGCCCACAAATCAAAATTGGTAAGATTTGGACCACTGGCGTGAAATTTGTGACTAAAATTGCAAAGTTAGTCTACGGACAGATAATTGATGACCATTTGACCAAAAATTGTCCAAACTTGTCCAAACTTGCCCAGGGACCTTAACTTAAGGTGCTTAACAGATCTGTGTCAAAGTTGGGGTAAAAACTTGAAAAAATCTAGCTGGAGTAAATAATCACGATTATTTATATCTGCTTCAAAACTTGATGATTTTGCAAATTTGGGTGTACCACAAGGTCAAGCAAGTAGACCTCACAAATCAGTTTTGGTGAAATTTGGAATCCAAAAGTGAGACTTAAGCCAGATTCTCGAAATCAGAGTTTGCGAACACCAAACAGTTGATAAACTTGATCAGATTTGGTCCAAACTTGTTGAAACTTGCCCAAGGACTCTAACAAGTTGGATACTTGCCAAACCTATCAAAAAAGTGCAAAAACTGACAAAAGTAAATAATCACGATTATTTACTTCTGCTATCTAGAGACATCATTTTGACTTTTGAACTTATATAGTGATAGACCAACATAATATAAAGCCACAGGGAAAATTTGGGTTCAATCGGATCAAAATTGATACATGTATACTTAGTTTTCAGGTTGCAGATCAAACCTTTGATTTTGGCTAAAGTCGAATTTGAAAGTCAAATTTTGACTCTCATAGCTCGATATGAAGTGATACACAAAGACCAATTATAAGAGTTAGCAAAAACTCTACTGTCTTTATAGAAGAATAGCTAACTTGATTAAATTTGTACAGGAATCAGCTGGCAGATGAGGAATCAGTGGCTTGATAGAAAGTTGCAATTGAATCGAGTGGAAATTGACGACAAGTCAATCCAAAGGTGAGTACTCTATCTAGGGATTCATAAGTCCATATGAACCTTAGATCTGGTCGTGTACTAGGAAATCAGGGCATACTCGGAGAAACCTCCAGTAGAGTATCTACCAAAGAAAGCGTGAATCAAGGCAATTCCTTGCACACAATTTCTGAAGAAGTTTCAGACACTTTTTCAGATTCAACATCCGAAATGTCTTCTTACTCGACTCACTCGAAAACCGGAACGACAGTGCGCTATAAGCATATACTATCTTTTTACAAGACTAACCGCCATGGAGCGCAGGTTTACTTGGACCCTAACGAGGACTATGCTATTCGCATTGATGACCATGGTATTGAGTTCGAAGAAGAGGTTAGGGCAAAGAAATAAGGAAAAATGTACATGGATCTAAATGGAACTCAATATTTACAAGTTGAAAACCCTGACGTGATAGATAAATGGGGGTTAGAAGTAAACACTATAATCCTAGATGTGTCAGCAAAAGAAGGACCACCAACTTTAGAATTCGAGGGATACGATCAAGTAGACTTAAAGCCTTTGAAATGGCTTAGTATGGATAATCCTAGAATCGGAGTCTATTGTTGGGAAGATAGAAATGTAAAAGATCTTTTGTGGACTTCTCATGCCAAACCAGGATAATTAACGGCCCTGAAGATCATCTATATCTTCAAGATCAAAGATAAGGGATCAACAGACCTACCAACCTACCTTTTAAAGATTGTTATAAAAACAACTTTGTTATGATGACTCCGGAGAAAGTAGAACAAACCAAATACCAAGGCTATTTCATATGGGATTGGATATTGGGACAAGGACCAGAAACAATTCCAAGAGATGAACACCGTGAGAGATTATCTGAGAGTAATGTGAAGAAACCAAAAACCACCTCATCACGTAGAAAACCGGGTGACACTAAGGCCAGTCCAGGGCTACATGAGTCACTATTTCCAGAAGACTGGTTTGAAGGACTCGGCACAGGACCAACTCCCATAAGACCTGGAGTTAAACTAAATAGACGCGTCAGACCAGCTGATTTTCAGAAATGGGTCAAAAAATATAGTGGATCAGGGGATCCATACGACCACTTAGCAAGCTTTAAGTAAGTGCTAAGAGCAGAGCGTATATTCGATCTCCATACTCAATTCGAGGGGTTTGGAATGACATTAGAAGGAAAAGCTTTGACATGGTTTCAAAACATTCCACCAAGGTCAATCATGGACTTGGACACATTAGCTCAAGGATTTGTAGCTGAGTGTTCCAAAATGGGGATTAAACATAATACGGTAGCTCAAATTTATAGCTTTAAACAGACATGGTGAGTCTGTTAGGGATTGTCAACTCGAATGAAACAATACATTGCCAGATGCCCAGAGTTGGAGATACCTGTAGAAGAATGACTTGTATCTTTGTTTTTGGAGGGACTGCTAAACAAAGAACTTCATGCTATACTCTATAGTAAAAAGCATACAACCCTAGAAGCGTGTGTGTCTGATGCTATTGATCTAGGAGACAATTGCAAGATCTTCAATGAAGAAGATGTCCCTAAGGATAACCAAAATGAGAAGACATCGTCCACAAAACCAGCACAAGTGAGAACAGCTACTGCGGCACCACTCTCATCCATAGAAGATATGCTAAAAAGGATGAACGACATGATGAACAATATGCAAAAAGCAGCTATGAGAGGACCAGGACAAGGGATACCCCCACATGGACAACCAATTAGGCCACAAAAATGGTGTGCAATAGAGGGAAAATGGACCAACCATGAGACCCACGAGTGCTACTTCAGACCAAAGTATGATGGGAATGTTTAGTATGTGCCCATGAGGCCACAAGGACAACCCATGTACAGATATCAACCTAATATGGCCTAAGCTCAAAGACCACCAATGGGTATGGAAAGACCTCAACTTGTGTTGGGACAACAACCTTCGTATGTAGGACATAATGCAGTGCCTGTAAAGTACGTGCACTCTGAAGGAGTCATAGATGAACAAGCATTAGTGCCTGTTACACCCTATGCAGAGCGTAGTCCATCTACAGTAATGGTAGAAGGAGATTGGTATAGTCCACATCCACCACCAATGGAAGAAATCGTGACTTATGCTCCACCAGAGCTCACACCAATGTATTATGTAGCTAATCAAGGTGTCAGACCTCCCATGGGAAGACCCATGATGAAGCCTAGAACAGGAAACTGTCATAACTGTGGTGCTGATGACCATTGGAAGAACGAATGTCCAGAGCGTGACAAAAACCTCAAACCAATTGAATCCTATTGCATACAATGTTGCAAAAAGGGAGGACACTTTCCAAAAGATTGTCCTAAGAATCCTTTGAACAGGGGTAAAACCATCGTAAACGTAGTCCAAGTGATGCCTAGTAGCTCATCAGAGAGTGAACCGATTGTTCCAATCAAGGTAATCACTAGAGCCCAGGCAAAGAAAAGAAACAAAACTCCGTTGATGATTTGGAAAACACAAAAGTCTCTTCTTAAAGAATCAAAAGGAGAAGAAGCAAAAGATATGAGATGAGAAAACAAAAACAACGGGTTGAAATCGAAGAGAAAGCAAAAATGCTAGCCCAGGACAAGATGAAAGAAACTGGCAGTGAATTCAAGGAAACAACCGAGAAATCGGGAGGATCCATTCTGGTTGATAAAATTTTTGAGCCTATTAATGCTACCTTGGAAGCCTACCAAGCAGGACTTAAAGCATGCCAAAACATGGAAAACAAGTGGAAAAACTATCCATCTCCAGACATGGAAGCAGCAAAGCTGGAAGCTTATCAAAACTTGGTAAGAATCACGCAAGAAATGATGGAAAAATGAAAACCCAATCTTGAAAGTATTGCAAAACCTGAAGAGCTTGCGGTAGAAGAAGCAAAAGCAAAATCTGATGTCACTGGTAGAACCCCACCTTGAAACAAATGAACCAGCACTTATAGTGCTTGACAACGAAGATGCCTTAGATGGAATTCCATTCGTAGAGGAAGACTGGTCAGGACACTTATGGGAAAAAGTGAGAGAGATCAATGATGGGAGCCTAACTTTAAAGTCAGCTCCTATAGAGGAAGTCTGGTTGGATAACCTACCTTCTGAATATGAACATGGATCTACAATCCTTGTACGGGGATTGTGGATCAGAAGCTTCAGGAATGTCAAAACCATTGACATTAAAAACATTACTTTCTTACTTGGGAGATAACAAAGATGAATCCATCGTGTGCAAGACCACTCAAGTAAAAAGAGCGGAACAGACCCTAGAAGTAGACAATATTCATTCAATCATGTCTACACCTATCCAATGCACTCTTACCTTGGGAGAACTGTTGAAACTCAGAACATACTTGTGGAACAATTTACAAAAAACCCTAGAGAAGGTGGGGATAACGGGGTCAATCTCAAAGAATTTGGGAAAATTAAAAAATGAAATGGAAAACAAAGAGATTCAATCAGTTCCCATGAACAAAGTTGGACAATATTATGAAGGGGAAGAAGGAAACACCACTCTCCTAGTGAAATATAATGATATTGAAACCATGGCAATACTGGATAGTGGAGCTGGCATAGCCCTAGCCACTAAAGCAGTATGGGACAGGCATCAGACAAACTCAAATGAAATTGCAATCGGTTGACGGACACATTGAGGGACCACTACGGCTGCTTGAAAAAGTGATAGTCAATTCTTGTGGAATTGAATATCAACACACTTTTGCCATAGTAGACTTTGGAAAAAAACTCAACTATGAAATCATATTGGGAAGACCTTTAATGCGACAGGTACAACTTATCCAAGATTGGGGAAACAACTATCTGTACTTGGAGCAGGTGGGATCTATAACAAGAGTCAATCTAAAAGATCACACTTATAGAGACGTCTTGAAAACACCCATCCAAGAGTTTGATTCAATCTCTTCGGCTAAAACTAAACTCCCATCCTGGTTAAACAAAGACACTCCTATTTGGATGTGCGGAGCTTCAGAAAATGGAAACTTAAGACGAGAAGAATGTATCCTAGAAAGGGACTGCACAAGTGAAGCCTACGTACTTGAACCCTTTCCAGAGCATTTATTTGAGCCATTCGAGTGGACTCAAATTTTAGCGACAATGGATGTATGTGTGAATACGTCTATGCCTACTCAATTTTGCAATGAGGATGGCTACGACATAATTCCCATCCAAATGATATGAGTCCTCAACATTGAAAACGAAGATGAGAAACCCAAGGACATAATGAAAGCTCAATAAGTCTTTTCGGACCTCTATTACGATGCAACTGATGAGTTAGATGAGAACTCAGCTACCTCAAGAAATTCGGGGTCAGAAAAAGAGCATACGAGAGCTAAGTTACTCTTAAAGGGAGGGGACGAAAAGTTTTTTGACTTTCCAAACCAGAAATCAAGAAGACAAAAATGGTATAAACGAAAGAGAGATACCGGAATTGTTAAAACATGACCTATGCTATCAGTCTCCAATAAAACACAATTCTTGTTGCAGATAGATGCTAATGATTGTGTCAAGGACAAAATAACTGGCAGATATCCTTCAAACAAAAATTCAGAAATGTTTCAGACATCAAGAAAAACAAGTAAGGGTACTAAAGAGAAATCACAGGAAAAGAAACCACTCATGACCAGAGTTGAGCGAAAAAAGAAATATCAAGAGTTGAAAAAAGCTCTAAAGGAGATATACATAACTGAAATGGAAACCACGGAAGAGAATGGTAAGGATGTAATGCATGTTCCATCCCATTACAAAAAGTATACTCTCCAAGATCGAAAAATCATAATTGAACAACCTGTTAGAGAACTACAGAAACAAGGCGAATCTTACGAAGGGCCTGAAAACGCTACAAGGGTAGACTTGGCTGAACCAAGAGAAGAGCCTAGATCTGCTTACATTGCAAATGACCTAACAGAAGAAGAAGAAAAGCTTTTGCTGAGCTTGTTAAAGGAATACCAAGATATCTTCGCTTGGTCTCACAAGGATCTCAAGGGTGTTGATCCAAAAATCTGTCAACATACCATACCCATGAGAGATGATGCGAAACCAAGTAGACAAAGACCATCACTTATAACGAAACAAACATTGCCAGGAAGATCAAAGAAGAGATTGAAAACTAAAGGAAGTTGAATTCATTTACGAAATTGAACACACAGATTGGGTGTCTTCAATTGTAGTACCCAAGAAAAATGGAAAATTACGAGTGTGTATTAATCTCAAAAAGGTGAATGCAGCTATCATTAGAGACAACTTTTCTCTTTCGATAACTGAGCATGTTTTAGAATGAGTTGCAGGAAAAGAATCTTACAGCTTCTTAGACGGCTTTTCGGGATACGATCAACTTTTGGCTGACCCAAAAGATCAGCATAAAACTGCTTTTGCAACAGAATGAGGTATATTTGCCTATCGGGTTATGCCGTTTGGGTTAACTAATGCTCCAGCCACGTTTCAAAGGTTGATGAGACATGCTTTCAAATAATATCTTAGGAAATTCTTAGAAGTATATATGGATTATCTATGCGTACATTCATCAATCCGGGCTGATTATATTGAACACCTCAAAAAGGTATTCGAAAAATGTAGACATTATAGGATTTGCTTAAATCCTGAAAAGTGCACATTCATGGGAAGATAAGGAAAAATTATTGGATATATAGTGTCTAAAAATGGCATAGCTACTGATATTGAGAAGATTCATGTCATTGCTGATTTTCCTAGACCAACAATAGTCAAGGGGGTATAAGCCTTTATGGGACATTGTGGATATTACCGACGGTTCATCTACATGTATGCTATAATTGCAAAATCCATGTATAACTTGATTACGCACTTTGAATGGACCGAGGCATGTGAAGAATCCTTCATGAAGCTTAAGCAAGCTCTCACCTCAGCTCCAATATTGAAAGCACCAGATTGGGATAAGGTATTCCACGTACATGTAGATGCTTCAAATTTTGCTATCGGTTGTATACTAGCTCAACCACGAGATGGCAAAATTGACTTTCCTATTTCTTATGCTAGCCGACAATTGAACATGGCAGAAAAGAATTACACCACCATTGAAAGAGAAGGACTAGGAATGATCTATGCCGTTAAAAAGTATAGACATTACCTATTAGCCAACAAGTTTGTGTTCTTTGTGGACCACCAAACTTTGTTGTATTTGGTCAGCAAGCCATGCAGCACATGGAGAATAGTGAGATGGTTCATCATTCTTCTCGAATTTGATTTCACTATGGCTGTAAAAAAAGGCACTACACATCAACGAGCATATCATTTGTCAAGGATTGTTTCAGAGGAATCACCTAAAGGGGTAGACAATGATTTACAAGATGCCTATTTGTTCTCTGTGGAAATGATTACCTAGATGGTCGGAAAACATTGTGTCATTAATGACTATAGCTCAAGTGGATTCACAAATACCACTTCCTATCACAATCGGATTAATCGAGCAATCGGCTATGTATCAATTACTAGCTGGAAAACTATACAAAAGAAATCAGGACGGGATATTGCTCTTATGCATTAACCCTGAAGAAAAAGAATAGTACCTAAGTCAAACACATATTACCATAGTAGGACTTCACTTTGTGGAAGACCAAACTATGCAACGAATCTTGAGACTTGGAGTATTTTGGCCGACTATGAGGAGAGATGTTCGATCCTTTGTAAAGGATTGCCCTCAATGTCAAAAAAAACACCCATACCTCATGTAACATTGTTTCAAATGTCACATGTTCCTAAGTGGAGTAATTATCTGGTTACTTACTTATCGAGCCGAACATTTCTTGAGGATATGAGTAAACACCGACAAAGAGCAATTGAAACTGAAGCAAGAGATTATACTCTTATTGAGAACCAATTGTATCGGAGAGGTAAAGATCAACATTTACGTCTTTGTGCAAATGAAAACAAGTATATTCCAATTATAGAACAAGCACATGCTGGATTAGTTGGAGGTCACTTTTCTAGTGAGACCACTGTAAGAGTAATCTTGATGGCAGGCATATGGTGGCCAACACTTTTTGCAGATGCCAAAAAACATGTTCGAAGATGTGATGCTTGTCAACGAGCAAAAATGCCAACACGAGTAGATAGCATGCCCTTAAGACCAATGATGGGAGCTAGAGCCTTTGCAAAATGGGGTATAGATTTTGTTGGACCAATACAACCACCTACTTATAGAACCCAAGCTCAATATATCATTGTAGCTATGGACTATTTGACCAAGTGGACCGAGGCTAAAGCAACTCAAAAGAATGATGCTAGAAACACTGTTGGATTCTTATATGAGTATGTATTCACAAGATATGGAATGCCAATAGAGATTGTCAGTGATCGGGGAACTCATTTCCTCAATGAGGTAATAGAGTATTTGCTTAATGAGGTTATGGTCATCCATAACAAATCAGCTCCCTATCACCCACAAGCAAACGGACAAGCTGAGCATACAAATAAAATTCTTAGCTCGGTGCTGACTAAAGTGGTTAGTTCAGGAAGGACAGACTGGGAAATGAATCTCCATGCTGATCTATGGGATTATCAAGTTTCATTCAAAACAGCTCTAGATGCTACACCCTTTAACCTTGTTTATTGTCTTGATGCCACACTGCCAATAGAATTTCTATTGCCGACATTAAGGGTAGCACAGAATCTTGAGTGGACTGGACCTGAGTTGTCAGAAAGACTTGAAGATTTGGAAAAGCTAGACGAGCAAAGGCTAACTGTTGTAGCTCATATCTATGCACAAAAGCAAAAACAAAAACAGTTTTTTGATTCTCACTTAATCACAAAAATCTTCAAGAAAGGGGACTTAGTTCTAGTCTATTCCCTTAAGCAACACATTCCCAAGTTTAAGAAAAATGGAAACGGATCATTTATCATTGAAGATGTATCTCCAAGTGGAGCAGTAAAATTGTCCACCCTAGATGGTGAACCAATGGTTAATTGGATTAATGGATGTTGTTTAAAGAAATATAATCTGCCATTAACCAATGAATTGCTAGAAAGAGTGCATGCATCCAAACAAAGGAAAGTCAAATGATAGCAGGTTATTGATGAAGCCCAAGAGGAAGCTAGGCTTCATGTACTCAAGTGGAAAGCTGCTCTCAAGAATCAACAGATACCGATTTCCATCAACACTTTGGAAATAGATGATCGACAATGGGAATTACCTAAAGACGCAGTTTCAACAGATGATGACTGGTTAGATGGAATGGATCTGCTCATCAAAGTACAGCTCAACAATCATAGCACCAATGCTTTGGTAGACACAGGAGCTATAGTGAATGCAGTTAGTTATTCCACATACAAGAAGGCAACAAGTCAAGCATTGATGGTAGGAATAGCGACAATCAAAGGATACAACAAGAATCCAACTCCAACATTGGGAGTAGTCAACTTGAACGTGATAGTACATGAATGTTCATGTCCTCATGAGTTTGTATGCTTGCCAGATGAACACATGAATGAGACGATGATTCTTGGAGTTCCCTGGATGCGTACATACAAAGTAGTACCAGATTGGGATACGAATCAACTAAAGCTATCACCTAAAGGAGGGCAACTCATTGTTCCAATTGCACCAAGCAAGGAGGAATGGAAAAGAAGCAATCAGCAGACCAATCCACGAAGTCAATCTTCTCCTTCCCCTCAACAATCAAATGCTGCATGTAGCATGCAAGGAGTCAAGCAAATTTGGGTACCAAAAAGCACAACTTAAGGATAAACCGAATCAGATCTGGGTGCCTAAAACTTCACCAATGAAACAAAAGAAGGTTCCAAGGGTTCGAACACAGAGACGAGCATCTCCGAGCAAGGAACCTAACATGAAAATGGTTTGGAAGAAAAGGGAGCACTTATCTTCTCCACAACCCATGAAACCAATCAAGCAATGGCGAGTTAAGTCTCAACAGACTCCACCACACCATGCAGCACCAAGCCGACCGAGCTGCCAATGAAGAGAAAAAGCTTGACAACAATCGAAAGTGCTACCAATAGCTCAAGCAATCAGAGTGCTAAAGGACCTTGATGGTACAATCAAACAGAGAGCACAAAAGCTACAAGATTTTCTCTTTGGAAGACATGAGCAGCAAACCTCGAAATCGAAAACCCTTGAGTTAATTACTCAAGACCCAGCTCTTGCACCACATATTGGTTTGAATTGCATTGATCTTCATATCATGCTATAGCCAACCAGGGCTATGCATAGACACTGTCGTTCAACCTATGCACACAGTCGTCCTGGAGTACGCCATCTAGGAGGGGTGGAAGGGCACCAAGTACTAAGTAATTAAGGGCAATGTTTGAAGGGGGAGGAAAAAGTTCTATGTTAACGTGTGACCTTTTGCAAAATTACCTAATAATGCCCTTATAATTCATCATCAAGGAAAAATTCATTGATAATAACTTCTCGATGAGTGTAAATAGTGTTTATACTATAAGAAAATCATAAAAAATAGTCCTTTTTTGGGTATTTTTCATTATTTTTGTTGATAAAGAGGCTTAAAAATGGAGAAATCCAACAAAAAACAATAATGCTGTGTTTTTCAAGGGATTTTCTTGATTATTGGATTTTTACTTTACTTTTTTAGAGCATTTTGCTATTTTCTTTGATTTTTTCAAATAAACAGGTCAAAATTAATAATAAATAGCAGGGAAGCTCATATGAAAAAATGGAAGACACTATGGTGATCAGAAAGACAAGGCGGACAAGCACAAAAATTTTCAATAAAATCAGAAGATGGAAGCGGGAAGCCTAAATTAGGCGGCCAGGTCTACTTTTGCAAAATTCTTGCAGAATGAGCTACAAGAATCCGATCAGGGACATTTTTGAGTCTAACATAAATTTCACGGCCTAGTAGGACTAACGGGGGAATCTGGGGAAATTTGGTTCGGGAACTCCGGGTATAGATATCCAAGGTAGGCTAAAACCACCTCATTTCCACTTGGAGCCTTTGCAGAGAGAGATTTCGGCCTCTTTCGTGCGACTTTTTTGGAGCCCACAGTTGACCATTTTTAGCGCCATCTCACACGAGACATGAGGGGTAAGTTCTTTACTCAACAATGATCCATTTTGTACGGCCGGTAGCTAGTCTAAAGCCCTAAAACAAACCCTAGAAATCGAGCAGTGCACAAAGACCTACGACCTAAAACTGACCATAGTGGCCTGCTAGCTTGACCAAATTGGATGGGATTTGAACCATAGCATGCCCCAAAATAATAGAACCTTTTTATGCCATCAGATGACCATTCAACAGGGGTCAAGGGGGTCCCCAGTAGAAAAGTTAGGTTTTTGGAAAATGCCAGAATTTCGATTGACTCCACCGATGGCTTGCTAATGAGGTCCATATACAATGTAAATGATTGGTTTGGTGAAATCTATCAAGCAAAGCCCTCGAAAAGCAGAAAACGGCTCAAAGGTTACAAAGCGTCAAATTCGACATACGAGGCCAATCTGACTCCAAATGAGCCAAAATTGGACAGGTTTCTTCACGACTATATTACGGACAAGTCCAAAGCCTCAAAGTTGACCGACTAACCCAACAGACAGAGTAGTCACAAAAAACGGTGATTTCAGAGTCGAGAGAGCACAAAGAGATGCCGGCATGACCAAACTTGACCAGATTCAATTTAGAACTTGTATTAGGTGTACGAAACATGTCTAGGTCAAAATTTGTAGGTTTTGCAAAGTTTTTGTCATTGTAGCTAATAATCGCAATTATTTACTTTTGCATCAGTTTTGCTTGGAAATTGTCAAATCATCCCACCTATCATGTACACACCTATTACATGCCAAAAATCAAGTATGAGCCAAAATGACCACCCATTACTCGCAAAAAGGTCTTTGCAAGCCAAAATTGGGGTTATGAACAAATTTTCTTGATCCAAATCACCTCATATCTCATATCCAAGGTCTATACCATGCCTAGAACCAATTTGTACCAAAAAATGTCAATTTTGGAAGAAAAGTTAATAATCGCGATTATTTACTTTTTGGTCAAAATTGGGGAATTTTGATATTTTGCCATCATACATCCAAAGTACATGTTGTGATAAGCCCACTAGCCAACTTTGAATCAGTTTGGAGTTCAAAATCTCAAATTTTCTTTATATCTATTGTTTCAAGACTTAAAGCCAAAATCTGGTACCATTTTCACCCTGTGCATAATTCACTCAGAGCATGTATTTGGTATATACTTCAAGCCTATAAAGCCAAGTTTGCAAAAAGTTGGAAATTTTCCTCAGCTGTAAATAATCGCCATTATTTACTTTGGTTGCAAATTTTTGTTTTGACCATACAGTTTTGTTCCTTGCATGATTTTATGCATCTTTGCTTGTTCAAAAATTGATTTGAAGCAATTTGGACCAAATTGTCAGCATTTCAGTCTAAAAGGACATTCCAGAGAAAAATCCAACAAATTTGCTAACTTTACACTCTATTTACTGAACAGGAGCAATGCAAGCAGCGGAGAGGGCCAAGAAGAAGCTAAACCAAAAAGAGAAACTACAAGAACTGCTTGCGTATCAACTAGACCCCGAGTCAATCAAAGCGGCAAAGGCATCCTACCTTTCTAGAGAACAACTGGAAGAGCACCACACTACGGTCTTCAGTGGCAGGTTCAAGAGTGAAGAGGGGCATCAGGTGGAGTTGCAACTCCTTCCCAAAGAAGTCTACGATGTAGCTACGAAGCCAGAGACAAAAGAGGCTAACTGTAGGTTGGGGCTCAATCATTTCTACGAACAAGAGCCTTGCGGAGTGGACTTTTAGAAAGCTTACGAGCTTTTATCCACCATCAAAGAGGACGGAACCGCACAGATATCCGACAGCCAAGGGAACAAGGTTGAGGTAGTGATCACAAAAGAGATAGTGGTAGAGGCACTCAGACTGCCCACTAAAGGAATGACCATGCGGGCAAGAGACAGGAAAACCACAGACACATTTACCAAGGAGACAACCGCGGCTACATTTGCCGATCTTATCCACAAACAGGTGGAAGAGCCAGCCTGTTTGTACCATCAACACTTCCATTTTCTGGCAAAAAGGCCACCAAGGTACACAACACCAAATCACGCCGTGGCCACCACCTTCACTCAGGTTCTCAAGTCGACCACAAGGCAACCAGTGGACCACGTGTAGTATGTCTTGACAACCTTGAAGGGCACCAAGAAGGAAGGAAAAATCACATACTTGGGTGCGCTAGAGGTGTTGACTAGAATAGCGTATCATGCCATTGGCATGGCAGACAACCTACCGCCTGTCCCTGATCAAAATACATGGATATTGGCAGCACAACCCTCTCCACGAGCTACAAGGTTAGGTGAAAGATCACATAAATCTGATAATGAGTCAGCTGACAGCTCGCCAGAATGGCACAACAACGAGAGCTCTGAAAACGAAGAAAAGAGAGCTCGAAGAGAAGAGATGAAAAGGAAAGCTGTGGCTGCACACCAAGAGGAACCAACTCAAAAACAAGCGTGATTTGAAAGAGAGAAACAGGTGTACTAGCATAGTAGGCAAGCACAAAGGAAGGACCCAGAAAAATGGGTACCCATAGGACTGAAAGGACCTCAAACAAAGCATCATACCAGAAAAGAGGCAGATGATCCGACAGAGCAGTTAGAAAGAATGTACCAAGAGGCTATAGCTCTAAAGCTAAAGGAGGCAAAAGAAGCTGCAAAGAAAGCCAAGGAAGAAGAAGACAAAAGGCAAGCCGAGGAAACAGCTAGCCAAGAGCAAAGCCATGGATCTCCTTGACCCACCTCACTTCCTCCGGAACAACAAGACTATCCCATGCCTAGCCCACCACCATCACCAGCAGGCAAAGATACCAATGAAGAAGTAGAGCCTGAAAAAGAGAAAGATTATGAGTCCACCCAACAAACAGAATCTACACAAGAAGCTGACCACCCCGACGGACAAAAGGAAAAAGAAGCTGAGCCGGAACCGGAGTAGGCAGCAAAAGAGACTCAAAAGCTAGAAGGGGAAAAGACAAGTCGATCGGAACAAGAAACACAAAGGCCAAGGACCTGGAAATGGTGATCGACGCTCTTCAAGGAGAGCTAGAAGATAGGATAAATGTCATCACTGATCTCCAAAGGCAGGTGCAAGAGCTGAAGGCAGAAGCGAAACAACATCAGATAGCCAAAGATAAACAACAAAAAGAAATGGAGGAGTTAGGTGATTTACTCACCAAATTGTATGATGCCTGCAAAGCAAAAGACGAGCAACTGACAGAAGTTACCAATGAACTTCTTACGACCTCTCTGTCAGCTCAAAAAATTCAGGTGCAGTTAGATGTTTCCAATGCTTCTATGCAATATTCTAAACAGAGAATCAACGATCATGCCATTTTCTTACGGCAAATCAGAGAAAATCCATCGTGGCCTCGATCAAAGGAACTGACGAAGTCTATAAGGCACTTGAAAAGAAAAACAAAGACCTAGAATTGGAATTAAATCTTGAACAGTCACAGCACAGGGACGGGACAGGGACCTGGCACTGATGCGGGTTCAAAGAGAGGAGGAGCTCCTAAAGGAGATAGCAGAACCCAAGTGGATAAATCAACTCCTCAAAGATGGAAAACTAGACACGTAGGAAGAGGCTGGCACTTCAGAGCCGCCACAAATAGACATACCCTCGGTTTCGTTTGCTGAGTTTGAGATGCAGTCCACAGCAGAGCCAAGTGGTGATGAATATTTTCAGGTTCACATCACAGATGCAGATACAGTGCCAATGGTCCAGCTGTCAAAAGTTGAAGAAGACGCACTGCAGGAGAAGATCACCCTAGAGGTGGATGAGCAATGGAAAGCCGCTATGAATTGGGAGTTGAGAGTTTTACACTCTGTCAACATCACTCAACTCACTTCCGATCATATCAATGCTCAATGGCACCCACAATCCCTGCCGTACCCTCTCATCAAAGTAGAACTATTACAGGTGAAAGAAAGGTTGTACAAGGATATGCAAGAAGATCGCGTAGATAAAGACCACCCAAAGTGGAGGTTAAGCTGGCTGAACAAGAATCCGAGATACCTGATTCTGTTCACAAGATCACCTGCAGCCCTACAAAGAGATCCAACATTCTGTTTTGTACCCAGAGTAAGGACATGGCAAGTGCATGAAGCACTACAAAAGAAGAGGCCAACTTGGCTCAAGTTCCCCAGGCTACCTGCTCCAGAGAGAGGCCAAGTGACGGAGGAATACATGGTGAAAACCCTAACGGGCACCATGTCTTTCTTCAAGAGTCTTCCAGATCACTCTTGTGCAATGTCATATAAGATCTGCAGGATGCTACTCACATGTATACAAGTTTTTAATGAGCTTGAGCAAACAGGAGCCCCATGGCTCTCATTCTTGGAAGGAAACAAAGTCTTATGCTACGATCTGAGTGGGCAACCTTCAGAAGAAATCCTTTACGGATTTAATGCCAGATGCATGTTACTACCCTCAAATAATATGCTAGACTTTGAAGAAGCATTCTACACTGGATTCTTCACGTGGCGAACGAAGATATTTGCACTCATGATAAGCAACCTAACATCCAGGTTTGTAGGCTACTCAATGGTGGAGCTGAAGAATCAAGTAACAATGCAATTTCTGCAAGTGCCTGACAAAGAACGAAGAATCAGATACCAGAAGGCACTGGACGCGCTTAAAGACCGTCTCGCCAGAGCCGTCAACCCGAAGACTACTTCAACCCATAAAGCCGTGTCAAGGGACGACACAAGCGAGGAGGGGGGGAATGTTAGCAGCAATCTAACGCGGACACCATTTTTTGGAGTTCTCCTTGTAAAAAATTTATTATTTTGATAAATCAAAAATATTGTAACTCCTATTTTCTCGAATAAACCTTGTAATTAATGAGCCGGAGCTACAAGATTCCAGATTGTATTAGCCAGTCATTTCCCAGCTTTGGTAGAACTCCAGTTTATTAGTTTTGACCACCCAAAAACCTTGGCTAAGGTATAAAAGCCAATTTTTGTAAGTTTTTAATAAGTTTTTGGATAATAAATACACAATGTGAGCTTACGGCGCTCACTTCTCTCCTTCTCGCGCTTCCTACTCCCTCCCCAGTTGTCACATTGCGAATGCGTTTGTTGCATTGCAACCGCAAGTAAGAGCTCTACGCATTGATGTAAGCCATTCACATTATTTCGTAGCTTTTGGCATCGCCGACCCGCGGCCTAATTTCATCATAACTAGGAATTTACACTTTTAAATCAAAAACTAAGCATAGGTGGGGTATTGGGGCATCATTGCTAAGCATTTAGATGCATTCTTGGTCGAAAACGACTAGGTCAAAAATCCACTGCTGTTAATAATCGTGATTTTGAAACTTGACCTAAAGTGGGGTTTGCAACCATAGGCATGTGTGCTTAGGTCTTATAAACTTGTCCTAAAAATTTCGTTACGTTTGGATGTCATTTGATGCTGTAACGGATGTGATTTGCTTGCCGATGAGCGATTGGCTTTTGGTGATTTTAGTCACTTGAGTGTAGCTTGAGTTAGATGCACATTGTTAGTTGTTTTCCGAGAGATTGACAACCTCTTGAAGCCTCTATGCACTAGTCCAGTAAGCTTCGTCCCATGGTTTGACAAATTAATCATGGTTCTCGCTAATACTGCAATAAGATAGGATGGTAAGGTTAGACATGCGTCCCACAATGACAAAGGACATGATCGAGCGCAGTTATAGGAGTCTAAAGATAGAAAGTGAATGTGCTAAGCTCAAGTCATTAGAATAACTCTTTAGACTCCAAGTAAGAAGTCCAGGAAGCCCTAGGGTGAGGATTCTAACTTGCCACAAATGTCTACATTTAGTAGGTCTAAATTTAGCAAGCTTTGGGTGCAACTTGGCGGAACCTCCAAAGCACTGTACTAAGGTTTTTCACAAAATGTGAAATTTTTAAATCCCAAAGGGTGAGTTAAATTTTTTTCCAAAGATTATTCTACTTTAACAGGTCCTAAATTAACAGGTAGGCTATAGCCCCGAGTCAGCTTCATAAGCCTCCAAGGTTTGTGCAAAGGTCTAATTTAATTAATTAAAATGTAAGGTTATATAATACCTTCCTCATTTAATAAGTTGACTCTAGTCTTTGTTTACAAAGCTTGACTAGGCCACATGTCCAATCACACATGCTTGCTTTGTGTGAACTTAAAAAAGTGTGTGTGTGCTGTCTTCACTTGCCAAGATGAGTTCCAAGAAGGGGGGGGGGGGGGGGGGGGGGGAGGTGAGTTCTAGCAGGCAAGGTAAGAGGGGCAAGTGTTTGAACATGCTTTTGAGTTTCATTAGGGGGTGTTCTCACCTCATTGGTCAGGTGTGAAGCATTCTAACTTAAGACTATAAGTTGCATTGTTGCATAGCTATATAAGAGAGGACTTGTTGTATTTTTGAGGTTCTTATTCCTCTCACACACTCTTTCAAGTGCCCAAGACACGCAAAGAAAGCTCTCTCTCTCTCTCTCTCTCTCTCTCTCTCTCCCCCCCGTCCCGGGAGCTCTAGAGACGAACTCTATGTTCAAGCTCTTGGCTATGGATGAAAATCCAAGAAAATGAAAGTTCCTTCTTATCCATCTCTATTACTCTATTAATAAGATATGTTGAGAGCTTGCCCATGAGCAAGTGTATGCAAAGAATCTATTCTCTTTCCTGAAAAATACTTTGTTCCATCTTTATTTTCCTCTTTCTCTACAGTTCCTCTCCCCATTGGGGTATTTAGGGTTTGGGAAGGGGATTATACCATGAAATCTTGAAGAACACCATCTTCTTGATTCAAGAAAGGCTTTGCAAGAGCAAAAACATGTATTGAAACAAAGCTCTCTTTTGAGAGGATTATAATACAAGTCCTTTTGGAGGGGGACTAGCTCCAAGAAAATCTAATCCTCATTGAGTTGTCAATCTTAATTAGTTATTCTCTCTAAACTATATGCATGGTTAAAGTGTTTTTAATGTGTATTTGCATAAAGAAATAATCCCAAGACAAGGTCCTATGTTCTCCTTGCTATCTCTCTATTAAGGAAAACTCTCTCCTTTCATAGTTAATTTTTGCTGAATCTAAAAGTAAGTATTTGATTCTTTGATATTGGTATTAGAGCTGAGGTTTCTCTTTTCTTGCTTAAGAAGAGAGGTCCTTGAGTAATCTATGAAAGGTTGGAGTTTTTCATTGGAATAGGGTAAGTGGAATTGGGATTTATTAACTTGGTTGTTGGTATCCTGTTTACAAGGTACTTGGGACATCACCGGGTTTTATGGTCTTAATAATGGATTCTTTTGGGACTTGCCTATGGCTTTACCATTATTGAGCTATTATAAATCTTGATAGGAATTGGTGCCAACCTGACACTATTAAACCCACTCCACTACTCTTTGCAATTAACAATATTCTAAGCCATGGGTGTAGTAACTTGAGTGCTAATTTTCAAGGGATAAGTGAAGTGGTAGCCAAAGTTTTGGAAGTACCAAAAAAAGAGGTCGAATACACACATAAAGTAAAATTTAATCATGGCCCAACAAAATCAAAAGGTATTCCTAATGGATTTAAAAAAATTAAAAGGTCAAAAACTCAAAGATTCCAAAAAATTTAAAACCCCCAGGTTTATTGCAATTGTGGTGGGATTATACTAAACCTACGTAGAAGAGTCCTAATGATATGATTTATAAACAAGAAAATAAATAAATTCACGACCTTACATAGTGCAAATAATATCTACCTACATAGCCTAGTGCAAATAAATTCTAAAGAGAGAAAAATGATAAATTAAAGATAATGGAGAAGAAATGCACTCGACCACTTATTTTATATGGACATGAAAAGTATTTTGACTTTTTGTTTTAATCATGTTTTCATTTCCTATGACTTTTCATTTTCATGGAACTTTTCGTTCCTGTACTTACTCTTCACTTATGCATTTGAAATGTTTTGAAATGATTCTTATTTTTTTCTAAAGCCTTTTGATTTCTTTCCCATTCCAGCTTTCAAGGTTTCATCCTAAAACAATAGAAAGGTTTTTCCTTTTTCTGAAGATGGGGGAGACCTATGCAAGAGAATGTAATTAATATTGACAACTTAGATTTGGATCATGGCATAGCATTTGATGATGGTTGCAAAGTTGTCAACTACCTTGTTGACAAGTTGCAAGAAGCAATGGGAAACCCTATTTTGCAAGCATAGGTTCAAAACCAATTTAAACCCTTCAAGCTCAAGTTCCCCCAAGTTCCCAAGAAGAGAGAATTCCTATGAGGCCTCCTATTGACACCCAAAAAGAGGAATCTCTTTGAATAATGAAGAGGAGATACCGAAAGGACCTCCAAGGTAAACTTTTTGAGAAGAAGAACTGCATCGTGAACTTTCAAGGGAGAGGTATGCAAGTGACACTCCACTTATCTCTAAAAGTGATGATGCCCCAAGAAGGCGGCGGGCACGGCGATCACCTATTCCTCCCAAAAAGTAGAGGAATCCATCAAGTACTCCCTCCCATGCTAATCCAAAAAAGAGAGAAAGAAATCCAAGTAAAAGGAAGCAAAGAAAGCGGTCATAATATTTTCTTTCTTCCTCCTTTTCCTCTTCATCATCATCACCATCTTCTAACACAGAGGACGACGACTTGCCACCCAAGCGAGAGAAGAGAAGGGGTAAACGGAGTATCTGTGCAACATGAAATAGGTCATGTAAGTTGAAGAAATTCAAAGAGGGAGGAAAGAATATCATCTTCCTTACCTATGATGGAACCTTTGGAGCAACTGATAAAGTGTTGACCTTTATGTAATAATTTGACGCGGCTTTTGGAGATGAATATTTTTTGAAATCTTCAAAGCTCCAAAATGTTTCTATGTATTTCCAAAAATCAGCCTGTCAATGGTGGGCAAGCCTATGTAGCCAAGGTGAAGCTCCAAAGACTTGGAAAGCTTTGAGGATTGCTATTGCAAAGCAATTCCTTCCAAGTGATGCCAAAGACAAAGTCCTCAGAATGGCAAATCTTGAAGATGGCCCCACATGAGGCTCTCCAAAAGTATGTGGATAAGTTTTGGGAGTATTAAATCCACAATATACAAAAAGATAAGAGTTGCAAAACAAAAGCAATAATTTTGTGTTGGACTACTCTTGGCCTATCTGAGGAGATGAGTGAGTATCTCAACTCACAAAAACCTAAAGTTATCATGGAGGTCATACATCATATATGCTATGGTCACTTCAAGGATTTATTTCCAAGAAGGGACCTAGAAGGGCTCAAAGCCAATAGAATCCAAATAATCAATTGAACCAAAGGAAAAGAACAACGCGGCACATAATTATCCCAAGGCTAAAAACAACAACAACAATAAAGGAAAGACAAAAGAAAAGGTTACAAAGGTAAAATTGAACTTTCTCTTGAAGAAGTTGAACATTATCGTAAATATAACAAGTGTTTCAAGTGTGGGGAGCAAGGTCATGTTTCATGGGCACATCCTAAGAGAAATGAACGTAATAGCCCTCCTAGAGCCACCATGGTGGAAGCTCTAAAAGAGGAAGGCCATTTCAAAGGAGCACTACTCTCTTATGCTTGGGGAAAAGTAAGAGAGTATGATGCTTTCATATTGACCCTGGATCTACCCCCAACTTTATTTTTGTTCATAAGAAAGACTTCTTCATCTCTCCACTCAAGCATGAAGATGTTATCCTAGGGGCACCATGGTTTGATTGCATGGCTACCACTATGAAATATCGAGAGAGAAAAGTCCTCTTTTACTATTGAGGTAAGGATGTTGCATTGGATGTTAATACTACATGCAACACTATATCTTTTGTACAGACTCAAACTTTAGACAAAGTAATGAAAATCCCTCTTTCTTGTTACATGGTTTTTGTCAAGGAAGCTAAGAAAGATACATGTGTTCCTAATGAAGTTAAAGATGAAACTAAAGAGAAGTTAGAACTTTCTAGTTTCCTAAATGAGTTTCAAGATGTGTTTACGGATGACATTCCTAGGGAGCTACCTCACAAACGGGGACAAGATGATCATTCCATAAAAATTCTACCTGGTAGCTCACCTCCTAATAAGACTCATTATTGAGTCTCACCAGCTGAACAAGAGGAGATTATGAGGCAAGTGAACAAGATTGTGGAAAAAGGGATAGTCAGGACCAGTTCTTCTCCATTTTGTTCACCCGTTCTACTAGTACAAAAGAAAGATGGTACTTATCAAATGTGTGTGGTCTATTGGGTGCTTAATTGGATAACCATAAAGAATAGATTTCTTGTTCCCAAGATAGAAGATCTATTTGATAAGGTACAAGGGTCTACCTACTTTAGTAGAATAGATCTCAAAAGTGGCTATCTCACAAGATAAGGATAGTGCGTGAAGATATTCATAAGATGACCTTTCAAACAACTTTTGGTCTAAATGAATTCTTGGTACTGCCTATTGAACTTACCAATGGGATGACTACCTTTAATCAAATGATGGAAAGGCTCTTCATACGCTTCAACCATTGCCTATACCCAATTCCCCATGGGAAAGTATATCCATGGACTTCATCTTTGGATTACCCAAGTCCATACATGGGAACACGAGAATATGGATCGGGTTAGCAAACAAGAAAATTTTATACCAGTCAAAAAGAATATTAAAGCACACCATATGGAAACCCTTTTTATCTCACTGGTCTGAATGACTAGCAATTTTTGGAAGGGTCTCTTTGAGAATTTGGGTACTAAGTTGAATTTATACTTGGCCTATCACCCACAAACGGATGGCCAAAGTGAGATAGCAAGTTCAACCATCATAGATCTACTTAAAGCCTATGTTATGGAAGTAGATCAAAGAGATCAATGGGAAAAGTATTTATCCTTAGTAGAGTATGCATACAATAACATTGTCCATACTTCTACAAGAAAGGCACCCTTTGAGCTAATTGAAGGAAGACCCAAGCTCCCATTGATAGTCAAGGAACTTGGGAACATATTTGTTGTTGATGAATATTGCGGAGATCTTAAAGAATATTTTTGAAAGATCAAAGAAACTATATCCATTATGCAATAGAAGCAAAAGGCTGCTGCTGTTGCATAGATAATCTTTGACCTTCAAAGAAAATGATTGGATATTGCTCAAGTTTCTAAAAGCACACCTAAGTCATACTACATGTAAAGAAACACAAGAACGCCGAACGGGTCACCAAAATATTATGCTAAGTTAGTAAAAAGATACTATGGCCCATTTCAAATCCTTAAGCTTATCAATGAGACAACTTATAAGTCAAGGTTACCAAGTACCTGGCTCATTCATAATGCTTTTCATGCAAGCCTCTTGAAACCTTATAAGGGCAAGCCACTCAAAGAACCGGTAATTGAAGGACCACCCAAATTTGAGATTCAAGAAGAGATCTTGCAGTTAGAGAGCATCCTATGACATGAAGAAAAAGTTTTAAGAAGTGGTAAGACTGTCCAACGATATCTTGCCAAATTCAAGAACTATCCTTTTGAAGATGCAAGGTGGATGCAAGACATCCAAGTAAAGGATAATGTAAACCTTGTGCATACTTACAAAGACTCTTGTCAAAGGTAAGAAGTGTATGCATACCATAAATCACGCTTGCAATAGCTTAGTATCTCAAGCATCAAGTAGACCTTGCCAATCTACTATGAAAGATGATTAGGGCTAAGTAAAGACATGCTTGCAATAGCTAAGATTTCCAAGCACCAAGTGAATTAGTCTCACCACTATGGAAGAATGTCGACGGGTAAAAAGGGATCCTCTACCCAAATCTATAGGATTAACTATGACTTTATTTTCCCTACCCGATAGTCCAAAATGACTATAATTTCAAGGGAGAGATAATGTCATGGATATTATTTCTAAACTTTTAAAAGTACTTTCCAACTTAAATTGTCCACTTAAGTCTAGGAAAAATAAAAAGAGAACAAGTGAAATTGATTAAGTGCTAACGGCCCAACCCGATCAAGGCTTGAGACCAAAAGGAGAAAGTCCATAAAAGAGCAAGGGTAATTTCTAACTAGTTATCCTTGTCATAGGTACAAGTCAAGGAAGGATAATTGTATCCCAGATAATCTTGATCAAAGGTACATGACAAAGGAGATGACCGAGAGTAATAAAGATAGAAAGTGACTGTGCTAAGCTCAAGTCACTAGATTCCAACTCTTTAGACTCCAAGTATGAAGTATGGGAAGCCTTAGGGTGAAATTCTAACTTGCCACAAATGTCTAAACTTAACAGATTTTGGGAGCATCTTGGCGGTACCTCCAAAGCACTGCGCTAAGGTTTTGCAGATGAGGTCAAAGTTTTAAAGCCCAAAGGGTGAGTTTTATTTTTGCCAAAGTTTATCCTAATTTATTAGGTCTTAAATTAGCAGGTAGGTTGTAGCCTTGGCTGGGCTTCATAAGCCTCCAAGGTTTGTGCAAAGGTCAAGCTTGCACTTGACTTAAATAATCAAAAGGTAAGCTTATGGTTTTCATCAAATGAAAGGGAAAACCTAAATACTAAGGCTAGATCATCCATTCCTCATTTAGCAATTTGACTCTATTCTATGTTCACTAAGCTTGACTAGGCCACATGTCCAAGGTAGCACATGCTTGCTTTGTGTGAACTTAAACAAGTGTGTATGAGTGTGTATGGTGTCTCCACTTGCCAAGATGAGTCCCAAGAAGGGGGGGGGGGAGTTCTAGCATGCAAGGCAAGAGAGACAAGTTTTGGAACATGCTTGAGCTGCATTAGAAGGTGTTTCCACCTCATTGGTCAACTTTCAAGTGTGAAGCATTCTAGCTTAAGACTAGTTGCACTCTTGCATAGTTATATAAGAGAGGGCTCATTGAATATTTGAGGCTCTTTCTCCTCTCACACACTCTTACAAGTGACCAAGGCTGGAAAAGCAAGATCTCTCTCTCTCTCTCTCTCTCTCTCTCTCTCTCTCTCTCTTGTGGGAGCTCTAGAGATAGACTCTATGCTCAAGCTCTTGGCTATGGATGAAAATCCAAGCCATTGAAAGTTCCTTCTTCTCCATCTCTATTACTCCATTACTAATCTATGCTAAGAGATTGCCCATGAGCAAGCGTATACGGAAAATCTGTAATCTTTCTTGAAAAATACTTCTTTTCACCTTTATCTTTCTCTTTCCTCGCAATTCCTTTCTCCCCATTGGGGTGTTTAGGGTTGGGAAGGAGGGTTATACCATGAAACCTTGAATAAAACCATCTTCTTGATTCAAAAAAGGTTCCAAAAGAGCACAAACATGTATTGTAACAAAGCTCTCTTTTGAGAGGATTATAATACGAGTCCTTTTGGAGGGGGACCGGCTCCAAGAAAATCAGGTCCTCATCAAGTTGTCAATCTTGATTGGTTATTCTTCTTGAATCATGTGCATGGTTAAAATGTTTTTGATGTATATTTATGTAAAGAAATTATTCCGACAGTGGACACAAGCTATGTTCTCCTTGCTATCTCTCTCTTAAGGAAAACTCTTTCCGTTCATAGTTAATTCTTGCAAAATTTAAAAGTAAGTATTAGATTCTCTCTGACAATAGTATTAATAACAAATGTTGTAGGCAAGAGATAAGACCTACGTGCTCTCATTGCAAAAATGATTGCAAACATCCTTAGCTTGGATTCATTGTACCCTTTTTTGGTGACACCCTACCCTACTAACAAAATACACTGGCCTTATTCTACTACTATGTGGACCTTACCGTAGGAATATGGATCCTATCATTTCCATGCCAACACTTGGATCTACAAAGAAAGGAAAATCTCACCATGGTGACAAAAATGTTGGAAGATTAGACAACTCTCAACACTCAAACAACACCATCTTTATGACCTAGAAATACTCCTCTAAGTCATTATATCATGAAAACTCTACTTGTTGAGTTGACTTTTGGAGCGGATATAATAACTTTGAAGATAAATTAATAAAGCTTGCCATGTACTTCACCTTTTTCATAAATGATGTGTCCTCCTTGATGCATTTAGGGGATGGTAGTTATATGAGAGATTTATTTTTGGATGGATCTACCTCAATTCCTCTTTGTGATACTTTGTGCCCAAGTAGAGTGACCTCGTCTTCCCAATGTGGCACTTATTTGGGTTGAGCTGTCCTCCAAGGTTATTTAGGCACTACAATACTTCTTCTACCTTTTACACATGTAAAGAACTTGGGCTATAGATACAAAAGTCATCAATGAATACCCTTATTGATTTCCCAAAGAAAGCTTAGAACACAGATTTCATGAATCATTGAAAAGTGGTTGGTACATTACTTAAGCCAAAAGCCATGATTCAAAATGCAAAGCACCCCCATGGTGTAATGAATGTAGTCTTATTTTGATCTTACTCTATGCAATGAGTATTTAAAAATAACCCAAGTAACCATCACAAATAGTGTAATTTCTATGTCCTACCACTTCATTCAAGATCTCATAGGTAAATCTTCTTTGTTTAGTACCCTTCTGTATGTTAAATAAGGGTAAAATCTATGGTTTAATAAACCCTTATAGTGAGCTCACGTGCTATATCAACATAATTATGGTGACCTTCCAAGCCCTATATCATTTCCTCATTATTTCCTTGTGGTTCTCTTGTGATTGCACTCATTTAATCAACTGACTAAGAGATTTGAGTCTAATACCCATCATGTCTATAGAGGAATTTTCTTTAGTGGTGAGGTCACTGCCTTCTTCCTCTGATGTTGAGTCTGTGAGTTCCTCTTTAGTCTCAGTTGGTGTTGACTCCTCTTATGGGTATTACTTGTGGTTCTCCTTCATGTGTAGACAATATTTCTATGGTTGTAATTTTTACTTATGAGTGTTAGCGGATGGACACAATGGATGCTATAGCATAGGCATGTGGCACTAACATTTTCTAATGTCAATACTCAAGGAATTGACCAGGATGGGGCAAGGAGATGCATTGTATTTGTCAAACTCAATGGAGTTATTGTGAGAAGAAATGCACTCTTGAGCAATCAATGAATCATTTCTATTAGTATTATACAATTATGGCACACTCAATCCTTGCTCCAACTATCTACTTATATGACTCCCTAGGTAAATGAGCTTGAAACACCAAGAAAACTTGGGAGATTCTAGGAAAGGGCTGATACAACCTATCTTGACTTTAACATCCCATTTTTGAGAGGTACATGAATCGTAATCCATCATTTTGTATGTCAACAATTCATAAATAGAAGTGTTCTAATAGCATCACCTAAGGCCTAGAAGTAGTCTCCTATCAAAAAATAGTATTAACACTTAAAAACACCAAAATGACGGATTTATGCTCACACATTGTAGTCAAACTTAATCCAAAATGACAATGATTTATACTCAAATGAAAGAGCAAGAGGAGAGAAACACAATGCAGTAGTCAAAACCCAATTTGGATTACCAGAGAAGAAGATATGATAATTACAAAACTTCTTTGTGTATTAGCAGCTCAACT